>NC_064810.1:58550968-58766649 GCF_023721935.1 Panthera uncia | reverse complement strand
CAGAGCCCGACGCAGGGCTCGAACTCACGGATGGCGAGATCATGACCTGAGCTGAAGTCGGCCGCTTAACCGACTGAGCCACCCAGGCGCCCCTCTTTCTATGTTTTTTACAAGTAAGGGGTTGTGTTATAGCTAAGGGAGAAAAATTATTTAAGTATTCTCATTAGTGATATTATATAGATCACAATTATGAAAGATCTTAAAGCTTTGAGACTCCCAATTTAATCTTTTGGAACATGTCAATAGGGGAAAGTTCAAAATTATAAGTAATATAATTCTGTTGCATAAAGAGGATGAAAATGAGTTTAATTTAAAATCTGGTTTGGTTTTGCTAAATTAATGAGGCTGTAGGCTCTATTAGTTGGAACATCAGATTATAAATCAGAGATTATTGGTTTCCATTATTAAGCATGGCCCTGTTTTCCTGTGTGATCTTGAAAAACAGAGTCTACTTATAAAATAGCTAAAATAGAATTTGCTTTTCCTAATGTGTGTTGTTTTAGTAACTATGTTATTTTCAGAAGGTGTATATCTTGGGAGTGTTTAGGTTCTTTGATCTTTCCTTCCTTCCCTCCTTCTTTCCACCCTTTCCTGCTACCCTTCCACGGTCTCTCCAACATTCATCAAACATCCCCTGAGTTAAGAGCACTGGGATATGAAGTGGGCATACTAAAGGCAATCTTTTTTTTTTTAATGTTTATTTTTGAGACAGAGAGAGACAGAGCATGAACGGGGGAGGGTCAGAGAGAGGGAGACACAGAATCTGAAGCAGTTACCTTTTTTTTTTTTTAATGCTTATTTTTTTTTATTTTGAGAGAGTGAGCCGGGGAGGTGCACTGAGAAGAGGAGAGAGAGAATCCCAAGCAGACTCCACACTGTCAGCACAGAGTCTGATGCAGGGCTTGAACCCAAGAAACATGAGATCATGACCTGAGCTGAAACCAGGAGTCAGATGTTTAACCGACTGAGCCAGCCAGGTGTACCTTGAAAACAATAATCTTAAATTTGGTGCTTATCATTTCTGTGTATGTATATTTTACTACAGATGGATGATAGGTAGATAGATAGGTAGATAGATAGATAGAAAGAAAGGTTTTGCTTGTTTACAAAGTTTATGTAAATGAGATCACGCAGTATGTATTCTTCAGCAACCTGCTCTTTCTCTCAACTGATATTCTTCAGTGACCCATACTGGTCCATATCATAGTTTATTTATTTCATTCTTGTTCATAATTCCTTGTGCTTATGTAAGAGGGTTCTTCTTGGGTATAAACTTAGTGGAAATGCTGGCATGTAATGTGAACCCATATTCAGCTTTAGCAGAGATTGCCAACTTGCCCTCTGAAGTGGTTGTACTAAATAACATTTTCATAAGCGATATGCAAGAGTTCCTGTTTCTCTGCATCCTTGAAAATGTGGTATCATACTTTTGAGGCTTTACCTTTCTGTGAGTGTAGAGGGCTAAACATCTTTACACATATTCTTTGGTCATTCTTCACCTCTGCAGTTGCTCTTCATATAGGCTTTACCTATTTTTCTGTTGAGTTGTTCTGTTTTTCTGTGATTTCTATATGTTCATGCTCCTGATGTTTTGTCTGTTATATATGTACCAATAACATCTCCTATTCTATGGCTCATTTCTTTCCTTCATTCATGGTGTTTATAGTTTCTTGATTTCACAGTGAAACAATAGGAGAAGCCTATATCCATAGTGGTGCTCAATGGAGTCAGGGATTCAAAATGGTGATAATACTATGATCTGACCAAGCACTGTGTGCAGACTGGGATGCAAGAAGCTTGGGTTCCAGTCATGATTCTTCCATAGCTGAGTATCCCTGGGGAAGTCACACCACCTCTATGTTTTGGGCTCCTCATCTGTAAATAGTATCTTGGGACTAGATCCTCTTGAGCACCTTCCCAGATACAATAAATTTCTCTAATGAGTCAAGGTCATGTGCACAGGCAGGCAATGACAGGACCTATGTGGACAAGTCCAACTTAAATACAGTTGGGGGAATGACCAACCAGCTTCTGTGCTGTATTGCCTGACTCCCCCACACAGATAGCCACTTTGATCCTTGTGTGCCCACAGTACCTGCTTACATTGCTACCACAACATCATCACATTATGCTGTTGGTGATAACATCATTTGTCTCTCTGACTAGATCATGAACTCCTCAAGGACAAGATTATCTTTAGGGGCACCTGGGTGGCTCAGTTGGTTAGGAGTCCGACTTCGGCTCACGTCATGATCTCACAGTCCATGAGTTCGAGCCCCGCGTCGGGCTCTGTGCTGAGAGCCTGGAGCCTAGAGCCTGCTTCAGATTCTGTGTCTCCCTCTCTCTCTGCCCCTCCCCCACACATGCTCTGTCTCTCTCTGCCTCTCAAAAATAAGAAAACTAATAAAAATAAAATAAAATGAAATAAAGGTAATTGTTTTCAAAAGCTTTGAAGGAGCTGAGACTTTATTTACCCCCATTGCCACAGTTTCATTGATACTATGGAAGACAGACTTCTGGGTTAGGGACAAAGGACTTTATTCCTCTTGTCACAGCAAGCAGCATGAACATCAGCACGTTTGCAACAGTTCCTCTTGCCATCAAGTACCACTAAGGTGATGTGAATGGGCCCGGATTGCTGCCCATATATGGGTAGGCTGCACAACAGAAGAGGAACCGTGAGCTTAGGGAATGCATATCTTTTATAATGGGCAGCAAACCTGCCTCACCTTTGCTCCAGAGACTGACACTCTATCTTCTGAGGCTGTTTGCTATACAAATATTCTTGAGACAATAGTATGGAAAAAAATTCAGTCAGTGTCTCCCTGTAAGATGTGCAGAAATCAAGAGACCCATGAAGAACTGTCTCCCCAAAATGATTACTCTGGGGGATGAAGGACATCTGAGGACAGTCTAGAATCTAGCTACTTTAGGGTGGGGGCAAATAGAGAATTCTAATTGTCTTTTTGTTTCTAAAAAAATTTTTTTTTTACATTTATTTATTTCTGAGAGACAGAGATAGAGCATGAGTGAGGGAGGGGCAGAGAGAGAGAGAGAGAGACAGGGAGACACAGAATCCGAAGCAGGCTCCAGGATCTGAGCTGTCAGCACAGAGCCGGACATGGGGCTTGAACCCAAGAACTGTGAGATCATGACCTGAGCATGAAGTTGTATGCTTAACTGACTGAGCCACCCAAGCGCCCCTTGTTTTTTTTGTTGTTGTTGTTTCTTAAGCTGAGTTGTGGGCACACAGGTGTTGCGTTATTTTCTATACTTGTTTACATATCTAAAATATTTCATAATAATAAAAAGGAAGCCATGATGTTTTACCCATTTCTGAGGGACAGCCCTCAGTTTATGTAGTCTCTTTGTTGTTCAGGGATGCAGCAAACACTCAGTTACCAACACACTCTTGTTGCTCTTCTGGCTTATTTTGTTATAGTCTATCCTTATTTTAGTGCTGGACCTGCTTATGCTAACTTCACTGATTTCTCTCTCTCTCTCTCCCTTCATCTCTCTCCCTCTCTCTCTCAGCTAGCTGCAGAACTTTGCATTGTCTTTGCTCTAAATAACACAGCTCATTTCCCCACTGCTTTACCCTGGAAAAGAAATATGGTCAGGGCCATATTGCCCTGATGAAGCTAGCACTGCCCTAAATGGTAAGCTGCCTAACCTAGATTCTGTACCAGGCATACGAATTTCCTAGGTCTGCTATGACAAAGTACCACAAATTGGGTGGCTTGAAACAACAGGAAGGAGGTGGCCTGGAGTCTGGAGGCCAGGAGTCTGAAATCAAGATGTCAGCCAGGCCACATTACCTCTGAAACTCTGGAGAGAATCCTTTCTTGACTCTTTGTACCTTTTGCTGGTGGACATCAATCCTTAGTACTCCTTGGCTGGCAGCTACATCACCATAGTGTCTGCCTGTTGTCACATGGTGCTTTTGTTACAGAACCAGGCTGGAACGCTGGTGGAAAAACCAAGCAGCACTTGGAGATCTTGGTGGATTGGAGATTTATTTAACATTGGCAGGCTTAGAGGAGACCATTTCCTCCAAAGATCTGAGTGCCGAATCCAAGTGGGAAGGGTAATTTATAGCTGTCAGCCTCCATATATGGGCAGGGGGGGGGGGTGTTCATGCACATGGCAAACAGGGCAAGAAGAACCCTGAAGAGGGGTTTCTAAGGAGCTTGTTTTAGTCCCATCGGCCATCTTTGGCACATTACTTTATTCATTTCTCCAACATTCCCCTCTTTGATGCCTTTTAAAAAACTTTCAGTAGGCATCACCTTTCAGTTTTACAGGTTGTACTCTCGGAAGGCTAAGATACGTGCTGCAGTTTGGCGAGCAACAGTGTTTTCAATAAAATGTACCAGGGTATTTAGTATGCAGGAGCCAATGGTCACAAGTAAAATTGTGGAAAGGAGGGGCCCTGCCAGGGCAGGGAGCCAGGGTGCCCAGTCTGTGAGATCCCATCTTCTCCACTGACTGATATTTTCCTGTTACCTATGTTGAATTCTTTCCTTGAGTTCCTTAACTTTAGTCCTGACTGTTCCTGATTGGTTTACAAATTAGCAACATTCCTCCCCCAGAAAGATACAAGTCCCTCCTTTTTCTGAAGTGAGGAGATCGAGGGCTCGCCTATTTTGGAGGGACACTGCTGCCAGGGAGTTTTTTTGGCTTTGTCAGGTTACCAGGGAGTCTGCCATCCGTTCCACGTCCAGCTTGTTGGTGCAGTCTCTCTCAGTCCAACAGCAAGAAGCAAGATCAGGGCTATGACACCAGAAAGGGGCAAGGGCTGGCAGAGTTGCATCCGAACCCCTGGGCTCAGTCCACACGTTGATTCCTCAAGCTTCTGCCATGCACAGGCCAGCCAGCTTCTGGGGTGTGGCTGGAGCAGGGCTGGAGATCTCAGGGGTCAGTGTCTTTTTGAGGGTCAGTTTAAGTGGGTTCAATGGATCTGGATCACTTCTCCAGGTTGTGGGTTCCTCTGAATTGGCCTTCTTAACTCTGGAGTGATGGACCCATGGGGTGATAACCTGAAACTGAATCCTCTATTTGGTTGTATATCTGTAAAGTCCACCTCCAAGTCTTCGAAAGGGGCGGGTTTCTGATAACTGTCAGATCAGGTTTAGGGAAGATATGGTTTGCATATTTAGAGATCCATCCTGTTTTCTAGTTGTTTAAATAATCATATGCCCATGGGGTCTTATTATTATCCCCACAGAATAATAAGCACAGATTGTCTATACATGAAATACTGTGACGATTTTTCTGCAGTTTACCTCAAGTTGTCTAGTTTAGGTAAACAACAAACATTTAAAGACAGTCACAACTAGAATTTAATATCCATAATGGTGCATTGTTGAAACATAGTTTTTCTCTCTAAAAACCCCCCTTTCCAGAGATAGCCAAATTGAGACCAATGCATTTGTAGAACAAGTCCAGTCTTAACAAACCTGGCCTAATTATTTATATAAGCCCAGCAAGAATAGCGATTGATCATGAGGATCTTTTGAAGTTTGCTTTTCTGGAACCTTTCATAAGGAATCTCCAGGTTGAACTTTTAGTAGCCTCTCCAGGCCTTAGAAGCCAAGCCAAATACTTGCCATCAGACAGGCCTGCAATACCTGTAGAATTGGGCAAATTCATCTTCATGAGGTCCCCAAGATATCCTGAGGTTCCTGCATCTGCCAGGAAATGACCTTCTTTACTCACCTGGTGGGGCTGCTGGGAGCTCTGTAAGCAAGGTATCAGGCCAACATTTCCAAGGGTCTTTATGGCTCCATGTTTCATAAAGCCAACCTTAGTTCCTTAAAGTTGTCTGGTCATATCTGAGTCTATGAATGTCACTCTCAAATATGACCTTCCAGTCAAAACTTTGGTAAAATAACCAGTATTTCCAATGGTGACCAGTTATAAGATGAACAGATTCTTATTGAACTTATGCAAACAATTGTAATTGTCAGAAAGAAAGAATACTCAGAGAGTTTTTGAATTTCAGGGGAATTATGTAGAGAGAAAAGATGAATGCTTCAGTTCACAAATGAATACTTTATGACATTTTTGTATACCATAGATATCTTGAGAGAAAGTTTCCTTAATCTGTAAGAGGAAACATTAGAGAACCAGCAATATTTTTAACAAGAATCACAAAACTATAATCTTCCTCAGTTCATTTAATCACCATGTTCTTAATCCTTGTTCAATTAGAATGTAGCTTTTTAGTTCTGGAAATTCTTACCCATTATAGTACTAATCTTAAAGATGTCAAATACCTATATTTGTCCCCAAAGTCCTTTTTATAAATCTCCTTGAAGAAGAAACATGTTTTGGTGAGAGAATAAGAACAATTATAAATAACAAAATCTCAGAAATAGACATTGTTAAAGATCTGATGAAAGTTCATTATGATGCAATTGACAAAGAAATTCAGTTATTTCCGTGATGCATAACACTTCAAGTAATCAGAATATTAAGTGATGACATTATACCAAAACATTAAAACTTTAGGAACTGCATATATTTGGACAGTTACAGCACTTTTACCTGTGCAATACAACCTAAGGGTTACCATTGTATGACAGTGCTTTTCCAAGTAACTTAGCATCCCAAATAAAAGGGCCCAATTGGTCAAAAAGACTTCACCTGCCATTCAAATCCTGGGAAATTTGTTAAAACCCCAGGATGTCATAAGCACATCCTAAATAGGATTACAGATCATTACAGATCTTAAAATTTTATTTACTCAACCAAGGTGGCAATAAAAGATCCCAAAGGTGAGTGTATAGCATTATATAGTTGTTACCAAAAACTAGCTCCTTTAACATTGAGAAGTTTTAACTAAGTAATCAAAGACCTGGTAGAAATGAAACCTAAAACTTTGGCTTTCCCGGAAGACAAACCTTTGTTTGCATTGTCTTATCAAGAGCAGATCAACGGTCCAAGAAAACTTTGTAATTTGAGCACAGAGAAAAGCAGAATTTCAACCTTATACCAGTGTACTTGTAAAATTCCATTCATCTCAACCTTAGTCCATCCTGAGCACACATAAAATTCCTTTCCAAAGATTTCCCTTCACGAACCTTCTACAACTTTGCTTTGCCTTCAAACTTTGTCCCAAAGCCATTTCTCTCCAAATAACCAGTCTCATTTAGAACAAAAGTACTTTCTTCTACCCTCAATAAAACTGTATTTCCATTCTTTATATCTCTTACATACCTCCTACTTTCCTACATACAGGATTGCTTTCTTTATTTCCATCAGTCTTAAGTACACTTAGTAGGATTTTAACTCTTAGGAAACCTTAGTCTCCAACTGAGGACTTAGTAACCAACTGAGAGGTGTTTACATCAGAATTTTTTTAGATGGTAAATTCGTGAACCAGTTAAATACAAAGCATGTTTTCCAATAGGTATGAATAGCCTTGATTTCTTAGCAATAAGAAGTTAAAAACACAAACCTATGTTCAATAATCAAAGCTTTAGCATTCCATCCTATTTGGAAAGTTTCAGGTAACCAAGGACCTTGAAAGTTATGTTAACAATTACCCATGAAAACTTTAAGACAGACAAAATTAACTATCATTAACAAATTGCAACAGAGATAACATGAGCTTATTTGACCTTTGCTGATAACTTTAAAGATAGGTCCAACAAACTTAAATTAGTTTAAACACTGAATATGTTTCACCTGTGTCCACCTAAAAGTCAATCCATTTTTCCCCATTGTCAATTTTCACCTGGGGCACCAGTGGAGGTATCTGAAATGGGTGGTCCAAGGGGGTGCACTTTGCTCCTTGACCTGGAGGGTGGGAGGAGGAACCAATGGTGCCTGAGACACTGAGGATTGTATAGGACCACACCCAAGTTGGTACAGAAACGTGAGGGGGAGGGGAAGGCAGAAGCAGCAACTGCTTGGGAATATTCCTTAAAGTCCCTGTCCCGAGGTAGACTAACCACATTTGGCTCCAATTATAGCCGTTAACCTGGGAAATGAGGGAGAATCCCTCACATCTATTAGGCAGAGGAACAGGGAGAGAGAGTCAGTGTCCCCTTTAGTCTGATTCTATCTTGGCTAGACCAATAAGGTCCCCTTCTTGGGGTTCCTCCTGATATCGGCTGGATTTCTGGGACTTTCCCTCGTTGGGACACTTATTCTTTTTAATGTCCTTCCCTTGCAGTAGGTTCATTGACCACTTGCTAAGGAGGTTCTGGGCCTCCCCCCTTTTGGCGGCTAGACCTTCCCCATCCTTTTGTCCTGGCTCTTTTGTGCATCTGGAGCAAACAGGGTTTAAGCCTCGCAAAGTCTCTTATAATAATGCCAGGGGCATGGGGGGAAATCCCCTTGCTACTGGGCATATTTATGGGCTTCTCAGCCCCTGCTCTGGTCTCTGGAGGAGAGCCTCTTGGTACCAGCACATGTGGGAGGGGAAGAGAGATGGGCAGCAGTGATGGAGAGACAGGCAGGGAGGAGTTTCAAGCTCAGGGGCAAGGGGGAGGGACCCTGATGAGTCATAAGGAGGAAGAAAGATGATATCTTCCTCTGTCTCCTGTAAACACTAGGGGAGCGGTGGGTCACTTCTTTGGCTCCCTGGGTGAGTTTCCAGGTAAAGTGGCCAAAACTCCTGCCTGGCTCCACCTGCCATGGACAAATCACACCTAAGGCAGAGCATTTCGGGAAATTTCAAGCCAGGAGTTGATGCATGGAATTTGATCAGGCTGACCTGGGTCTCTGGAGACAATATGCCAGATGCAGCGGACCATCCGGACATCAAAGGTTCCCCCAGAGGGCCCCCACACACACCAAAAGTGGGCCATTTCAACTCACACGGGCCCCCAACATGCCAGGGGCTATCCCAATTCCAGTCTCCCAAAAACCCCTTCCTTGCTCCGTCCTGACCCCACAATGCTTCCAGGAGGCAGAGTCGCAAAGACAGAGGGATAGGGGTGCCCCCTCTAATGAAGAGACCAGTCAGATGCCCATATGGCTGTGTCCCAAAGGAACTTAGGTGACGCTTAGCGGTAGCGGTCTCAGCTTTGTGACTTACAATCAGAAACTATTCTGATGCCGCCATAGACTGTGTGCCATTCACCATGGAATCACAGATAGCCCACTCAGACTTCTTGGGCTTTTGGGGATCTTAAGGGTGCCTGCCCGTGGAGCCACAGAATCGAACACAGCAGGCAAGTTAGACTGAGTCACACATTCACATTCACATACACACCAGAGGTTATTACATTCCCTCCCACAGAATTCCTACCTGTGAGACTTCTGAGGTCTCCGGGAAGTGATCAAGTCCCCTTTCCACTCTTGCGAGTGGGCCTGACTAGATTGGGCCCCAGCCTTACCAGTTCTGACATCGGGTACAGGTCCTTACCTGTCAAGTCTCCTTGAGTCTGGCGGGGATGGCGGAGTGGGGGTCAGTCTGAGGCAACCTAGAGGGAGGCTGCCAAAATTCGGGCAGGGCACGCCTTCTCCCTTGCGATCCCTCATTCCATCACCGCCTCGCCATTCTCCCAAACCGGTGGCAACAATGGGCCAGCGCAGTTGGGTTTCCCAGGCAGGGAACCAGCCGGAATGCTGGCAGAAAAACCAAGCGGCACTTGGAGATCTTGGTGGATCGGAGATTTATTTAACGCCAGCAGGCTCAGAGGAGACTGATTCTCCAAAGATCTGAGTGCCGAATGCAAGCAGAAAGGGTAATTTATAGTTGTCAGCCTCCATAATTGGGGGGAGGGAGGTTTTGCACGTGTGGCAAACAGGGCAAGAAGAATCTAGAAGAGGTTTTTCTAAGTCAGAGACCAGAGCTTGTTTTAGTCCCATCGGCCATCTTTGGTGCATTACTTTATTCATTTCTTCAACACTCTGTGTGTCTGTTTCACAAGCTGATGCCCTTTCTGTGCATGTCTGTATCCAAATTTCCCTCTTCTTAGTGCCAGAAATAAAATCTAGGTCTACATATTTTTCTTCACTATGGCGTAAATTTACAGAAGATAGTTTTCTAAGGCTGATTCAGGAATAAGGAATTTTAAACAGTCACATCAATAACTATAGAAATTATTTTAATGCTTATCTCTCTTTTAAAAAAATCCAGTGTGATTTTTTTCCAGGGTCCACCTGAATGACCTCATCTTTACTTGATTACAGCTGCAAAGACCCTACTTCCAAATAAGGTCACATTCATAGATTCCAGGGGTTAGGACTTCAACATATATTTTGGGGGGGGGGAGGGAACATAAATCAACCCTAACATTAGATTTATAGGATTTTTAAACAATAAAGTCATTCTCCAAGACTCTGAATCTCTCTGTGACTATCACTGTATCTTCAACTTGTACCCACCTGCCAAGACCCTTTGAGCTGAGTGAAGCAGGCCTGCTGGGAGGGTCCATTATGTGACTATTGTATGAAAACAGCTTCCCCTGAGCAAAGTGGCCTTGCAGTTCTGAATCCCTTTCTTTCTTTTTAAAATTAATTTATTTTAGAGAGAAAGAAAGAAGGAGGTGGGGGGGGGACAGGGGCAGAGGGAGAGAGAATCTTAAGCAGACTCCACACTCAGTGTGGAGTCCAACATGGGGCTTGATCCCATGACCCTGGGATCATGACCTGACCTGAAATCAAGAGTCTGATGTTCAGCTAAGTCCCCCAGGCACCCTATGAATCCCTTTCTTATTAGAGGTTATAAAGTCCTATTAAATGAAGCATTTCATCCCCAAATTTTCATAACTACTAGAAGGAATGAAGTTACTTTAATCACAGATTATACCTTTTTTTTTTTTAAAGAGATAAGCATTAAAATAATTCCTATAGTTATTGATGTGACTGTTTAAAATTCTCTCTGCCTGATTCGGCCTTAGAAAACCATCTTATGTAAATTTATACCATAATGAAGAAAAATATATAGACCTAGCTTTTACTTCTGGCACTGACATCTACTATCTGGGTGACCTTGGACAAATCACTTAAATTCTCTGGGCCTCAGTGTCCTCAACTGTAGAATGGGAACAGTAACACCCAGGCTATCCACCTCCATAGACTATGGGCAACAGTATTCTGTGACCTGCAGAGCACCAGGCCCAGCAGAAAGCAGAGGTGTCCCACCAGGGCTTTGGGTTGGGCAGTGCTTTTCCACTTTCACAGACACACCAATCGGTGTTGATGTCTTTCATGTGTGCAGACACACTTGTAAGTCCAATTGTCCCTGGCAAAGGAGAAGTTTATATGGTTCATCTCATGTAAGATATTAATTTCCTCTCACCATTTGGCTTCTAGCTTTCCTGGAACAGTGTATTCATCTTGTTGAAAAGAGCAGTTTACCCTTGGGAGCTATTTATTCTCTATAGTTGTAGATTCTCAGCATTTTGCATTCAAAGCACTTTTTTCTTCTTATTTTATTTATTTATTTATTTATGTATTTATTTATTTATTTTTTGAGAGAGAGAGAGAGAGAGAGAGAGAGAGAAAGAGTGTGCATGAGTGCGCTAGGGGCAGAGAGAGGGAGACACAGAATCCAAAGCAGGCTCCAGGCTGTGAGATGTCAGCACAGAGCCCGATGTGGGGCTCGAACTCATGAACTGTGAGATCATGAACTGAGCCAAAGTTGGACACTTAACTAACTGAGCCCCCAAGGTGCCCCTCAAAGCACTTTTCTAAGCACCATGATTTACATACCTCATCTCACCAATTTCATTATGCCAACAATAATCTACACACAAATATATATATATATAAACTTTCCTCTTTAGGCTTATGATTTAAATTTTATATTGAGCATTTCAATTCCAATAAAAACATGGGAAACATTAAAGAGAGGTATAATAATTGGCAGGCCAGGAGTACAGAACAATACACAGTCTAAATTCCAGCTGCTTGGCAATGGACTTTGTTCATTCATTAAATATTTGACTCCCTGTCCTGTACCAGGCATTGCTCTGACACAGGAGATACATTACTAGGCAATGTTGATATAGTGTGCCCTCATTGAGATCACAGGTTTGCCTATGGAATGCCAATTAAACAAGGAATTGCATTAATATTTAAGTTCCTGTAGAAGTCCATGACATAGATTTTCAGGTTGAGTATTATCCTAACGAGTGAGTAACATTAACCAGAACAAGAGAAATGTCCAAACAAAGGGAACAGTGTAGTAGGTATGAGGAAGGAGGGAGGGAAGGAAGGAAGGAGAAGGCAAGAAGGAGGTTTGAAAAATTAAGAGAAAATCAGTTTGACTGAAGCTGACAGTGTGTGAGGAATATTACAGTCCTGAAGAGTCTTAAAGCCATGTGGGAGAGGTTGGGGCTTTACTCTAAGGGCAACAGAAAGCCTTTGGAGGGTTTTAAGTGCCACCACCCCATTGCCATGGCCATTTCTGGAAACCAAGGTTGCCTCTGTTGCTGCTGAACAGCTGCTTCCCTGCATCATTTGCCCCCAAATCAAAGTCTGGATTGGTAGTACCGAGGCCACAGGCCATGCTTGAATTTGGTGTGTGTGTGTGTGTGTGTGTGTGTGTGTGTGTGTGTGTGTGTGAAAGCAGGTGCTGCTGTTCCACCTGTGTACAAGAAGGAGCTCTTGCTCCAGCAGAGACTTATGAAATGAGGGATTTCCCCAAACATATAGGAATGGAGCTCAGATGTTAGGCAGTCAAACCATGGCCAAGTTGGAAAGTCTTTTACATGGAACACCAAGACCACTCTATACAACAAATATTCCACACAGCACACTGGGAACTGCTGTCCTACATATTTTCTTCACAAGAATGGGTGTCAAGTATATCCCAAAGACCGTAACCTATAAAACTTATGGACTGTATTACCCAATTTTATACTCAATTGTATCATTTTTTCCATGTTTTATATTTGGTCATTGTTCCATGCATTTGTTTTGTCTCTCTTGGAAGATTTTATCTATGACATATTTGGGATCTAGCAATGTATCTGACAGTACATACACTACAAGTATTTACCTTTTTAAAAAAAATGTTTATTTATTTATTTTGAGAGAGAGAGAAAGAGCACAAGTGGGGGAGGGGCAGAGAGAAAAGGAGAGAGAGAATCCCAAGCAGGCTCCATGTGCTGTCAGTGGAAAGCCCCAAGCGGGGTTTGATCTCATGAACCATGAGATCATGACCTGAGATGAAATCAAGAGTCAGACGCTCAACCAACTGAGCCACCCAGGTGCCCCAATATTTCCTGTTTTTATGTGAGTGGGGATAGTCCAGCTAAGCTTGCAGCTTTCAACAAGCCCTAAGAAAGCACTCCCATGATGTTGAGTAAGTGGCTGTTATTAATTCTTCAGCATTATTTCTACAAAGATTTCTTTCTCCCTATTTGTTTTCTTGTAGGGCCTCTATTATGTTGATGTCATGACTGGGTCTGCCCTCCCAATTTCTTAATTTTTCTGTTGATATCCTACATCTCTTTAGGTAGATCCTCCAGTTCTCTAATCCACTGTTCATTCTAATATCCAACCCATTGCTGAGTTCTTTATGTAAAAAGTGTTATTTTTAACTCTGAGGTTTCCAGTTGGCTCCTCTTTATAACTGTAACCTGCTTTACTTTAACAAAGCCCTTCTGTCCCCATCTCTTTCAGAATATTCACTTTGCTTAGTTTAAAGTCTTATTCTTCTTGTTTGTTAATTCAGCTACATCTGGTAAAGGCCATCCAGTTTAACATCTCTCAGGTAGCTTCCTTCTGCAGATGTGTTGTTATTTTATCCTATGAGCTTGAATTCCCTGGGGTATCAGCTACCTGTGGCAGTACTGAGAACCCCAGAAGGGAGGTGTTAAACATCAGGGGGTTTAGAATAGAGGGAGGTTCAGAGAAGGAGAAAGAGGGAGAGAATCCAAAGCAGGCTCCATACTCAGCATGGAAACTAATGTAGGGCTTGATCTCATGACTGTGAGATCATGACCTAGGCCAAAATCAAGAGGGACTGGAAGGAAAGCCCCCTTAGGGTAGACAGCCTCTGAGTTGACCACACCCCTTTTACCCCCACACACGGGTCCAGTCTGTTCCCGCTCCATATAATTTTACTTCTACTCCCCATTCACACACTGTTTTGCTCCCATTGTAATAGGCCAGCCCATGAACTGTGAAGGGGGTTGAGGGGAAGGAGGGAATGCTTAGAGACAGCAGGTGGACAGCCACAGTGGTTATCCTCTGCACTCAAGCAGGCCCTTGCAGACCTTAGCTCGTGGAGCCCAGCCAGCCCTGGGCTGGGGTTGCTGGTTTTCTCTCTCACAAGGGCACTAAGGCAGGGCAGGTGGCAATCCACCTAGGCCAAACTGACGGAGGCAAAAAGCACAACAAAAAAGCCTTCCTTCAACCTATTCCTCACCAGTGGCCTCTTACATTGTGGGCTGCCATTTACCTCTAACTCCAAGAGCTAACCATATTCTGTCTCTCCAGGGTTTCTCATAGACTTTGAATTAGTTCCTCTGTCCCCTGACCTTCCTCCGACTTTAGGCATCTCCAGACTTGCTTCCTGGGAGACAACTCCCAGGTATCGGGATCTGATAATCTCTTCTGCATGATCCCTTTTCTCCTCTTTACCTTTCCTGTCTTTTTCTATCTCCCACTTAAACTCCATCTCCTTATAATTCCCTCACTCTGGAGTACAAGTGGAGAGGGTTGAAGAGGGAAACATAATTATTTTATGGTTTGAGGCAGAATTCAAGGATCCACTCCTTAGATTTTATTTATATGCTGAGTGATTGCACTGCAGGCAAGTTTCATCTAGAGCTATTCTGAGGCCTAATTAATTAATGCTTTGAAGATGGGAAGGCACTAGAAAATTATTGTTATGGTTGTCAGAGTTATGATCTGACACTTATAAGCAGTTTTTTTCTGTAGTGGCATTAAATTTATTTTATTTATTTAAAATGTTTGAGAGAGAGAGAGCAAGAGCGAGAGCGAGAAAGAGAACATGCGAGCAAGGGAGGGGGAGAAGGAGAGAGAGGGAGAGAATCCAAAGCAGCTCCATACCCAGCATGGAACCCAGTGTGGGGCTTGACCTCATGACTGTGAGATCATGACCTCGGCCAAAATCAAGAGTTGGATGCTTAACCAACTGAGCCACCCATGCACCCCTGTAGTGGTATTTATTGCTAGACCGGTGCCATTTATAATTTTAAATAAGTATTGTCAGGATATAATTATTACTTATAGGAAACTGCTTTCTAAACAAGACAAAACTGATCGTCTGCAAACATCTTCCGAAAACAAAATTTCTTGAGGTTAGCAGAAGAGGCCTCAGGGAAGGCCATGTTTAAGAGATGAAACTATTTGTAATCGGAATGAACATGGTGACTGGGATGCTATATGCTACTTGAAATTCTCTGATGCTCAGATTAGATGTTCCTCTTTAATGGGCATAGATAGAATGCTATAGCACCCATTTTTCTGCCTCTCACATCTTGGTCCCTGACCACGTCTGGATTCATATAGCTGTCTTTGAACAAATGCCCTTGCTTGAGAAGACTGCATGAGAAATTTTGGTGGAGTTGACTCGGGGCCTACCCAGCATCCAGATCCTTTGCATGTTTTAGAGGAGCTTCCTCTACCCTATCGAATTGTGTGTTTTGTGGGAGGCAAGGCTGCTGCTGAATGCCAAGGGAGCCAAGAATACCACCTATGCTCAGATAGTTGGATGCTTCCACTTGGTATGTTCAATGATGATTACATGATACAAAGATGAAGGGAGAGTTTAGAATTCACTGGCAATACAGACACCAGTAGTGTCCATGGCAGCAGGGTCCAGGGGTGACCATATCTAATGGTAGAGGAGGTGGTGGTTCCCAGTGGAGCATCTTGATGAAACCATTCTATAGCGTGACTGTTGCTACAATTTCCTACAGTTTAGTCTCTTTTGGTCTCCAATCATAGCCTGAGTCTGGCATCTCAGGTTTGTGAGCTACCTAATATCCTTCTAATAAGTTATTTTTCTGGTTAAGTTAGCCATTTGATTTCTGTTGCTTGCAACTAAGAACTTTGCCTAATCCTATATTCTCTTTCCTTTTCTACTTCACTCATACTGCAGCTATTTTGGAAACTTACTGTCCACAAGCCAAACCCCCTCTGCATACCCAAATGTCATCCTATTTGCCTCTCCTTATTCCCCACTTTTTGTCCCTTTATTATGCAGATAAACATTGTCTCTGTCCTAGAAAGCTGTAATTGCTCTGCTTTGGTGAAAATGGTATGGGGAGAGAGTGGGAACAAACATGGAATTTCTTTTTGCAAATATTGGAAAGGACAAAAAAAAACCTATGAGCATTTTCATGTCAATTGAAAAAAATTTTTTTAACGTTTATTCATCTTTGAGAGACAGAGAGAGAGATAGGATGAGTGGGGAAGGGGCAGGGAAAGGGGGAACACTGAATCCAAAGCAGGCTCCAGGCTCTTAGCTATTAGCACAGAGCCTGACACAGGGCTTGAACTCACAAACTGTGAGATCATGACCCGAGCCGAAGTCAGACGCTCAACCGACTGAGCCACCCAGGCGCCCCTCATGTCAATTTTTAATATATTCTCCCAGTTTAGATAACTAAAATGGTTATGAGTCAATTTGTCCACAACAGGGCAGTTAAATCTAGAGAGACAGAAACAGTTGGTCATTCCTGTTTGCTATGGCTTATCTTCATGGCTGTTTAATGGAGATCCAGAAATACCAGTTCTCAGGATTAATCCTGTCCTTGAGTGACACATAGGCTAACTGCTTGGGTCTCCAAGCTGCCCTGTGTCTGTCGCAAAGGAAACCAGCACTGATGAAAATCAACCACCAAAGAGATGAAGCTCAGTCCTCTGGGTCCACAGGGAGTCCAAGTAACATCATGGTTGGTGGGTGGCTACGGCTCTGAAACACTGAAGAAAATCTGCCAACTTCTACGTTTTACTTAGTGTCAGTCCTGCTGGCCTGACTCAAATAGATGAAGGAAATTGTAAGGGAATCCAACATAAAGCATGATCAAATGACCTGACTGAAAGCGTGACTGTGGTATTTTAAATTATTTGTTTTGTTGTTGCTAAGTATACAGATGTGTTCTTGTGGGAGGGAGAGTGGTCTAGTAAAAATATCTTGAAGAAATATACTCGGGAACTGGAGTTATGTTCCGGGATTTGCTTCACACTAGTTACATGATTGTGGACAAGTGACTTATTTCACTGGCTTTCAGTTTTCTCTCCTGTTGAGAAGACACTGGGTGATTTAAAAGGTAGTTTTAGCTCTTAAGTTTTAAAATACAATTATCCCTGGGGTGCCTGGATGGCTCAGTCAGTTAAGTGTCAGACTCTAGTTCAGGTCATGATCTCGTGGTCTGGTCCGTGGGTTCAAGCCCCACGTCGAGCTCTGTACGGGCAGCCTAGAGCCTAGAGCCTGCTTTGGATTCTGTGTCTCCCTCTCCCTCTCTGCCCCTTCCCTGCTCACACTCTGTATCTCTCTCAAAAATAAATAAACCTAAAAAAAATTAAAAATAAAATAGGGGCACCTGGGTGACTCAGTCAGTTTAGCATCCAACTTTGGCTCGGGTCATGATCTCATGGTTCATGGGTTTGAGCCCTGAGTCAGGCTGTGTGCTAACAGCTCAGAGCCTGGAGCCTGCTTCAGATTCCATGTCTCCCTCTCTCTCTGGCCTCCCCAGCTCGAGCCCTGTTTCTCTCTCTCTCAAAAATAAATAAACATTAAAAAAACAATAAATAAAATAAAATAAAAATAAAATAAAATAAAATAATCCCTTTCCATCCCAATTGTTTCAAGTGATACTTTATATGTTTCTTTTAGTGATAGAAAAAAGAACAGAAAAAAGTCTCAAATGCAAGCTTAGTTACGCTTCTGTAGCCAAAAAGACTTGACAAGAAAATCCTGTTGATGTAAACAAAGGAAATAATGGCACGCAAAGTCAACACAAATATATACTGACTTTCCAAATAGCATATGTTCTTCATCCTCCACTACTGGTATTATTAAAAAAATTTTTAAAAATGTTTATTTATTTTAGAGAGAAAGAGGCAGAGTGTGAGCAAGGGAGGGGCCAAGAGAGAGGGAGACACGGAATCTGAAGCAGGCTCCAGGCCCTGAGCTGTCAGCCCAGAGCCTGACGCGGGGCTCGAACTCATGAACTGAGAGATCATGATTAGAGCTGAAGTCAGATGCTTAACCCACGGAGCCACCCACGTGCCCCTTCACTATTGGTATTACTCAAATTCTATAGCAAAACTTTTTAAAAATTAGGAGACCAGCTCTCTAGTAACTGAGATTACCCACCATGGCTTTGAATGAGGAAGTAAGAAACAAAACAAAATGAAGAAGAAGGAACGTCCTTACCAGTAGCAAAGCCTCAAACAAGAGGAACAGCCAGAGAAAAGAAAGAACCTTGAAGGACCAACAGTATTCGTAAAAGATTTGCAAGACAAAAAGGATGGGAGAAGCAGGCAGCAGAAGATACACAGAAAAAAGTAGCAACAGAGAATGGTAGAGATTAGAGGTGGTGGCAGCAGAATGGAAGGCTGGGAACGATGACAAGAATAATGAGCCCCAGGTAAGGAGCTGCTTCAAACTCTTTGGTCCAAGGTGGGCTATAAATGTACACACACACACAACACTGTAATACTAAAAACATAGGGTTTTCTTTTCAACAAATGGTGCTGGAACAATTAGATGTCATATATCAAAAAAAAAAAAAAAAAAAGATTCTAGACAGAGACCTTATACCTTTTACAAAGTAAACCTAAAATGGATCATTAACTTAAATGTAACATTCAAAGCTATGAAATTTTCAGAAGATAACACAGGAGAAAATCTAGGTGATCTTAGACTTGGTGACAACTTTTGAAATACAACACCAAAGGCACGATTCATGAAAAAAAAATTGGTAAGTAGTACTTTCTTAAATTTAAATACTTTTTTATTTATTAAAAACTTTTTTAATGTTTTTATTTATTTTTGAGAGAGAGAGAGAGCACAAAGCAGGAGAGGGGCAGAGAGTGAGAGGGAGACACAGAATCCAAAGCAGACTCCAGGCTCTGAGCTGTCAGCACAGAGCCAAAAGAGGGGCTCAAACTCACTAACCGTGAGATCATGACCTGAGCTGAAGTCGGACGCTTGACTGAGCTACCCAGGTGCTTGAGTACTTTCTCAAATTTAAAAATGCCTGCTCTGGTAAAAAAAAAAAAAACAACACTACTTTTTTAAAGCTTAATTTATTTTGAGAGAGAGAAAACCCACAGATGTGGGAGTGGGGAGGGGCAGAGAGAGAAGGAGACAGAACCCCAAGCAGGTTCCTCAATGTCAGCACAGAGCCCGATGAGGGGCTTGAACCCACAAACTGTGAGATCATGACCTGAGCTGAGATCAGGAGTCAGATGCTTAACCAACTGGGCCACCCAGACACCCCATTTTATTTACACGTTTAATGGTCCAATCAATGGTAAATACTCCAGGTAGCCAGAGGGTACTTTTACTCAGGACTACATGCTACTTGATGATTTAGATAAACTTTAATTTTGCCACCATTTTCAGAAATAAAGTATTTTATTTAAACACTTATGAGTTTAGCCAAAACATGTGGTCTGTACCTTCAAAGAAGCCAATACTTTCATAATTACATATAGATACCCCTGGCCAGCCTTGGGATCAACTATAGAAGGCTGGGTCCCAAATAAACTTCCTTAAAATTATGGGCTGAGAACTAGTTCTTGAAAAGCTTTTCAGTGGAACAGAGGGAAAATTTCCCAGTTCTTGGGAGCTATGACAGGGAAATGGATTCCTATAGATTTCCTGTCAGAAAAGAAGGCTTACACTCAACTTTCTTTGGACACATTTTTCAATATAAGATACCTTCAAACCAGTTTCACTCTTCTTATCCAACCCATTGAAAAATCCCTTGTTCCATCTTGTATAAAATCAACATTTGCATATCCTTCTTTCTAACAGCAAAATCAATTTATTTGTCTATTATTGTCACTTCAAATAAACTGAGGGGATAAGGCAAATGAGAATTTGAAGTAATTAATTACTACAGCAAATCATTTCAATTAATTTTATTATTAATAACATTTAATATGTAATGTACATTTGCTATATGACACTCAGCTTTGCTTTTTCTCTCTCCAGGAATGGAGCACTATCTTTTGACAGGTAAATCAATTGTTTCTCCTGTATCAATAATTTTACACATGTTCTTAGAAACTCATTACATATGAAAGCAGAAGGATCTCAAACTGAGGACTTAAGGGTTAAGTCGGACAGTTGGTTCTTATTGCTGACCTTAGCTTTATTTATTATTATTTTTTTAATATTTATATTTTTGATCGAGAGACAGAGCACAAGTGGGGGAGGGGCAAAGAGAGAGGAAGACACAGGATCTGAAGCAGGCTCCAGGCTCTGAGCTGTCAGTACAGAGCCTGATGTGGGGCTCAAACCCACGAATCATGAGATCATGACTTGAGCCAAAGTCAGATGCTTAACCGACTGAGCCACCCAGGTGTCCCTGCTGACCTTAGTTTATTTTGAGCAAAATACAGGTCCTTAGGTTTTGTTTTGGTTTTGGTTTGCATAGCCACTAAAATACCTCAAAAAAAGACCTTCAAATTTTCCATTTTCACAATATCCAAGAAAAGAAAATAACGTTTAAAAATGTATTTTTTTTTTTTTTTGGCGAAACAGAAAGGACTGTGATTCTATTGCCTGAAGCATCATGATATGTTTGATATTTTCCTTAGCAAATGAGCAGAAAGGATGGTGAGGCCCCAATTCGAACAGCTCATTAGATGTGCCTTTAAATCATTAATGCACCATCTTGGTGTGTTGATGTGGAGCTTCTGTTAGCCCCAGAGTTAAACAATGTAGGAAGAGCTGGCTGTCAAACTCTGGCTGCTGCATGGCAACGTGTGATAATTATCAATCAGTCTGAAAGGAAAAAAGAAATACTGGCATCTTCTTGAAGCAAAGAAGTTTCATGGTTTCACAAGTATTAAGTCCCTTGGTCTTTTACATTCAAGCCAACGGGGAGAAATGACACAGGAGACCCTTCAGGTAACATGTTGAAACCAAAGCGGGAAAGGAACGAACACTGAAAATCCCTACATATTGTATCAGATACCTTAAAATACCCCTTCAGAAGGGGGTAACACAACAATATCATCAAAACAAAATAACAACCAAAAAACGAAACCCAAAACTATAGCAAGCCTGACATGGCACTCAGGAAGAAACAAACGGAATGTGAGAGAGAAACAAAATGGAACTTTAATACAAGCTCAGCACTGGTGGCAAAGGTGGAGGTAAAAGAGGGAGACAAAATAAAACACTTCCAGGTGGTGGAGCCCTACGGGAAGCCTCTCAAAAGAAAAGAAAACCAACCAAAGGAGAAAAGAGTAGTGTTTTAGAAACAATAATTTAAAGATTTCATTTACTGGCTTTTATAAGACAAGGAGTTAGAAATGATCTTTTTGGCAAGAAATTTCTCCTACTTGTCAATAGTTAAGAAAAAAATTAGGGATGCCTGCCTGGCTCAGTTGGCAGAGCATATGACTCTTGACCTCAGGGTCGCAAGATTAAGCCCCGCATTGGGCAGAGAGCTTACTTAAAAAAAAAAAAAAAAGTTGTATACATTCTTTACATTCTTTACACTCATATGTGGAATTTAAGAAACACAACAGATGAACATAGGGGAAAGGAAAGAAAAATAAGATAAAAACAGAGAGGGAGGAAAACCATAAGAGGCTGTTAAATACAGAGAACAAACTAAGGATTGCTGGAGGAGGTGGGGGGGGGCGCTAAATGGATGATGGGCTTTGAGGAGGACCCTTGCTGGGATGAGCACTGGGTGTTGTAAGTGATGAATCACTAAATTCTATTCCTGAAACCATTCTCACAGTATATGTTAACTAACTTGGATTTGAATAAAATAATAAAAAAAATATAAAGCCAAGAATTAAAAAAAGGGGCAGGGGGCACCTGGGTGGTTCAGTCAGTTAAGTGTCTGACTCTTGATTTCAGCTCAGGGCATGATCTCATGGTTTGTGAGTTCAAGCCCTGATTCGGACTCTGTGCTGACAGCAGGGAGCCTGCTTGGGATTCTCTCTCTCTCTCTCTCTCTCTCTCTCTCTCTCTCTGTCCCTCCCACAAGCACACACTCTCTTATTCTCTCTCTCTCTCAAAATAAATAAATAAACATTAAAAAAAAATTACAGTCTCACACATGGTTAAAAAAAAGAGAGCACTGAACTTTAGTGCTTGAATAAAGATAAAAGATGTAGTTTTCTCTTCTCAGTGGGAGGAAATAAAGCTCAGAGAGGAAATAGGATTTGCTGGAGGCACACAGATTGTTAAGGAGATAAAAACACACATTTCCTGGTGCCCCACACAGTGTTCTTCCCCAATACTGCTCAGCCTGTCAGTGTTTTGTTGTCCTTGCCTTAGGAATGTAAAACATGTTTTTTTGTGTGAAATATTTAGAAAATACAGGAAAGACCATTAAAATTCACCATAATCTCACGACGTAGAGACAATGTAAAGTTTATTGTATTTCAAAAATCCCTAATGAAAACCTACATTTAAAAAAACATACTGAGAACTCCATAGTCAAGGACTTGAAATGGATAAAATTTTGAAACTGAATTCAGGCACTCAGATATTCTAGCTGCAGTGATTACTTATATAATTTGTTTCACTATTCTGGCTTTCAGTTTCTCATGAGTAAAAAATAATTATATGCTTATCCTTTTAACTGCAAATTCAAAACTGAGGATCACTATACTTATTAAATGGTCTAGAGACAGATTTGCTTGGAACCCAACAGATAATCTGGATAATGGGTTGCAATAGATGCCCTAGATGATAACTGATGATGTCATCTTCCCTTGTGATTCCTTAAAAGCCACTGAAATATTATTATTTTGCTAGTGATGGAGAAGTACAAATATGCACCCCCCGTTACAGTATGTGTTTTTCCCACACCACCAAAAGATTCTCAGACATTAGCTGGGTGATCTGCAACTCAACTCAATTCTGACACTATCTACTATCTACTTGGAGATAGTGTCAGATCCCCGGGTTAAGAGTTCAGTTCTAGGAGACTACCTCTCCACTTCTTCCCACCTTCAGATGCCAATCACAAAGTCCAGGTTGGGGGTGCCTGGCCAGCTTAGTCAGAAGAACATGCAACTCCTGATCTCAGGGTGGTGAGTTGGAGCCCCAGGTTTGGTGTAGAGATTACTTAAACAAACAAAAAAATAAACTTAAAAAAAAGAAAAAAGTCCAGGTTGTCATCTGACTAACCAGCTATAGATCAAAGATTCCACAACCCCCTTCTTGGGTTCACTTAATTTACTGGAGTGGCTCACAGAACTCAGTGAAACATTTTACTTCCAAGATAACCTGTTTCTTATTACAAAGGACATAACTCAGGAATAGCCAGATGAAAGAGATGCACAGAGCAAGGTATGTGGGAAGGGGTGTGGAGCTTCCATGCTTTCGGAGCGCACACCTCTCCCTGAATCTCCACGTGCTCACCGAGAAACTCTCTGAGCTCCATCCTTTAGGGTTTCTATGGAGGCTTCATTACATAGTAAAGATTGATTAAATCATTGGCCATTGGCAATTCAAACTCCAGCCCCCTCCCCACCCAGGAGGTCAAACAGGGATGGACTGAAAGTTCCAACCCTCCAATTATATGGTTGGTTCCCTCTGGCAACCAGTCCCATCTTTAGGGTCTTTCCAAAAATCACTTCATTAACATAAACTCAGGTGCAGTTCAATGATAAGACATCTTTATCACTCTTATCACTTAGAAAATTCCAAGGGTTTTAGGAGCTCTGTGCCAGAAACTGAAAACCAAATATATATATATATATATATATATATATATACACACACACACACACATATATATGTGTGTGTGTATATATATATATGACTTGTTATAATCATGATATTACAGGAGCAAAGAGAAGAAACCTACTTTCTGGGTTGGAGTTAAAAGAGAGATTCCTTAATATGCCCACGATAGACAAGGAGTGCGACTGACTTGAAGAGGAAAAAAATCACCTGTTATCCATAAAATTTTTTTAAGAAGAATAAATAAATAAATGGGAGAGAAAGAAAAGCTCTTTCTTATAGTAGAATATCAACTGATAAATGTGGAATGATGAATTAGGAAATGACTAGTTGGAAACCACTATGGTAATATCTGATTTAGACAAGAATAATCAATGGATGTTAAAACTGGTGCTTGAAAGTTTGATGAGGGATAGAATATTTATAGTCTCAAGGTATTGCTCCACAAGTTACTTTTTTGATTACAAAAGGAAAATAGTAACTTTACAGTGGAGAAACCTGGGAGAGACCATCCTAACCACGTAACCCACGTTACCACAATAACAATAGGAAAGCTTAATATCATGTGCCTCTGATATGATGCACTAAGGATACCATATCACTTGTGTGATGATATACTGAAAATGTATACCCTGAATCTAATCATGAGGAAACATCACACAAACCCAAATTGAGGGACAATCTATAAAATAACTGGCTGGGGCACCAGGGTGGCTCAGTTGGTTAAGTGTCTGGCTCTTGATTTCAGGTCAGGTCATGATCCCAGGGTCATGGTATGGAGCCCTGCTTCAGGCTCTGTGCTTAGTATGGTGCCTGCTTAAGATTCTTTCTCTCTCTTCCCCACTTGGCTGTGCCCCTCCACTCATCCCCAACCTACCCCCAACTCATGTGCTCTCTCTCTCTCTTTAAAAAAAAAAAATATTGAGCAACATTTAATAAATACATACATACATAAAATAAAATAAAATAAAATAAAATAATATAATATAACTGGCTGTACTCTTCAAAAACATTGAGGTCCACAAGGTAAAAAAAAAAACAACCCAGATTCTTAACTATAGAAAACAAACTGGTGGTTGCCAGAGGGGAGATAGGTGGGGGGATGGGTGAAATAGGTGGAGGGGATTAATTTAATTTAATTTAATTTAATGTTAATTTTCTGATTTTCATCATTATTCCATGGCTATATAAGAAAATATTCTTGTTCATAGAAAACATACACTGAAGTATTTAGAGACAAAGGAGCATCATATCTGTAGCTTAGTTTCAAATGTTTTGGGGAAAAATTTGCTTATGGGGAGGGAGACTGATAAAGCAAATTTGGCAAAAAAAATTGGGATATTTGAGTGAAGGGCATATTGGAGTTCTTTATATGGTTCTAACTTTTCTGTATATTTGAAGTTATTTCAAAATTATAACTTACAGAAAAGAATGGAGAGAGGATTCTGAGAAGATGGTGTCAGTAGCAGCAGAGAATTTAAATCTCAAGTGTGCCTTGTGAAAATAGGGCAACTGGGAAGACAGAACAAAAATTTCATGGAGAACATTTACCAAGATAAGGTATCCTGCACAAACTCCAAAACATGACTGGGTGGGAAAAATTACCAACAGCTTCAACACCTGTGTGGTATCAGCAATTGTGTGGGTAGAATCAGAAGGAAGCATGGGGCTCTGCTGGCTCTGAGAATCAGAGAACCCAAAATCCATCTAAAAGTGCTCCCTAAAAAGATGGGAGGGCCAACCTGAGAACAGTAGTTGAACCTGGAGGCAGCTTTATAGGCTTCAAGTTGTGAGTAGGTGTAAGAACACTTGAGGAAATCCAGACCCTTCTGGAGTAGTCTGGGCCTCATGGATTCTCAAAACTAATCAAAACTCCTTTCCTAGAAAAAATTCTGCCTGACGAAAAGCTGTGGGAGTGGAACCCAAACTGAACAGGATGAAGCAAGAACAAAGGAAAGAGGAAGTCTCCATAAAATGGGGGAGAGGACCTATGAAACTTCTCAGAAAGAAAATCATGTTTTGATCACCTCACCACGATAAGAGAAGAAAGCTAGGAAAGCTATCCAGGTCTATCTTTCCCTTCTAAAGTAAGAAAAACTCAGGGTGCCTGGTGGCTCAGTGTATTGAGTGTCCCACTCTTGATTTCAGCTCAGGTCATGATCCCAGGGTCGTGAGTTGGAGTCCTGAGTCAGGCTCTGCACTGAGAGTGGAGCCTGCTCTTTCTCTCCCTCTGCCCCTCTTTCCCACTCATGTTCTCTCTCATTCTCTCTCTCTCTCTCTAAAATAAAAAAAAAAAAAAAAAATATATATATATATATATATATATAAGTTAAAAAAATAAAATAAGGAAAACTCATCTAGAGTAAAGATGAGCAATAGATAAGGACTGCAATTGAATCCCACACAAAGTCATTGCAAGTCAAAGGGAATAAGGAGGAGAAAACACCATTTCAGATGGTGAAGGTATGCCAGAAAGCTGTACCTATAAAACAGATGGAAAGCATAGCCTAACATTTCCAAATTTCAAATTATGAACATTTTAAAATCTATGAAAAAAGCCATAAATCAGAATTTTAAAAATTCAGAAATGAGGTTATTGGAGAAAATGAAGTTTTAAAAAAGAAATGGCAGAACTCAGGAAAAGATTACAAATAAATTTTAAAATTATGTTATAAATGAATATTTAGTATGAAGGAAATAAGGAAAATAGAAGATGGAAAGGAGAAAAAATTTAATCTGGGCAGGATGTAAAAAAACAATTCTAGAAAAATGGATAGCTATAGGAAACAATAAAGAAGGGCCAACATAAGTATAAAGGGAATTCCTAAAGAAGATAACCAAGCATTGGAATAAACGAATGTTAAAAACTGTAAAGAAGGGTGCCTGGGTGGCTCAGCCAGTTAAGCATCCAACTTCAGCTCAGGTCATGATCTCACAGTCATTAATTCCAGCCCTGCTTTGCATGAACTCGAGCCCCACTGCAGGCTCTTCACTCTATCTCCCTCTCTCTGCATCTCATGAGATTCTCTCTCTCCCTCTCCCTCTGCCCCTTGCTCACTTGTGCATGTGCTCTTTCTCTCAAAATTAAATACATACATACAATAAAAACTATAAGGAAAATTTCTGGAATTAAAAAAAGATCATTGAAGTTATATATTGAAAGATTACATCACATACTTGGGAAAGACTGACCTACCAGACCCGGTCTGTTAAAACTATTGGATTTCAAAGAAAAAGGAAAAAGAGTCAGGAATCCAGGCAGAAAAATGAAATTGCTGCAAAGGGAAGAATCCCTTTTATCATCAGTTTTGCCAGAAGCCAAAGGAATAATATGGTTAAAACTGAAGGAAAAAAAACTGTAAGCCAAGGGTTTTATATTCAGCTAAACAGTCCTATAAATACAAAGGCTGTGGAAAAAGTGTTATAAACCTGAAAGGTTCCTAGAAGATCCTAGAGAATAAGCTTTAGAGAACAAAGGCTGGAGGACATTAATATAAGGACGAGTTGTGTATTTTTAATATATAAGTACCTGTAGAGCTAAAACTAAATGTTGTTTGTAAGGAAGGTAGTCTAGCTCGTAATGACGATATGCTTTGACAATATAGATAAGTACCACTAACCAAAAATGGGATGAGAATGGGAAGAATAATGAAATAATGAAGTTAGATGAAAAGTAGATAAGTTAATTAATTTTTTATAGGTATTAACTAGGGTTTAGATTTTGGGGTTGGAAAAAGAGATGGAGAAGAAGATACCGGCTAATTTCAATATTGCTCATCACAGAGAACTAAGAGATGAAATTGGAAGAGGCTAATGGCATTATATAAATATATTAGTAAAGAGGAAACTATTAGAGCAACAAAAACCTGCTTTATTTGTTTTTAAGTTTATTTATTTTAAGGGAGAGAGGGAGCAAGCGTGCACATGAGAGAGCTCAAGTGGGGAAGGAGCAGAGAGAGAGGGAGAGAGAGAATCCCAATCAGGCTCTGCACTGTCAGCAGACCCTGGGATCATGACCTGAGCTGAAATCAAGAGTCAGATGCTCAATCAACTGAACTTCCCAGGCACCCCAAAACTGCTTTAGTTTATAGGCTATAAAATTTTAAATGGCTACCTATAGAAGAACAGAGGGAATGAGATGCAGGGAACAGAGGTAGAAGCTGGACTTCTGCAAATATATCATGTTTTATAGATTTTTATTTGTTAGTTTTCAAACAAAATTAAGAAGCATCCCTGAAATTCAAACATAAAAGGACACAAATGAACCTAACAAGTTGATAACATAACTGCCCTGAAAGGGTAACATGACTGTCCTGCTACCTTACTTGAAAACATAGGAATTTGTCTCGACATCAATTATGAAATATGCCCTAAGGTAAAAGGAACTGTAAAAATAAATCTTTAACTGTTGCCAGCAATCTTATTGTTTGTGGCAATATTAGTAGTTATCTAAAACTGTTGTGTGTATATTAAAGCAAATGAGTAAGTTGTTATCATCGAGAAACAGGGTTTTTGGCACAGGAGAAAGGAAATACATACATGTGTAAGATGGATGAGGTTAAGTAAAAACCCTGTGTTTCTGAATTTGAATCAGAAGTACTAGTATGAACTCATGATACGGTCTCTCCTTTAGCTCCATCTATTGAAAAGATTTAGAAAAAAACTTACCAAGCCATTAGCAATACTAATGGCACTAGCAGACTGACTACTAGCATACTGTGGTCTCTATTTGCTACTCAAAGGAACCTGACCTTCTGGAAAAATGGCTGATTCCATGTTGGCGACAAGAACTGAATGTGACGATGGGGTGCCTGGGAGGCTAAGTTGGTTAAGCATCTGACTCTTGATTTCAGCTCAGATCACGATCTCACAGTTGGTGAGTTTGAGCCCTGAATCAGGCTGTGTGCTGACAGTGGGGAGGCTGCTTGGGATTCTCTCTCTCTCTCTCTCTCTCTCTCTCTCTCTGCCCCTCCCCTGTTCACGCTCTATTTCTCTCTCTCAAAATAAATAAAATAAACATAAAAAAAAAAAGAACGGAACCTGATGAATCTGGAATAACTTTTCATACCAGAAAGCAAGGAAGATGTTAGAGAGCACTTGGATTTTATCAAGAGAATTCAGGCTCCAACTCAAATTGGCTTTCACTGGCCAAGGAACAATTTGAACATAAAGTTAGTAATGACAATGGGTCGAGGCAAATCAAATAGGTTTAAATTCATGAGCTCATGATTATGCTAAATGAAATCTCATTGATCATTATTATAGGATGCTAGGAGACCAACTCATTATATTGAAAATTGCTAAATAAAGGTAAAAAAATGAAGACTTTATCTCATGTTTGTTTACATACAGTAGCCTAAGGTGCCCAAATAGCTGATGAGGAGAGGTTTCTTATTATAGAACTATTCCAGCTCTTCGGGGCGCCTGGGTAGCTCAGTCAGTTAAGCATCTGACTCTTGATTTCTGCTCAGGTCATGATCTCATGGTTTGTGAGATCAACCCTGTGTTGGGCTCTGCCCTGACAATGTGGAGTCTCCTTGGGATTCTCTCTCTCTCTCTCTCTCTCTCTCTCTCTCTCCCTCTCTCCCCTTCTCTCTTTGCCTCTCTCCTGCTCACATGCACATGCTCTTGAGAGAGAGAGAGAGAGAGAGAGAGAGAGAAAGAAAGAAAGAAAGAAGAAAGAAAGAAAGAAAGAATAAAAAATGAAGAAGTATTCCAGCTCATAAACAGGGGTGCCTGGGTGGCTCAGTTGGTTGAGCATCATCCCACTTTTGATGCTCTTGATTTCAGCTCAGCTAGTGGGATCCAGTCCCACGTTGGGCTCTGAATTGAGGGTAGAGCCTGCTTAAGATTCTCTCTCCCTCCCTCTTCCCCTCACCCCTGTCCACACTCTCTCTCTAAAATAATTTTTAAAAAACTTCACCCATTAAAAAAAAGAAGAAATATGTGATAATTAAAATATTATCACCTTGTTGGGGCACTGGGTGGTTCAGTCAGTTAAGCATCCGACTGCTGCTCAGGTCATGATCTCATGGTTCGTGAGTTCAAGCCCTGCGTCAGGTTCTGTGCTGACAGCTCAGAGCCTGGAGCCTGCTTCAGATTCTGTGTCTCCCTATCTCTCTGCCCCTCCCCCAATGGTGCTCTGTCTCTCTCCCTCTTAAAAATAAAATATTTAAAATATATCTATATTATCACCTCGTTCCTAATGAATTCATGAAACTAGGCAATAATGACCAAAGGTGGCTATCATCACAAAAAGAGACAACCAGACACTATGTGCCTCCTGGTAAAATATACCACCACTTTCAATGTAGTATTGTCAAAACAGAAATCTGATCTATGTTTCCATACCTGAAAGGCCTTTCCCCTTTCTTTCTGCCTATCCAAGTTCTGCTTATCCATTATGACCTTTCCAAGCTTCATTTCCTCCAACAAAGCTATCTGTGGGATGAATGACTTCTCTAAGCTTCTTGTAGTACTCGGAACAGTGCCGTCCAAAGAAAACATAATATGACCCACATGCGTGTTTTTAAATTTTCTAGTGGCTACTTTAGAAAGTACAAAGAGGGGTGCCTGAGTGGCACAGCTGGTTAAACATCTGACTCTTGATTTTGGCTCAGGTCATCATCTCACGGTTTGTGGGATTGAACCCTATTGTCGGGTTCTGCCCTGACTAGTGCAGAGCCTGCTTGGGATTCTCTCTCTCCCTCTCTCTCTGCCCATCCCCCACTTGCTCACATGTGCTCTCTCTCTCTCTCTCAAAATACTTAAAAAAAATAGTACAAAGAAACAAGCAAAGTTAGTTTTATTACTATATTGATTTAACTTAATATATCTAAAATATTATCATTTAAACATAATCAATAAAAAATATTAATTACACATTTCATGTCCTTTTATACTGTCTGAAATCTGGTGTGTAATCTATACTTACAGTACATCTCATTTTGTGACTGGCCACATTTCAAGTGCTCAATAGCCACATGTAGATAATGGCTACCATATTGGACATCACACACTTACAGAATCCATTATATAATTTAGCACATGACTGTCAGGTCTAGGCAGGAAGAAGATGGGTTCTTTATAAAATCAGACCTGTAACTGAAGTAATGTCAGCCCCTAAACATCCTTATAATATGTTGATGCTGCTTTTTCAGAGACACAGAGGAAAATGTGGGAGGTGACTGCTATGGACTGAATGTGTCCCACTCTGCCACCAAATTCATGTTGAAGCCTAATCCCCCACATGACAGTATTTGGAGGGGAATTAGATCATGAAGTTGGAGCCCTCATGATGAGATTAGTGCCCTTAAAAATGACAGGAGAGAGCTTGTTTCTCTCCCTGATCTCTGGGCCATGAGAAGACACAGCTGTGAGGCACTGTCTACAAGCTAGGACGCCAGCTGTCACCAGGCACCAAATCTGCTGACACTGTGATCTGGGACTAACTATCTAGCCTCCAGAATTGTGAGAAATGAGGTCTGTTTTTTAAGCCACCCAGTCTATGGTATTCTGTTCAGCCAGATAATGTGCTAATGAGATGATTTCCTCCTCACAAACAAGCAGGTCAGTAAGAGGAAGTATGAAGTATGAAGCCAACAGAGGGGCCTTCTCTGCCTCAGTATGTAAGGAACACAGGAAGAGTACATCTCAGACTGGGGGAGCTGAGGCTATCACATCCAAGGTTTTAACTCTTTTATGTAACCAGTAACGTGTGGTTAGAAGTTACTACTGGAACATCCTGATATGTATTTCATCGTTCATGAGAATTGGATAGGCTTTTGGAATCTGGTTCCAAGAGGCAGTATAACTGGTTCTAGATCTGCAACTACTGGTTGATATGAATAAAGCCAAGGATTGTTCCTTGGGCATAGAAAAGCATATGTCATTAAAAGATACATGTCTCCATGTCTCCATTGAATAAACAAAAGAAGTATTTCCAGGGAAACATTTCAATTTTAAAAATCTATGGTGACCAATGTATTCTGTTACTGAAAGCCTCCAAGAAGACATCTTGCTGCATGGTAGTTTGATTTTTATTTAAAAGCTCCTTATCAGCATCTAGCCCAAGTTTAAACATTTGATTATTGCCACCACCTGTCTCTACAAGAGTATTCTCATTTCTCAATAAACCTGCTTTTGTGCCCTCTGTCCCAGTCAAACATATGCCTGGTGACTTTCTCAACAAGGTGATTTCCTTCTAGTTTAGTTCCAGCCCTGTAGTTCTAGAACACTCTGTTTGCCAAAGTAAAACCCTACTCCCCTGGAAAGGAGTCTCCAGATACTTGCCCTCCAGGGAAATGAAATGACTCATGACCTTGCCTAACCTGTAACTTGATCTTTATTTTCATTTTTCTTCTTTAAAGCAGTCACTCCATTCTTTCAGTTTTTTTTTTTTTTTTTTTTTAATGGCAGCTTCATATTTACATTACTCTGCCTAGAAGGTCTGTGAGACCTTTCCTGATGCTGACCTCAGCTAATTAGCATGACAAATGCTTGGCTAAATAGTTCCTTGGGACAGTGTTTGGTAAGGGAGATGCAGTGGCTGACAGGAAAGATTAGGGCCAAAGGCTCCCAAAGCAGCTTCCTCTCCTCCCCAAAGCCTAAACTGAGAATAGCTTTTCTCCTCCAAACTGAAGAAAAAAATAAAGGCAAACAGAACAATGGCTTGATGAGAAAAGGAAAAAAGATTAAAACTCACAAAATTATACTTTATTATGTCTTTTTCTAAACCAAATTCTTTGTGGCACTGAAGAACAATTGGTGAGAAATGACCCCTACAGGGAAGGAATCCCTGACCAACACTTTGTCAGATTAAAGGAAAAAGGTCCTGGCCAAGCTTTTGCTCTTGGGTTCATAGATCTTCACTTAGCAGACCCCTTCAGTAATGATGGCAAAACTGCTTCTCATGAATAACAAGAATTTAGAGTGGGAGGCTAGCATTTGGGGTAGGGAAGTAGCCAATAAGATGGTGATACGGCAGGGCCTAAATAGTAGTGCCACCATCTTGAAATTTTCCTTGGTGGGGAACAGTCGGTAAACATTATGACAGTATTGCCTAGATTTCTGCTTTCATCTATCACTTATCCTGTGCTGTTCTGTAATTCCATTATGCTATTCCAAACCTTCAATGAAATCCTGCTATCTCCAAAAGCATTGTGTTCATGTTATCGTAAGGTGGGACTGCAGGTATAAACATTTGAGTTATCTACCAGTCCCATGGTTCCCAAATGTATTTCTCAGACTAGTGAACTTTTAGGGACTGCTGGGGTTGTCAACTTTTTATTGTATTATGCAAAGATATTTTACAAACTAATTTTTCATAAAACAAAAGGTATTTATTTAATAAAGGTACCATTGTTTCATAAAATAAAAGGTATTTAAAAACATTTTTTTAAATGTTTATTTTTGAGAGAGAGAGAGAGAGAGTGTGAACAAGAGAGGAGCAGAGAGAGAGAGAGACAGAATCCAGAGCAGACTCCAGGCTCTAGCTGTCAGCACAGAGCCCGACATGGGGCTTGAACCCACAAACCATGAGATCATGACCTGAGCTGAAGTCAGATGCTTAACCAACTGAGCCACCCAGGTGCCCCAATAAAAGGTATTTAAACATGTAGAGAGACACCATGGAAAGGGCCTAATTTCATAACAACTGTTAAAAATGTTTTTATTTGGAATGGTCTCATACTCTGAACCAATTAAAAAGTACATATCCTATTTTATTTAGTTTTATTCCAGGTTCCTCAAATCTTTCTTTACTTATTTATTCACTTTTCAAAGACATTAGTAAACCTCTCATGTGCCAAGCACTGTGCTAGGTACTGGAATATGGAGATGAACGTGACTCTGCTCTGTCCTCAGTCTCTCACACTGTTCTAGGAAAGTCAAGCAAGCAGTGCACCTGTGCTGTGGTAGAGAAACTCACGAAATATTAAAGGCGAAAGGCCAAGCAACAGTTAAAAAAGTCAATCTATTTCTTTTATTTTAATGTTTATTTATTTATTTATTGAGAGAGAGAGGGAGGGAGAATTGATTGAGGGAGGGGTGGAGAGAGAGAGAGAGAGAGAGAGAGAGAGAGAGAATCCTAAGCAGGCTCCTTGCTGTCAGTGCAGAGCCTGACATGGGGCTTGGTCCCACGAACAGTGAGATCATGACCTGAGCTGAAATCAAGAGTCGGACGCTTAACCAACTGAGCTGAGCGACCCCCCAGGCGACCCCCCAACACGGTCAATCCATTTCTAAGCAGAAGTGCAAGGAACTACTAAAGCCTGATGTCAGAACTTTGCACATACCATTTGAGTTTCCTTACTGATGATTTAGGGGGAAACTGACAGGATACCCCAGAGATCACGGAATTTTTTTCTGATCAAATTATAGGGCTAGTAACACAACTCATGTGCATGTCAGCTGGCCCATACTGCACACTGGACAGGAAGAGATGAGTTGTATGGAACTGGGGTGATAAAAGCTGCCCCTCCTACTTGTTCACAATAGAATGGCTCTGCAGAGTCACCCTGCTCACTTCAGGACATACAACCTGAAGGTCAGCAGAGGACAAGCCAGGGTCAGGGCTCTGCTGCCACGGTGACAGCACCTTAGGATTTGGTGCCAGCCTGGGGCAGGTACACTGGGGAGTTTTTTTTTTTTTTTTTTTTTTCTATGCCCTAGAGGGTACCATATTAGAAGGAAAGACCTAACTGTGCATTTTGTTTTTACATTATATAATCAGAATATATGTGTCAAAGGGATAGTTGCTGTGACAGTCATTTCCTCCCCTTGTGTCACCTCCGTTCCTGTCAGAAATAGGTCTAGAACTTTCAGACAATTACCCACCCTTATTTCACATCAAAACCTCCATAGATCAGCTGCTGGCTGCAGTTCAGACATCTCTGGCCAGGTCTTGTGGCTTTCTCTGAAGTACATACGTGTGACAGTAGTACAAAAACACAGGAAATGACTATTGAACACACAGAGGCTCGGCAGGCAGCTTGCGTCCATTCTCACACATTCCTATTTTAGATTCTGAGCAGCTCTCCCTCCCCATGCGCTATGAAATAGAAGGGTCTGGCCGAATCATCCAAATGAAATGAGGTTCCTTCTCCGCAGGGGATTAGAAACAGCGGTGCGGACCTTTCCCTCCGCAACCCTAGAAACCTTGAGTTTCCTAGAGAAAGGCCCACCAGGGGGCAGGAGCCACGGAAGGTGCAGGGAACCTGCGCCTCTACAAAGCCCGAAATGCCAGGGGACCAGGCCAGGGAAGGTGCGAGATGAACCGGAGTTGTCCCGGAGGCCGGTTGCGGGGGATGCGGCAGCTCTGGCAGGGCAGTGATTGCTTTGAAGAGAAAAGGGAGCGAGGGTCCTGTGGTCCCCAAGGGCTCCCGAGGTCAATTCCCGGGGAACCCAAAGCAGCGACGGGGCTCTGAGATCTGGCAAGTTCCTGGGAGTCGAGCGAGGAGAGCGAGTGTCTTACCTGGCCAGGCTGGCTGGTGTAGTTGAAGGAGTAGATGTTCTCGGTGCTGAGGCTCACCACCCCGCTGTAGACGCGATCGAAATCGGCGCCCCTGGCGGGGTCGCGGGGGTCTCCGCGCGCCAGGGGTTGCGCGGGGCGCGGGGATGCCGCCGCCCGCAGGAGCCAGGGCAGCAGCGCACAGAGCAGCGCCAGCCGCGGGCAGCCCCGCATGGTGGGCGCCGCGCCCCTGCCGCGAAGCAGAGCCTCCCTGGCGAGGGGGCGAGCGCAGAGCTGGTCCTTTCAAAGCCCCCTGCGGGCCCCGGCGCTACAGCGCAGCTCGGGCGATGCCAGGCAAGCCCCACCGGCGAGTGCTGGCAACGCGCGCGCGGGCGAAGGGTCGATCAAATATTGATGCAGCCGCCTGGGGTCTCCGCGGGAGGTCGCGGGCCGAGAGTAGTGGAGGCGGGGGGTAGGGGGGTCTCGGGCTGCTGCTGTGCTCTCCGGCTTCTACATCGTTTTCCTTCCCCCTTTCTCATTTCTGAGAATCCCCCACTTACCCAGCTAGAATTTCAACAGATCTCTTCCCTACTCAACCTCAAAAAAAAAAAAAAGGCATAAGATACATTAGAAATGTTCACTAGTCTTAAAGAGTCAACCTGACCAGCCACCGAACAGGAAATAACAGTCTGTCTCAAGTAAATGTGTACCCTGGCTGCAAGAGAAGAAATAGAAAGCAACAGAGCCTGTCCCCAAAGAGGGTGCACGAGTTCGCTTTTCCTGTCTGCTACCTGCAGAGAACTCCTGCCCATCTGAATGATGGCTATTAATGCTCAGTTCTTCCTTCTCTAACAGCAACCCTTCCCAGACACCTGTTTTATTTCCTTATCATCTTCTCTTCTCCAGGAGTGCCTCACATCATCGCTTTCTCTCTCCCTCGCTGTATGTATTAAATATGTACAGTCATAAAAGCAATGAATAGACAGGGTAAAGGAGACAATTTCGAACACCGCCTGAAGTCTGTTCCCGGAAGTTGTCAAGGACGACTCAGAGCAGCAAGGCTTATGCAGTGGGCATTTCTTTCCGCCCCAAGTTCTTGCCTACTTTACCTCTGCAATGATTTCTTAAATTCTGGGAGAATCCCTGGGATTCGGGATTGTTTTTCAAAAGAGAGAAACCACAGTCCATCATTAAAAGGAAATACCCTTCTGGCAAAATTTAGGGGATTCAATTTGAACACTTGAAGAGGCAGATGAAGGGTGAGGTGGGCAGAGGATCCCAGGGAAGTCTTTGTGGAATGTCGAACAATCACACTTCAGGTGTAGAAGAGGACTTACTGTTTTATTTTAGCTTCAAGTTATTTGTAAACTAGAAAATAAGATAATTGCATTGAACCTGAAGGAACATTTAAAGAGAAGCCACGAAGAAGAGATGATGTTCAAAGAGTTAAGTTACAGATTGAAATCCTAGCATTTACTGTTCAAAGGAAGGTTTTTTTTTTTTTTAAATTTAAAACTTCATTGAATTCCTATAACTTACTAAAATACCAAAAATTAGTTCCAAACATTTGGTATAATGTTTTATAACTGTGCGATCAGAAACCAATACTGATGGAAGATTGAGTTAGAGACTCCTTATTAGGATAATTTTCGCTTAAAAAAATAAAGTTTAAAGTGCAGCTCATTGTTTTGAGAAATATAATAATTTCATCCAGAATTTGAATGATATTAAACCGCTGTATTTCAAATGTCTATGCCTCTTTTTAGGATTTAACAAAATTTCATAAACTTGAAGTTTCTAAAGTTCTTCCGGTTTAACTGGACTGGCCAGTTGAGGCACCCTCTAAGGGATAGGGTCATGGAGTTCTGCTCAATACCACAAGAGGTAAGGAACTCCTTATCCTTCTTTTGGGGGCAAGTGGCTACTTATTAGAATGATATTTCACATTCTAAATTGGAATCTGCCTCTCTTCCACTCACTGGCATGAATTCTGCCCTCTGGAGCCATAGGAATAAACCTAATCCTTCTTCCACATGACAGCCTTGTAGGTATTTGGAGGAGCTATGACCCTAACTGTAAGTAATGAAATTAGAAGCGATGAGAACAGATCCTTTATCTTAGCAAAGAACCCAAAATATTTACTTTAAAGCCATTATAGATGATATATATATACTAATTTGAATTATATATTACAAATCACTCTATACTGTGATCTAATCGTCATTCCACAGAATGACCTTAGGTAATTAACCTCCCAGGATCACAAGGGTGCTGTAAGGATAAGGGGGGTGGGAAGAAGAACGTATTTGACATTGTATTAGAAAGTTTAAAATGTCATATGGCCAAATATTGTTATTGTATGACTCCTAGTTCAACAGCTAAAAAGTTAAATATGGTCCATCAGCCAGGCTTGTAAAATATCTAACAATCCCAAGCTTGCACTGTGAGAGGCTAAATACACAAACAGATCATGACCAGACCATATATGAAAATAGACCTCTGACCCCAACCTCTACAGCAACTGGTCCTGGAAGACAAAACACAGTCTCTGTAGCAAATGGCCCAGAACAATCAGGACTTGGTCAGTGACTGCCAGCTTCCCCAGTTTTTGCCTCTGCTTCCAGCTCAGGATCAACTGGAGGAAGCTAAATATGCTCTACAAACCATAAAATGGCCCACTTCTAGTTAGCCTGCTCGCAGCTTCTCTGTGCTACCGAGGTCCAATCAGAGTATTTCTGAAACCTTCCCTTTTTTTTTCATTATAAAGCTTTCCCAGTCCCCTGCCTGCCTTTGAGTCTTGGTTAAACACAAGTGATGGTGGCTTGCTACAGCAAGCTCTGAATAAATAACCTCTGTTTTCGTTTGAGTGGTTTTTGTTTATGTCCCTAGTTTTCCTTGAAGGTTCCGATGAGACGTTGTCTGCACTGCCTGTCACCGTGGACTCCATCCTTTAACCAGATGTGATACACACCAAGGCCCCTGCGCCTTACCCCTCGCAGTGTTGAGTGTGTGTTGACATGGTAAGTGAGCTTTTTGTCTGAGCTCCCCTTTCCTCGCTTTTGAGTTCTGTGGCTACCTAGTCTCAGTTGGATACATGGGTTTTGTTATTGGTTCCCATTTGTTTGGCATCTTTGGTGGAGTCAGGCTGTTCTTTTTCATCCCTTTTTACTCTCTCTTCTGCTTCTGTTTTGTGCTATGTTGTCTAAAAGTATTGTTTGTCACAACGTAGAACACTGGGCCAGCATTCTTTTGGACAAACTTTGCTTTGGATCGCCTATCCTTTGTTTCATTTGTTTTGTCCTTAGAGTTTGGTTTTGATCCACAGAGAGCATTCTGTTTTTCCACCTGCCTTCAGGTGTAGGTCGTTGGGTCTACATTTGGAGGCAGCTACCTTCAAGTCGTGATCTCAAGACTCAAAGTGCACAAGCATCGTTTTCAGTTGCCAGCTCTTACAGGCTCAGCTAAGTCTAATTTTTCTCTTCCTTTTGGAGAAGTTCCTGATAAGTGTCTGCTCACTACAGTTCTAATTATTATTTTTTAATTAACTTATTTTGAGAGAGACAGAGATAGTACAAGTGGGGGAGGGCCAGAGAGAGAGAGAGAGAGAGAGAGAGAGAGAGAAAATCCCAAGCAGACTCCATGCTGTCAGCACAGAGCCCAATGCAAGGCTCGAACCCATGAAGCCATGAGATCATGACCTGAGCTGAAACCAAGAGTTGGACGCTTACCTGACTGAATCACCCAGGCCCCCCTACAGTTCTAATTCTTACACCTATGTTTCAAGTGACATAACTTCACCAAGGATGACCTGGGCCTTCAATGGCCACTCTGTGGGACACTAGACTTGAACAAAATCATTTGACAGGTGTCTTAAAAAAGAAAAGGAACGAAGTTTTCTCAGATCCAATGGGGCCTACTTTTTGACTGGTTTGCAGAGGCCTTCAAATGAAATGTTGTGTTCAAAAATTGTTTCACTAAAATATTCTTTGGTCAAAGCTAGTGAAAAACTTGGCAAACTTAAACAATAATCTAGATTCATTTCCATAGTAAGCCTTCCCCCTCCTGGTCCTCCAGTTGCCTTCCTGTGGCCCCCTTCCCTCTAATATTCCTCCTTCTGCACCTCCTCCTTCCTCTTTCCCTTGTCCAGACCTCCTATCTTTTCCTAACAATTCTCTAAAACCTCCAAATGCTAATTGCCTCCAATGGTCTATCCCTCCCATAAGCCAGGTATGCAGATGACTATAGAATTTAAACCTCAGACCCAAGATGAATTAAGAAAGATTTTCCTAATCCCAAACAAGACTAGCAAAGATTCATAGAAGAATCTGTAATTCTTTGGGTGCACATAACCCAGAGTTGCCTGACCTATATCAATTTGTATGCATGTTGATCAGAACCTCCAGTGCTAAATCCTGGATAACACAAGCTGATTGGACCAATCTGGAGAGGGACCTACAGGATTCCTCTCTCCACAAAAAGCCTTAGGGTCAGGAAATGGGCTTGAAAAATAAGTCAAAGTCTTCTTAAAGCCATACCTGAAACATTTTTAATAAAAGTTGATTACATCATAATTCAATGGTGTAAACACAAGGATGAAACTACAGGAGATTTCAGGATAAATAAAAATGGCTTTCGCCGGCACTAATCTTGCTGTATTAAATCCTGTCATCTTTGCTTAACCTCTTCTTTGGAGAAAATATAGAATACGAGTGTAAGTATTTCAGATAACTCACAGATTTGTCCCTATCTCCCAGCCCTTAACTATAACTCTTGGGTCCTTGATCAAAAAACATCGTTTCCTGCTCTGTGATACCATATCTACAAATTTATTAGCGAGAGATATACTTCACAAATAGAACTGTAATATTAAAAACGGACACCAGAGGGACTATTTCTTGAGGTTTCAGAGGACTTGTCAATTCCTCATCAACTTGTGTCTGTTCTATATAATCCTTTCCTTCTCCACTATACTTAATGTATACTCCAGATACAGATCTTGAGATTGTACTTGACACTCTATGGGCTAATGTTCCCATGGACATAGGAAAAATAATTGGAACAGAATCTATTAAAGTTCAGATAGATATTACCAAACTGTTACCCACACATCACCAAGGGTAGAAACCTAAGCCAAAAAGTCTTTACGTTTTTAGTTGAGGGCCTTATATTGAGAGTCCTTTCATAACGTGCACTAATCCTTGTAACATTTCTGTTATGCCAGAAATGGAAAGAATATATTGATTTATTCAAGATCTCAGGATATCAATACAATTGTTATCTTTCCTTCCCCATTGGTACCTAACCCAAATATCATCCTGTCATCAGTTCCTCCCCAAGCCACCTCCCTCAACGTAGTGGATCATTGCTGTGCCTTTTCGGGGTGTATCCCTACACTGAACAGTCAGTATTTTTTTTTGCCTTCATCTGAGAGGACATGGATATACATGGATAGCTAGGCCCTAAGAGTTTTTTGAAAGCCCCCTCCTATTTTCTTAGGTCCTTAATCAAGAACGCAAAGATACGAGTTTCTCTTGTGGTTTATTTCTGATATAATATATAGATGATTTCCTACTTTGTTCAGAGAAGTCTATAGCTCTCAGTCTTAGCAGAAAAAAGGCATAATGTCGCAAAAAAGATAAATTACAATTCTGTGAAAACATAGTAGTATATTTAGGGTAGGGAGGGAAAACATTCTCTCATGACAGGGTAAAGACAATCCACGACTATCATGGACCTTTCACAAAACTACAACTGAGATGACATCTGGGTCTCACTGGATATTTCAGACAAGGGGTGCATTTTTTTTCTGAGACTGTGGCACCTCTTTATGAAATGGCTAAGTCTTCAGTAAGATCCACTGTCTTCTGGGGTCCCTGGTTTTACACAAGCTTTCTTTAACCTGAAGAAGGCTCTTTGACAGTCTGCTTCTCTTGACATCCATAACAAAAGAAACCCTTTTGCTTATTTGTGCATGAGTGTTCTGGGGCTTAAAGCCTTGGAGTTTTAATTCAACTTCATGGAAACCATCAAAAACCCATCACTTGCTGTAGCCTCACCCTCACCCCATTGCAAAGGCTGATACCCTTTGTGTTATGGCAATACTGCCACTGCAAAACTTGTCGATGCTTCTGGGGAATTAGCTCCAGGTTCCCTGTTAGACTTTATGGTTCCTCATGCAGTACAGACTTTACTGCTGACTGAAAACACACAACACCTTTCAGTGAGTTGATTAACCTCTTATGAATTTCTGTTGACCCTCTCCCCCTTACATTACTATTGCTGCAACACCCTAAATCCTACCACTCTTCTGCTCTGAAGAAGAGGAACCCCATAACTGTGTTACTTCAGTGATGGGACTTTTCTGTACTTTGCTTGGCTTTATTAGAGACTTACATTGAGAATCTTGACCTAATATTTGTTCATGGGTCATACTTCAAAATTGAAACTGAAGTTATCAAGCTATCTCTAATGCTGTCACTAACCTAAACTGTCCTTTATAGGATAGTCCTCTATCTGAGGTAAAGTTAGTCCATATGGCAGAACTGATAACACTTAGATTGTGGACAACAAGCTCAGGAATTTTTAGATGCATTTCTACTTCCTAGTGAGACAGCTATTGTAAAGATTGAGGCCCATGGTAAAGATTGAGGCCCATGGTAACAGAGATAATATGGAAGTTAAAGGACATGCTTTGGCAGATCATTTTGCCAAGAAGCCAACAAGCTGTCTTAACCAAGTTTATGATACTAACTAAACCCCCAAAGGATAAATCTCTGGATTGAGTCAAAGAGGCTATCATCAAATACTCACATTTAGCCTCTGATTTGGAAACAGAAGAATGGAAAAATGCAGCATACCCTTCACTAAGATAATCCTCAGCATGCTCAAGAAGGCCATTTGGTGGCACCAGAAGATTTCATGGATATTAGCTGAATTTCTCCATGAAGCTACTCATCAGGGTAAAGACAAATTGCTTACTATTTCAAACCAACACTGGTGGGAAACTTTAAAAAGACAGTGGAGATTATTTGTGGGTTATGTGTTACTTGTGAACAGCATATCCTGGAAAAACTGTAAAGATGAGGCGTGGTAGGAACCAAAGCCTCAAGGATCCTTTGAATACCTTCAGATGAATTTTATCCAGCAATCACTCTCCACAGGATTTGTTTATTTTTAGGATGGGTTGAAGCATTTTCTTGCTGAAAATCTTGGCTGAAATTTTTTTCAGTCTCTGAAAAGCTACTTGATTTTGTTTCCAACCTGGGACATACCAATTTTTATATTAAATGACCAAGACATGGTTTATATGAATCCTTTTAAAAGAACTTTATAAGGCATTACCCCTTCTCAAAAACTGTGCTGTCCTTACCACCTACAAACTTCTGTAAAAATCCAAAGAAACATGGTGTCCTTTAATTAAAATTAGCAAAACTGTCAGAAATACTCGAGCTTCCTTGGGTAAAAGTACTCCCACTAGCCCATATGGCCATCTGATCCATTTCCTCAGGGACACATTGGTTATGTCCTTATGAACTGTTAACAGGAAGGCCCATACATTTAGAAATTATATGCCTGATATTAGACTCTTCTCTGCTGCACGGATATGTGGCAAAATATTGTACTATACCCAGTCCTATCATGAACAGCTTAAGCCCAGCTTCCCACAACACTTCTAAAATAGGCTCCTTATGGCCATTACCCAGAAATTTCATGTTGGAAGAGACATTGGATAAAAAAAATGCTCTTAAACCTCACTGAAAGGTATCTTATCAGATATTATTACAAATCTTGCCAATATGAAGAAGAATCAATGTCATTAAAAGATATAAGCAGTTGTGGAAACAAAGTCAACTGATATGAGAACAAACAGACTATTTATTCAGAACTTAATATAGGGAGGATTTCGGCCACTATCACTTGCATTTGTCAGAGACTCAAAGACAGGAGTGGAGTGGAAAAGGTTTATAGTGAAATAAACTATAAAGGGAAGGGAAGACTTCAAAAACACTGATTCGAAGTTGGAATGGGGAAGCTGGAGGTAGACTAAGTAGAAGCAGGATATCTTATGGTTTGGGGAACACATTTGGCTCACATTTGGACCACCCAGAGAAAGCTATATAAACAGCTTTCTTAGTATAACTGACATATTTCTTAGTATAACTTCACATATTTAAAGCACACATATCACCTGTGTTATATACATACATATCCATGAAACCATTATCTATATATTCATTACTCTATAAAGTTTCCTTCCTCCTTTATATCTCTCTCCTGCTTCCTTCCTTGTTTCCTTTCTATTCCCAAGTGACAGCTGGTCTGTTTTCTGTCACTATATTAGTTTTCATTTTCTAGAGTTTTATATGAATGGATCAACACAGTATGTACTTTTTTTTAGTTTGGCTTCTTTCGCTCAGCATAATTATTTTGTTAGAAGAGTTTTGTTAAAAATTTTCTAAGAATTTTTACATCTATATTCATGAGAGATATTGGTGTGTAGTTTTTCTTTTTTTGCTTGTTTGTTTTGTTTTGTTTTTTTTTTGCTTTTGTTTGTTTTTTTTTTTTTTTTTTTTCTTTTTTGTAATGGTCTGGTTTAGGTATCAGGGTAATGGTGGCCTCAGAGTGTGAGTTGGGAAGTATTCCCTCCTTTTCCATTTTTTTTGAGATAGTTTGTTTAGAATTGGTGATATTTCCCCCCCAAATGTTTGTAGAATTCATCAGTAAAGCCATCTGGGCCTGTAGTTTTCTACGTGGGAAGGTTTTTTTGTAACTGGAATTTAAATTTCTTTAATAGATACAGAGCTATTCATTCAGGTTATGCATTTTTTTTTTTTTGAGAAAGCTTTGGTAATTTATGTCTTTCAGGAAAGTGGTTCATTTTATCTATATTATCAAATGTATTACCATACAGTTGTTCAAAATACATTCTTTGCATCTATAGAATATTTCACCTTTCTCATTCTGATATTGGTAGTTTATAGGTAATTTTCCTGATCAATTTGTTTAGAGGTTTAGCTATTTAATTAATCTTCTCAAAGATTCAACTGTCAGTGTCATTAGTTTTATTATTTTTGGCCTATTTTATTGATTCAGTTTTAATATTTATTATTTTCTTTCTTCTTACTTTGGATTTAATTTGTTTTATTTATCTAATTTCTGAAGGCAAAAGCTGAGATCACTGATTTGAGATCTTTTCTAATATGGGTGTTTAGTGCTATATGTTTCTTTTGAAGTACTATTTGAGTTACATTTCACGAATTTTGTAATGCTGTATTTCATTTTCATTTAATTCAAAATACATTGTTTTGATTTCTTTTTGACTAATGGCTTTTTAATAAGTATATTATTTTTCCCCAAATTTTGAGGGATTTGACAAGAATCATTATATTACTGATTTCTAATTTAATTACATTATAGCCAGAGAATATTCCTGGTATGACTTGAATATTTTTGAATTTATTGAAATTTGTTTTATGGTCCAGATTATTGTCCATCATGCTAAAATTTCTGTATATACATGAACGGAATGTTGTTCTGGTTGTTATTCTTCTGGTTGTTAGAGTAGTGTTCTATAAATATCAATCAGGTCAAAATGATTGATAGTGTTGTAAAGCCTATTATAACTTTGCTGGTTTTCTGCCTACTTGTATTATAAATTATTCAGTGAAGGGCATTGAAACTTCTTAAAAAAGTTTTTTTTTAATGTTTATTTTTGAGAGAGAGAGAGAGCGCATGCGTGCGAGCATGGGTGGGGGATGGGCAGAGAGAGAGGGAGAAAGAATCCGAAGGAGACTCCACATTGTCAGCATGCAAAGCCCCATATGCGGCTTGAACGCAAGAACTGTGAGACCATGATCTGAGCTGAAGTCAAATGCCAAACCCACTAAGCCACCCAGGCACCACAGGGCATTGAAATTTTTTACTATAATTATGAATATTTTATTTTACAATGCAGTTCCATCAGTTTTGCTGCATTTATTTTGAAGCTCTCTTATTAAGTGAATAAATGTTTAGGATTTTTATATATAGGATATATATATTGGATTTTTACATATTTTTGATTGAATGTCCTTTTTGCCATTGTGAAATCATCTTTAAAATTTTTTTTTAATGTTTATTTATTTTTGGGAGAGAGAGAGAGAGAGAGAGAGAGAAAGAGAGAGAGTGGGGGAGGGGCAGAGAGAGGGGGAGACACAGAATCTGAAACAGGCTCCAGGCTCTGAGCTGTCTGCACAGAGCCCAATGCAGGGTTCAAACTCACAGGCCGCGAGATCATGACCTGAGCAGAAGTCAGCCACCTAACTGACTGAGCCACCCAGGCACCCCTGAAATCATCTTTTTTTTATCCCTGGTAATATTCTTTGCTCTGCAAACTAGTTCATCTAATACTGATAAAGCCATTCCAACTTTCAATTAACTAATGTTAGCATGATATATCTTTTTCCATCTTTGTGCTTTAAACTTCCATTTTTATATTTAGTGTATGTTTCTTCTAATAGGCATCAATTAAAAAAAATACAATCTGACCATCTCTGCCTTTTAATAGTGGTATTTAGACCATTTGCAATATTTATTTATTTTTAAAGTTTATTTATTTATTTTGAGAGAGACAGAGACAGCATGAGTGGGGGAGGAACAGAGAGAGAGGGACAGAGGGAGAGAATCCCAAGCAGGCTCCACAATGTTGGCACAGTGGGGCTTGAACTCATGGAAACTGTGTGCTCATGACCTGAACTGAAATCAAGAGTCGGACATTTAATCAACTGAGCCACCCAGGCAACCCTAGACCATTTACATTTAATATAATAATTGATATGAATCTATCATCTTGATATTTATTTCCTATTTCTCTAGCCTGTTGTTTCCTTTTTTTCTGCTTTTTCTGCTTCTAGATTAATCAAATAAATTTTAGTATCTCTTTTGTAATGTCTTTTTTTATAAATATCTCTTTTATTATCTTAGTGATGGCTTTAGGTTTATGATGCACATCTTTAACTTATTACATCTACCTGCAAGTAATATTATATATGTCAGGAATAATTTAAGAACCTTACAATAATAGACTTCCACTGGTCTACTCTGGCCTTTATACAATTGTTCCTGTGCATTTTACTTTTACATATACCATAAACCTCATAATACATTTTTATTATATTTATTTAAGTAGTTAATTACTTTTAAAGAGATTAAAATTATAAGAAAAATAATTGTATATATTTATCCCTAAAGTTATTTCTAGTGCTCTTCATTATGTAGACTCAGATTTCTATCTGGTATTATTTTCCTTCTGCTTCAAGTATTTACTTTAACATTTCTCATAGTGAGGATCTCCTGGTGATAAATTGTATCAGTTATGTGTGGAAGCAGTTATGTGTGGGAGCATTCTCATTGAAAAAAATATTTTTGACAGAAAAGAATTCTAGGTTAACAGCTTTTTTCTTTCAATACACTTAAATGTTCTATGCTGTCTTTTTGCTTGCAAAGTTCTAATGAGAAATAAAATGTTATCCTTATTTTTGTTTCTCTGTAATGTTTCTCTCCGGCAGCTTAAAACATTTTTTTAAAAATTATTATTACTGGTTCTGAGCAATTTAATTATTATGTACACTGATGTTATGTTCTTCATCTTTCTTTTGTTTAGGTTTTGTTGAGCTTCTGGAAGGCAGATTTGTGGGTAAAGATGTGATAGAAGGACTGAATTAGCAATGGGAGCTTATGGAAATTCTCTTCAGATTGCTTCAGTGTTATCAATCAAGTAGGAAGCAAGGTCACTGGCTAAGACTGAGGACAGAAGAAGATACGTTGGCCATGACAGAAGGTATAAAGTCGTCCTGTAGGAAGGTGGGAGAAATCACTGGGGCATCTTTTTTTTTTTTTTTAATTTTTTTTTAACGTTTATTTATTTTTGAGACAGAGAGAGACAGAGCATGAACGGGGGAGGGTCAGAGAGAGAGGGAGACACAGAATCGGAAGCAGGCTCCAGGCTCTGAGCTGTCAGCACAGAGCCCGACGTGGGGCTTGAACTCACTGACCGTGAGATCATGACCTGAGCCGAAGTTGGCCGCTTAACCGACTGAGCCACCCAGGCGCCCCTACTGGGGCATCTTTAATATGGTCTTCAGGCATCTTTTAAGGGCACACTTAAAATTAGTAATCATGAATTTAAAGTTAGCATGTTGGGTGTTTTTCTCCTTCCAGTTTCAGCTGCAAAGATGCAGGCACTTAGTGAGGAGTTTTGCAATGGCCAGAACTGTGGTTTTGCCCAGAATTACAGTAATTCAGAGAGGGGCAGGGAGTTGAGAATGTATGCAGGGAGTGATTATATTGATTGACCCGTCAATATATGTACATAAAATTTCCCCAATCAGAGTGGAAACTGTTTCAAGGTAGTTCTTTGCATCTAGAAGGTGCTGAAGATGTATTTGCTGATGATCCCTGTACGGATGTGTCTTAACAGTAGAAAACCAGGGACTAAACGAAGTTGTCTTACTGGAGCAAATTAACTCCATTTTCAAATAAAATGCTTTGTAAAGTCCTTACCATAGCCTACACAGCTCTTCCTGTTCTGGGGCTAACCTATTAAGTCAGCTTCTCTAACAAGCTCCCACTGCTCTCTGATCTCCAGATATACTGAACTTCCAGTTTTGTTTTTTTTTTTTTTTTTTTTATTATTGCATTTGCCACACAGCCTTGCGTATGTGGCTCCCTCTGCAGGAATGTTTTATTCTTTCTTGGTAGCTGACCCATGCTTTTCAGCTTTCCTGAGTAATTCCAACAAATATTCCTATAAATTTCGTATCTAGTTAGTATCTTCTACCACTTGTCACAGTCCTAATTTTACATTTGTGTCTATTGACAGCTGTTTACTACTATGCAGTATGCTTTCTGAAGACAGGGATCTTGCCTATTTTTAGATCCCGCAGGACCTAGCATTAGTCTATGGCACATTGATAGGCGCTAATATTTCTGGAAAAAAAAAAAGGTGAATGCAAGTCAATATTATATGTGAAGCTTCGTGTGGAGAGCGACATCTTTCTCTTAGAGATTCACGAGAAACTGGCTAATGCTACATGCCTACCCTCGAAAGCTTTGCCCGGAACCTTGCACAGAGCACACGGACGAGAACTGCCTCCACCCACCACACTCCCTGCCAGCCTTTGGGACGCGCCTGCGCTCTGGCCCCACCGGATGTACGGCCCTCGGGTAGCCTAGGCAACATTCCGGAAGTGGCGGGCTGCGTTAACCTGTGGCGGGCCCGGCAGTTCTGGAGCTTGAAGTTTTAGTGGCGGTGGAGGCAGCCGTCGGGAAACGGCAAGGCAGGTTGCGATGACGTGGCGGAGGCCTTCAGCCTGCAGCCCGACCGAGTCTCAGGGACCGGGCTACAAGGCGGGGAGAACGGTGGTGGCGTCTCCCTTCTGTTCCCTAGAGCTCCGGGCGTCTGGGTGGAGGATCTTTACTACGGAAAGCGCACGGCGACTCTGTGTTTTGCTAGTGTGTGTGCGTGTCAGGTTGCGTGTCTGGGTGTGTTGCTGTCTGGCACGCTCCCCTTAGGCGTACCCTGAGTGTGTGCACCGCTGTCGGACACTTGTGCGCAGATCTGAGAGTTGGGGCTACCCTGTTGTAGCTTTTAAGGAGTTTACAGTCTAGTAGGAGACAGACTGACTACCCAGGGTACTTGGGGACTGGGAGGGTCATTTAAGTCGACTGATGGCCGGGAAAGAGTGTATCAGGAGGGGCAGCTTGAATGAGTGGGAGTTAGCCGCGTGGAAGGAAGGGAGTGAAAGTGTGAAGGGTGTTCCACGCGGAACGTAAAAAATGGGTGGAACTACTCGTGAAGACGAGAGCTGAATGTATGGGAGATGTGAGGAGAAAAGACTGGAAAGAAAAGTCAGCCGGGCCACAAGGCAGGGAGAGGGTCCGAGTGCCTCCCTGCAGGAGGGAGCAGTAAAATCTTTTGGGGAAGAAAGCAAAGGGCTGAGAGCTATATTGTATTCTTACATCTGGGTAGAGGATTGATTGAAAGGACAGTGTTTGGAAAGGACAGCGTTTGGACTTGTTTCCCTTTCATCAGTTTTCCACTAGTCAAATCTCATCATAATTTACCTTATCTAAAATCCTCCAGTGACTTCCTATGGGTTCTTTAGAATAAGTGTTCAAATTACTGTAGCTTACAAAGCCATGATCTGGCCTCCGCCTTTCTTTTTATCCTCTTTTTAGCCTCTCACCTCAAATCTGTTAGTCAAACTGCTCAAACCACTTGTAAATGCCTTTTCTGCCACCGGAAACATTTTTTTCCCCCCACTTCTAGCTTTATTCATACATTAGCTCTCAGTTTAAACATTTTGGGGGCAATTAGAGGAATGCAGTGGTCTTTTCTTACTTTGTAGAGTAAGGTATTTCCATGACACTGAATTTACTTTCTGTGTTACCCATTTTTTGTAATTACTCATTTAATTGTGGTCTTCTGATAAACCCTAAGCTCTGTGAGGGTGCAGCCTATTGTACTTTCTTTCTGTGTATCGTGCCTGGCGCTTGGCAGGTGCTTTCAAAATATTTGTTGAAATAACGTATAATGAAATGAGCAAATGGGTGAAAGGGAGTTCAATTAGGAGAAATGAGAGCTTGGACAAAAACGGTGGTGGTAGAAATGAAGTGAGGATAGGGGAGAGACATATTTCAGGGAAAGAATGAATAGATCTGGTATCTGATTGGAACAGAAGATGATGCTAAGGTTTTAAACCGGAGCAAACAGAAGGATGGTAATTCTGTAAGTTCGGAGCACGTCAATTGTATATCAAGAACTAGAGGTTGGCGGGGAGGGAGGAGCATGGATGATAAGCTGTATTTTGACTACACTGTATGTGAGACATTTGGAAGATGTGCCCAGAAGGCAGTTGGAAATGAGGTGTGTTGAGGAAAGGTGTGGAGCCTTGATTTGTGCTTGTTTGCTCAGTGCATTTGTAGTTTTGCTTAAGGGTGTGGGTGAGATCACTGAGGGAAGAGGTGAACTGCCTATTGGTGATCTAGCAAACAAGCTGCATAAGAATTGGCACCGTATTAGACCTGTTTACTATTTTATCGCCAGTGTCATCCAAAAAGAATTATTGCATGAAGAGAGAGGGTGTCCAATGGAAAGACAAGAGGCTTGGGATACAACTGGGTGAGGCTTCTTGGTTATGTGCTATCTGAGGAGGCGCCAACAGAGTCTGCAAAGAAAAGGATAGATGAATAGGAGAGAAACCAGGAGGAAGAGTGCCATGGAAGTCAAGGGAGGGGAGGGCTTCCAGGAGTGGGAGTCTGTAGAGTTGGAAAGGGCTTGAAAGGTAAGATGACACCAATAATTTTATCTGTTAGGAAGCTATTGATATTTTAGATTTTCTCCAAACAGGCCTAGATTTTCTGGGCTGTGCTGATTTTGTACTCCTTAGTACTACAAACCGTCAGAATATCTCTACAGTCTGACATTTCAACATGTAAACTATAGCTCCCGTATGAAATCTGATTTCTCTGAGTAGCACAAGAATCTCTCTGTCAGACCATAGAGTCTGATCCTGGGTTAAGAAAAATATGGTCATCCTTATTGGTGATGTTCAGGAGAACACTTTTCAGTGCAAAGGTGGTTCCCATGTTACAAAAGTTTGATGTGTAACTGTGGGTTAGTACATAAAAGTGCCAAAATATGCCTCTCCTTCATTCCTTCATGAAATTTGTTGGTGGAAGGAAGTCCATAGGTGGGATAGCAGCTTAGTTCTACCTTTGTGATCTTAGCACACACAGGCTGAACTTAGAGTTGGCCAGTACATTAGTCTCCTGTGCTGTGTTACAAATTACCACACACTTAGTGACTTAAAACAATACTCATTTATTATCTCACAATTCCTGTGGACAGGGTACCATGCTTAGGGTCTCACAAAGTTGTGATTAAGGTGTTGGTGGTCTGCATTCTCATCTGGAACCCAGCTTGGGAAAAATCTTCCTTGAGGCTCACCTCACTTAGGTTGCTGGCAGAATTCATTTCCTTGTGTCTGTATGCCTTGTATGCCTTGGGAGGGGGGCGTGGTGGTCTTCATACTGACTTTCTGCTGGGGGCTTCCCACAGTTGTCTGAATTCTGTGCCATACGGCCCCTCCCCCCTTTTTAAGTAGGCTCCACGCCCAGTGTATGCTCTGTGTGGAGCCCAAGGTGGGACTTGAACTCATGACCTTGAGGTCAACACCTGAGCTGAGATCAAGAGTCAGATGCTCAACCAACTGAGCCATCCAGGCACCCTCCCTGCCCCCACCCCCTGCCCCCACCATATGGCCCTTTTTACAGACAGTCACAGTGACAGTTGGCTTCTTCAAGGCCAGCAGTAGGACTCTCTTGCTCTACTCTCCTTATATAACATAAGGTTTATATATAAGACTTATAAGACTATATATAAGACTTATATAACGTAATGTGATCAAAGGAAGGATATCTCACATTTGTCTTGTTTTACTGGATAAAACAAATCACGGGGGAAAAAAAACTAAATAAGCCATGGATCCTGCCCAAACTCAAGGGTCAGGGATTATACAATGGTCATGATTCATTGTGAGTTGTCTTAGAGTAACCACAGCCAGCTTTGCTAGGCTAAATTGAAGTGAAAAAAAAAAAAAAAGATAACAGTTGTATACTCAGTTCATTCAGACTTTCATAACAAAATACTAGACTAGATAGCTTATAAATGAGAGGTTTTTTTCTCATAGTTCTGGAGGCTGGGAAGTCCAGTATCAAGGCTCTAGCATGGTCGTGTTCTGGTAAGGCTCCTCTTCCTGGTTCATAGCCAGCATACCTTGCTGTGTCCTCACATGGTGAAAGGGGTTAGAGATCTCTCTGGAGCCTCTTTTATGACGGCACTAGCCCCATTCATGAGGGCTCTGCCTCCCAAAGACCCCACTTTCCAAAGGCTCCATCCATCTCCTAATTCCATCACTTTTGGGGGTTAGAATTTAACATGAATTTTGGGGGGACACATTCAGACCATAGCATATCCCTTCATTTCACCACTGTTTTCGGCAGTGAATATGGAGGTGTTTTGGACATAACACTTTCTTATGCTAAAATTGATAACTGTTGATATTTCCACAAATAATACTCAGGCATTTGATCAATTGTTTATATTAATTTCCTTGTCTCTCTGCTTAAGAAAAGTTCTGTTTGAATACATTATATTTATCATCAGAAGTCATTAGTGTACAAATAGCTATGATTTAAAAAGTACTGCTTTTCCTAAATTTCAAATATTGTGATGTTGAGGGCCTCTTGAATGAAAGAAACAAGTACCTGGGCCTTTTGACTGCTCATAAGTTTTTGCATACTTCAGATTCATGGTAGGTTTTTCACAATTGAGGCTTGTAGAATTTCAGCCCCTGAATAAGTATAGGATTTTAAATAATGTAACATGAAATGAATTATCTTAGGAGTAACCTGGGTTCATTGTAGAGAATTTGGAAAATATAGAACCAATCAGACATAACACAGTGTTGGTACCATTTTCTAGGCGGTGCATTACATTTAGACCTGGTGTTGAATGTCACCTCCAAGCTGCCCATTATTTGTGACTTTGAGCAATATAATATACGTAATCTCTTTAAGCCCCATTTTTCTCATTTGAGAAATGGTTAATAGCTACCAGTGACATCATCGTCATTAATCCTAAATAGAACTTAGTATGTGCGAGGCAGGGGATCTAAGCACCTTATGTATTTAATTAGTTCCATTTTACAATTACTGGCAAAGCTGGGATGTGAACCCAGACAGTCTGGTTTCAGAGTGTACTCTTAACCACTGTGCTGTATTGTCTGTCAAGAAAGTATGTGCCTCATAGCGTTGTGGGATTAAATGTGAAGTGCTTAGCATAAATAAGTGCTTATAAGATATATTAATCAACAATTAATTAATAATGTATGTATATCCCATTATACTGTATATATGCAGTGGAATATTACTTGGTGATGAAAAAGACTGAAATCTTTTCATTTGCAACAATGTGGATGCAACTAGTGTATGATAATAAGCGAAATAAGTCAATCAGAGAAAGACGAATATCATATGATTTCACTCTTATGTGGAATTTAAGAAACACAACAGATGAACATAGGGGAAGGGAAGGAAAAATAAGTTAAAAACAGACAGGAAGGCAAACCATAAGAGACTCTTAAATACAGAGAACAAACGGAGGGTTGATGGAGGGGAGGTGGGTGGGGGATGGGTTAATTGGGTGATGGGCATTAAGAAGGGCACTTGTGGGATAAGCACTGGGTGTTATATGTATGTTATGAATCACTGGGTTCTACTGAAACGAGTACTACACTATATGCTAACTAACTTGAATTTAAATAAATTAAAAAAATCTTACAACTAAATCACTAATTCAATACATTATGATCACATGCTTAGCTTTTTTAAATGTTGAAAAAAATTAGTGAAACAATTCCACTTTTAAAAAATATCAAGTATGGGGCGCCTGGGTGGCTCAGTCGGTTAAGCATCCGACTTCGGCTCAGGTCATGATCCCACGGTTCGTGGGTTCGAGCCCCGTGTTGGGCTCTGTGCTGACAGCTCAGAGCCTGGAGCCTGTTTCGGATTCTGTGTCTCCCTCTCTCTCTGCCCCTCCGCCACTTGCACTCTGTCTCTCTCTGTCTCAAAAATAAATAAAAATAAATAAATAAATAAATAAATAAATAAATAAATAAAATTGGAGTATTTGTGTTTCTATTGTTGAGTTGTAAGGTTTTCTTTTTTTTTAAATATATTTTGGATCCAAGTTCCTTATCAGATATGAATTGCAAATATTTTCTCCCATTCTGTTGGCTGTCATTTCATTTTCTTTCTTTCTTTTTTTAATGTTTTTTTTTTTTTGAGAGAGAGAGAGAGCATGAGCAGGAGAGAGGCAGAGAAGGGGAGAGAGAGAATCTGAAGCAGGCTCCATGCTATCAGTGTAAAGCCTGTTGTGGACTTGAACCCACAAACCGTGAGATCATGACCTGAGCTGAAGTCAGATGCTGAACTGACTGAGCCACCCAGGCGCCCCCTCATTTCAGTTTCTTCATGGTGTCTTTTGAAGCACAAAAGTTTTAGATTTTGATGGAGTCCACTTTATTTTTTCTTTGGTTTCTTTAGTGTTCTATATTTAGTGTTATATCTAAAAAACCATTGCTTAACCCAAGGTTCATGAAGATTTATGCTTATATTTTCTGTTGGGAGTTTTGTACTTTTAGCTCTTACACTGAAGTTGGTAGTTTAAGTTAAGTTGTATATATGTTGTGAGGTAGAGGTCTTAATTCATTCTTTTTTGTATGGATTTCCAGTTGTTCCAGCACCATTTGTTGAAAAGACTGTTCTTTCCCTATTGAATTATTTCTCGGCACCTCTGTTGAAAATATACTGATTGTAAATGTAAAGGTTTGTTCTGGACTTTTAGTTCTATTCTATTCCACATTTTTAAAATGGTATTTATGGTTCTGCCACTTACTGTGTGACCTTCACAGTTGGTTAACTATTTGTCCCTTAGCTGTAAAATGAGTGACAAATAGTAAGTACTTAATGGAATTATTGTTAGAATTAAAGGAAGTACTGTGTAGGAAGAGCTTACTTGGAACACTACCTTGTAGACAGCATGCACATAATATGTGTTAGCTAATGCCATCATTATCACCATCTTCACTGTCCTCATCATTATCAGCATGATCACTATAACACAAGTTAAAGATTTTTCTCTAACTTGTAAAAGCCAGGTTTCTCTCTTTGCTGGATTGTAAAACCGAAAAATAGATAACATGTTTGAGGAATGAATATGATGGATTAAGACAGAATGCAAAGAGGACTAAGGAGAAGCCTATGAAAATACTTGCATTTAGGTGTTTTTATTACAGTCGACTAAATAATTTTTTAAAATGTACATAAGGAAAATACTACAGTCTTTTGTTTTAAGATAATTTGGAATAAGGGGGTCAGCTGGAAAGTTCTGTAATTATTTAGCTGTGTAATGAAGTTCATGTATATGTGTTGCTTGTTAAAAGTCATATATACATATTTGTAAAATCCTAGTATACAGAGACTATGAGTCTTTTTCAAATTTTGTGTAATGTTTAGTCCAGTATCCTTAGCATTGCTATTTCAAGTGCCAAGCAAATGTTGGCAATTTCCAAATGCTAGTTTAGTATCAATAGTCATCCCCATTTAGTATTATGTGGAAATATACTAGAAATGATATAACTCACTTGTTTTCTAAACTTTAGCCACCTTTATTTTAAGTAAACACATACATATCTGGTAGTGGTTTTGAATGCTAGAATGCTTAATAAAGAACTCCAACTCTCTGCCTTTTTCCTTTTGCTTTTAGATTGTTAGCATGTTGACTGGCATTTTCTCTATTAATGGTGAAGTTTAACTGATGACAAAGCTTGTGACTACTGCCATAGCTCTGTTTTAGGTCATAATTTTTATTCCTGGAGTTCTTTGTTAAGCAAATATACATAAGTTATTAACTTGAAACCTAATTTCAAGTTAAAACCTGTTTTATTATAGTTATCAGTACAGTTTTCTAATTGTGAAGTAAAAGAACCAAGTATTTTTGGTAGGCTGTTCCCTTCATAATGCTTAAATTTTTCTACTGACACTTTAGTTTATTTTCTTAGATGTCTTTGTTCCCATCTGGTGATACCTAATTACCACGTTTTCTTATATTTTAAAAATGTGGTATGATTATTACTTCTAGATGTCACTTGTCAGAGTGAACCGTTATGGTACCCGAGGAGGAGGAAGGAAAGCGCTGAAAGTAAAGAAGAAGAAAACGTCAGTGAAGCAAGAATGGGATGTAAGTCTAGGCGGGATAATAAACCTGTAAGATTGCTCTGGAGGAATAGATGTGATGACATGAACCTAGTCTACACAAGACAGTGCTTTAAATGTAATAGGGCTCAATAGATTTCTGGGAGTGTTTAAGAGCAGAATCCTTTGGGGATTTTTTTAAGAATACACATGCGAGGCTCGTAACCTCTACCTCCTTTGAAGAGAGAATCTTAAGAGAGTGGGGAGTGTTTTTAAAAATCTCCCCTCCCGAACTTTGTTTTTTTTAAATTTTTTTTTTTTAACGTTTATTTATTTTTGAGACAGAGAGAGACAGAGCATGAATGGGGGAGGGGCAGAGAGAGAGGGAGACACAGAATCGGAAGCAGGCTCCAGGCTCTGAGCCATCAGCCCAGAGCCTGACGCGGGGCTCGAACTCACGGACTGTGAGATCGTGACCTGAGCTGAAGTCGGAAGCTTAACCGACTGAACCACCCAGGCGCCCCTCCCCTCCCGAACTTTGAAAACTCACTGCTTAAGGCAACTGTAGCTAACCTGTGTTGCTGAAGTCTGAATTTTTTTGGTACTTTTTTTAGATTTGCCCATGGCAACCAGTGACATCATAATCGTATGAGTGGCATTTTTGGCTGATAAAATGGGTGATTCTTACTCTCTCTCCTGAATTGTTTGTTTTTCACCTCCCGAGGCTGGTCAGTTTCAGTAGAAAGGTTCTGTTAAGATGTAAGACAAGTCTCAAGTACTTGGGACATGTGATCCCTGGCTTCCACTCTGATACTGTTTGGTATTATCAAGGGGATCTTTATCTTGTGCAGCTTGGTACTTTAGTTTGGACCATAACACTTTAGGTTCCTTTTCTTTCTAGTTGTGGAGAGCAACTAGTCAGGGACTACTTTGGATCTCTGGGATTCTTTTGGACTTGGAAACTTCTGGGCAAACTGACAGCCTTTTTGAAGTGGGTCAGGGGGACTTATCTGTGTTTATATTACTTTGTTGTCATTTGATTTGCTATAAGATATTATAAGGGTGTGACTCTAAGGTAATAAATGAAACTGATTAAAAGAAAAAAAAATACATGTGATAACTTAAGTTGTCTACTTCAGAGTGGTTACTTTGGGAAATTTAATATTTGTTCTGATATGCTGCTATTGCTCAAAACATAATCGAAACCCACCATTTGAAATTACATTCAGAATGTTCCTCATTTGCTTTTTTATTATCTCTAGTGCTGGAAAAATCTGTTTTTTGTAGACTGAACTTGAAAGTAGTTTTAAGTCATTTGGAGTAAATGGTGAATGAAGGAGGAGAGATCAAACTGAATAATACTGTTTTGATAAAAATAATGAGATTTTTTTGAAATGGCTTATAATTTATATATAAAGGCAATTTCAAAAGAAAATAGTTTTAAGCAATGGTAGTATTAATGAAATTATATTTTCTCCCATGAGAACTAAATCCAAGCATATAACTTATATGCTTGAATTTTATTATGATTATTAAGAATAATTCTCAAGATCTTATAGTTATATCTTGTACTTTTTTTTAAACTCTTTTTTTAAAGTTTATTTTTATTTTGAGAGAGAGCGAGCATGCAGCATGAGCGGGGGAGGGGCAGAGAGAGAGAAGGAGAGAGAGAACCACAAGTAGGCTCCTTGCTGTCAGCACAGAGCCTGACTCCGGGCTTGAACCCATGAACTTTGACATCGCGACCTGAGCCGAAACCCGGAGTCAGACACTCAACTGACTCAGGTACCCAGGTGCCCCTGTCTTGTACTTTTCTAAATTAATATGAAAGGAATGGCAGTTTTAGTATAGAGAACGCTTGAGTTAAGTATGAACTGTGACCAAAAAGTTAGGTCTTTGAATATATCCATCTTCTAATATAAGCCATTTCACTAGACCCAGTTCTATTTCTGTTAGAAGTAGAACTCTAACTTGTTTTATTTCCTGCCTTACCAAATCTGTATGACAAAATGGCTGAAGTCATTTTGAAAAGGGCCAAATTGTAGGGCAGCTACTTAAAGTTGTGTAGGCTGTGCATAGCTTAGTTCCAAGGGGGTACTTTTACATGGACTAGAGTAATAGCGGGAGTTCCTGGAGTTGTGCAGTGTGGTAGGCCTGCCATGTAGGTTTAGTACCTTTTTACATAAGTGACTATTTTCATATTTTATGAAATTATACAGTGCACTCGGACTTTATCCCTTATTATGTGTGACAGATTCTGTGCTTAAGTTGTTTGCGTGGATACAGATTTAATCTCTCTGTAGTGGTCACAGTTTATCTTTCAGGAATCTTGAGAGGTGCCTCATTCCGGAGTGCATTTTGAAAACTACAATTTTAGTTAAACTTACTCATTTTGAATTACATACTACCCTGTTTTATTTATTGTTTTAATGGAATGTATGACTGCTTGGTAAATACACTGCTTATTTGCTGTAAGACATCTAAAAATAGCTTGTTATTTTTTAACCAAGACAACTAACAATAATCCATATTAATATTTAAATTGAGGATACTGGTTCCTGGACAGAAATTCGTTTTGGTCCCAGGAGTTTGAATCCATTTTCAGCCATTAAAATCCAGTACATACTCATACCTAACCACACATAAATGAACAATATAAGGTCATAGGTGTGATATAACTTTCTGGAGGATGTGAAAAAATGTGATAAGAAGTTTGAATAATAAAACTAACATTTTATTTTAATTTAAATAAACACATTTGTTTTATATATTATGTGAGAATATAAATAATTTTATTTATTTGTTTATTTACTTTGAGAGTGTGTGAGCAGGGGAGAGGGGCAGAGAAAGAAAGAGAGAATCTTAAGCAGGCTCCTTGCTCAGCATGGATCCTGATGTGGGGCTACGTAGGGCTCAATTCCATGACCCTGGGATCATGACCTGAGCCAAAACCAAGAATCAGAAGCTCTACCAACTGAGCCACCCAGGTACCCCTATTTCAGTTTAAAATAGCAGTTTTATCTTGCTAAAATGAGATGATCAGACAAATCCCTTAACTCTTTAAAGAAAGGTTTCTTGGAGGTTAGCTTGCTTATTTAGTTAAGTACATAATCTTTTAACTGAGGCCCATCTGGCATATAGGAGAAAAAAAGGTACAGAAGGCTTAAACTAAGAAAAGGAGATTTTTGAGGGGCGCTTGCCTGGCTCAGTCAGTAGAGCATTCAACTCTTGATCTCAGGGTTGTGAATTTGAACCCCACACTGAGCATAGGGATTACTTAAAAAAAAAGTTAAAAAATAAAAAAGAAGGTTTTTTTAAAAAAGGAAAATGAATTTATCAAAAATAAACTAAAATTGATTTTAAATGTTTTTTAACCTAGTCTAAAGAAAAATTTTCCTGTAAGAAAATAACCCAAAGAAAGTTAATAAACATTTAAGTCCTATTTTTTAAAAAATCCAATATATACTAATATTTTGGAAGAAATCTTTTTTTTGTTGTTTTTAAAGAGAGGTCCTCTTTTTTTGCAGAATACTGTGAATGATCTTACAGTTCATCGGGCAACTCCTGAGGATCTGGTAAGTTTAATATCAAAAGTTAAGATTTATTCAATGTTTCATTTAGTATTTGGTTTCTGACATTCAGAATAGAAACCAGAGACACTTCCTGGAAGTTGTTTAGTTTTATTTAATCTTATGTCTATATAAAATTGAAAAGCGTATCTTCAGTATTTCCTGAATTTACCTAGGAATGTCACTTAGTGTGTATTAAAATTTTATTAGATAGGTTTGGTTTACAGTTCAAATCTCTGTGGTCAGTATTGTCCTGTACACATCATAGATATCTCTAGCTTTATTTTACTTCCCTATACAAACGTACTGGTCTAGTCAATGTACTAATTTATTCCTTGAATATGCCATGTATATTTCCACATTTGAGCCTCAATTCATGCCGTTTTCTTTACTTGGAACAGTTTGTCTGCCTTTTTGTGTGCATGTCCAAATATTACTTTGCTTTCTTATCCTAGTTCAAGGCTTACTTTTAGAAAGGTTTCTACTGTAGATTTTTAAAAAAGCAGCTTTATTACAATACAATTCACATACCATAAAATCCACCATTTTAAAGTGTACAACCCATTGGTTTTCAGTATGTTCATAGAGTTATATACCTATCATCATTTTCTAATTTTAGAAGATGTTCATCACTCCCTAAAAGAAACCCTGTACCCATTAACAGTCACTCTGTATACTCCCCCTCCTTCTAATCCCTGTCAACACCTAATCTACTTTATGTCTCTATGGATTTGCCTATTCTGGACATTTCATATAAATGGGATATAGTGTGTGTCCTTTTGTGTCTAGCATAACGTTTTCAAGGCTCATCCATGTTGTAGAATGTATCAGTTCTTCATTCCTTATATTGCTGAATACTGTTACATCATATGGATATGCCATATTTTATTTATCCATTTGTCCATTGTTGGATATTTGGGTTATTTTCACTTTTTGACTATTATGAATAATGCTGCTATGAACATTCATTTACAAGTTTTGGGTGAACATATGTTCTTAGTACTCTTGTGGTATACCTGGGAGTAGAATTGCTGGGTCATATGGTGCCTCTATAGTTAGCTTTCTGAAGAGCTGCCAAACAGTTTTTCACAGTTTTTCACAGTGGCTGCACTATTTACATTCTTTTTTTTTTTTTTTTTAATTTTTTTTAATGTTTATTTAATTTTGAGGCAATGCGAGAGACAGAGTGCAAGCAATGGAGGGGCAGACAGAGGGAGACACACAATCTGAAGCAGGCTCCAGGCTCTGAGCTGTCAGCCCAGAGTCCAACGCGGGGCTCGAACTCACCAACTGTGAGATCATGACCTGAGCCGCAGTCGGACGCTTAACCGACTGAGCTGCTCAGGTGCCCCTGCACTATTTACATTCTTATCATGCATGAGGGTTCCAGTTTTTCCATATCCCTTGCCAACACTTGTTATTATTGTATTTTTGGTTTTAGTTTTCCTGGTGGGTGTAAAGTGGAATCTCATTGTGGTTTAGATTTGCCCTAATGACTCATGATGTTAAGCATCCTTTTGTGTGCATATTGGCTCTTTGTATTATTTTCTTCTTTGGGGAAATGTCTATTGAGATTCCTTAGCCAGTTAAAAATTGGATTACTTGTGTTTTTATTTTTGAGTTGTAAGAGTTCTTTACACATTTTGGATCCAAGTTCCTTATAAGATGTATGATTTGCAAATACTTTCTCCCATTCTGTTGGTTTTCTTTTCATTTTCTTGATGGGTATTTTTGAAGCACAAAAGTTTTTAATTAATTAATTAAAATTTTTTTAAATTTTAACTTTTTTAATGTTTATTTTTGAGACAGAGAGACAGAGCATGAGCAGGGGAGGGGCAGAGGGAGAGGGAGACACAGAATCCAAAGCAGGCTCCAGACACTGAGCTGTCAGCACAGAGCCTGACGCGGGGCTCGAACCCACAAACTGCGACATCATGACCTAAGCCGAAGTCATATGCTTAATTGACTGAGCCACCCAGGCGCCCCTAAAAGTTTTTACTTTTGATGAACTTGTTTATCTATCTTTTGTCACCTGTGCTTTTAAGAAACCATTATCTAACCCAAGAGTCATAAAAATTTACTTCTGTTTCCTTTTAAAAGTTTTATAATTTTAGTTCTTATATTTAGGTCTTTGATCCATTTTGAGTTAATTTTTGTATATAGTGTAAGATAGGGGTCCAACTTCATTCTTTTCTAAATGAATACCCTGTTGTCCTATGTACCATTTGTTAAAAAGACTGTACTTTCTCCATTGAATTATCTTGACACCGTTGTTGAAAATCAATGGTCTGTAGGGGCGCCTGGGTGGCTCAGTCGGTTAAGTGTCTGACTTCGGCTCAGGTCATGATCTCACGGTCCGTGAGTTTGAGCCCCGCGTCGGGCTCTGTGCTGACAACTCGGAGCCTGGAGCCTGCTTCGGATTCTGTGTCTCCCTCTCTCTCTGACCCTCCCCCGTTCATGCTCCGTCTCTCTCTGTCTCAAAAATAAACATTAAAAAAAAATTAAAAAAAAAAAGAAAAAAAGAAAATCAATGGTCTGTAAACATAAGGGTTTGGTTTGGACACTAAGTTTTATTCCACCAATCTATATGTCTATCCTTATGCCTCACTACGTTGTCTTGATTATTATAGCTCTGTTCTAAGTGTGAAGTTTTTTGAAGCTGCCCAACAATTGGTATCTCCTCTGAACTGTGGTTGTACGTACTGTGTATGAGGCATTGAGTATGTGCCGCCTAATGCATATCATTTATTTTTACATGTACAGTTGGCGCTTGAAGAGTGTAGGAGTTATGGGTGCCAACCCCCTGCACCGTCAAAAATCTGTGTATGAGCTTTGACTCCCCCAAAACCTGACTACTAATAGCCTACTATTGACAGGAAGGCTTACTGATAACATAAACAGATGATTAACATGTATTTGTATGTAATATGTATTATATACTGTATTCTTACAATAAAGGAAGTTAAAGAAAGGAAAATGTTACTAAGAAATCATAAGGAAGAGAAATTACATTTATAGTACTGTACTGTATTTATTGAAAAAAGTCCATGTATAAGTGGATCCACATAGTTCAAACCCTTGTCATTCAAAGGTCAGCTGTATGTTCCCAACCTCCCTGGGCAGATTGTTAATGCTTTTGAGGGATAGGGGCTGCCTCTTATATGTCTCTGTGGACCTGGGAATCTTAATCCTAGTAGATACTCATTAAATATTTGTTGAGGATAGTAATGATCCCCTACTGACTTAAATTTTTTTATTATGAAAAATTTCAAATTTATGTGAAAATGGAGACAAAAGTATAAAGATCACCCATACAGTGTTCACCCAGATATAATAGTTATTAAAATTTTGCCATATATGCTTCATTTTTCATACCCTTTTCTTCCTTCACTGTAGCATTTTAAAGCAAATCTCAGAGAACGTGTCATTTTGTGCCAACATATTCAGTTTGCATTTAAAAAAATGCAGATATTTTCTTATATAACCACAATGCTGTTATCATACCTAATAAAAGGAACAATAATTTTTTGGTATTGCCTAATTCCCAGTCCATATTCGTATTTCCCCAGATGTCTCAAAAATGTCGTTTTCATTTGTTTTTGGTCTTCAGAATCTTTGCACAGTATTTGGTTGTTGCAGTACGTTTTATCAGATGCCCTATAGATCTTGTTCTCTTCATAGTTCTGAATACTAGAGTGCTTGTGAAGCCAGTATCTGCTCCTATTCCTTAGCCAGCTCTGTGAACTCTCCTCTAACTCTTAAGTTGTGGTTCAAATCTCTGCTTCTGCTTCAGCAATTCTACTTTCTTGGAGTTCTGCATCTCCAGCGACCCTCTTCCACATGCAGCCTTTGCAGGGCTCTAAAAAATAGTGCATTGTTAGTTATTGGTAGTGATGTGAGTATTATGAAATGGGTGTGCCTTTGCCAAAGGTGACTCAGTGGGCTTTGTATCTTTTACATTGTGGTTAGTCACTGTGTGTGTGTGTGTGTGTGTGTGTGTGTGTGTGTGTGTATGTAATTGTACGTATACACACATACATAACTGAAAAGTTTAATAAAATACAGTTTTTAACTTTATTAAATGTGATGTACTCTTAATATTTCCTATACTATATTCTATTTTATTTCAAAAATGTTGATTTGACCCATGAATTGATTTTGCCACTCATTAAATTAGTCTTCACCTGCAGTTTGAAAAATAGCAGTTTATTGAATAGTCTTGTACAAAGGAGGTAAAAATTGATATTTTTTTTCATTTTGTCTTTTTGCTAGGTCTACTAGTTCTAGAGACTTCTTTTTTTTAATCACTTTTGAAAATGTAGAAGACTGTGAAAATTTTGGTTGTGAATATGAATAAATATATATGTGTTGGACCAGAAAAATATTTTTAATAGATGAGTTAGATTAGGTGTTCTCACCATCTGAATAGGTAACATCTTTGTTCCTGAAACATTCTTTTATATTTTTTTACTTTTGTACAGATACGTCGTCATGAAATACACAAATCAAAGAACAGAGCATTAGTACACTGGGAACTGCAAGAAAAAGCTTTGAAGAGAAAATGGAAGAAGCAGAAACCAGAAATTTCTCATCTTGAGAGAAGGAGATTATCTATCATGAGGGAGGTAATGCTGAGCTGCATAATATTAGAGAAGAAAGTGATAAATGGGGTTCTCTCTTTCCCCCTAAATTTGTTTCACATTGGAGAAGGTCTGGCAGATGATTGCGTCCTTATACAGTGATCTACACATGGACTTTGAAAAAAGCAGCAGAGTGACGATTAGTCTAGTTTGGAGGTTTGAATTCCTGCTCTGCAAGTTACTGTTTGTGTGACTTGTCTGACTGTATTGTTAAGAGATTTTTGTGATATGTAGTAATAAAGGGATTAGGACAGTCCTTGGCACATAATTAGTGTCATATATATAATTACTTTTCTCAGTTCACACAAGTGATGTTAGATTGATTACTTTGCAAAGAAAAAATGTGTTAGCCATTTGTCTTTGGCTTAATCTTTTGACAGATGTAGGGTGTTTGGATAAGTAATCAGATGTATAGGAATAAACAATATGGCAAATAAGAGGAAACCACAGTAAAAAATCTTTTATTTGGGATGATATCACTGTAATCATTGTAAAAGAAATGTACTTTGTCGTGTTGCTTCTTGTTCATTATTGAAGCTTATGGCACTTGGATGTTTGGGTGACCTTTCACTGCAGCTCTAAATCACTCTGTCTTTTGAGGAATCCATTAGGCTTCTTAGTGAAATGTAAAAGTCTTGATCTTATATATCAGCAGGAAGAATTCTAGCTCCCAAATAAATGTTTACATGAACTTATAAAAAGAACAGTGGATGGAGGGAATATGGTTCTTTATAGATAAGTATGTTTTGGTGATCTTGGACTGTCATGCATATTTCAACGTTATAGGGTAATTCTCAGTGACCAGGAAACAAGGCAGCCCCTTTGAGGTGGCTCTGGGCTTTTATGTCCCATCTCTTGTGGCTCCTGCTCGGGTTCTGAATTGCTTATACAAGGAATGGGTGTGGTAGAAGTAGGGATCAGAGGAAGAGCCGTGAAAGAGGGTGTGTGAAGTCTCTCTGCCTCCACTCCAGGGCCGCTCCTCAGGCTCTGGTGTCATGGTTCTCAACACTCACTGCACAGTAGATCAGGGTTGAGAACTTCCATTAAATAATCACCACATTTGGACCAAGATGTAGCTATACAAGGATATTCTGATTTAGTGGACCTGTGATGTGGGTATTATTTAGACAGTTTTTGTGTAATTTTAGTACGTTGCAGGATTGAGAACCTCTGCTGTTAGTAGGATTCAGGTACTTCCATTTAACCATATATTTTGGAGGTTATCCATGTCGGTATGTAGAAATCTACCTTTTCTTTTCTTTCTTTTTTTTTTTTTTTGTCCAGATAGTATATAGATGTACCACAGTTTATTTATTTACTGCTTTATTTGTGGGCACTTAGGAAGTGTACTGGAGTAAAGCTTAGGCTTCTGGAAGAAGAATGACCCCAAGATACAGTGGTTTAAACAAAATAGAAATCTATTTCTGTTTATAAAACAATTGAGAAGAAAATGGTAGTTGGTTGGGACGCTGGGGCCCTTTATTCGAGGACTTCCACCTCTTGAGTAGAGAATGGCTGTTCCAACTTCCTTCAGCTGTATTCCAGCCAACATGAAAAGGGGAAGAGAATGCATGCTACTCCTTTCACATACTGCCCAGAAATTCTGGCTTGTCTCCCATTATCCAGAAATTCATCACATGACCATTCTCACCTGGAATGATGGTCAGGAAATCTAGCTATGTACTTGGCTAAAACTTGGGGATTCTGCTGTTGAAAGGAAAATGGAAAGAAAGGAGATTGGTGGATAAGTGGCAGGTCTGTCACCCACAGATTATTACCTGTCTTGGTTCTACAAATAATACATTGAATATCCTTGAATGTTTTTAAGTACATGTAAAACTTTATTTATAGGACAAATTCTTAAAAATGGAATTGCTGAGTCAAAGGATATGTATATCTGTTATTTCAGTGTTCAATTTGTAATGTCTCTGTTCAGGGATGTAAAGGGATCAAATTAAGAAGGCTTGTTGAGAATATTCATGTAGGCAGTTATCATTATGTATTAAGAGCTACTGCTACCCGTCCAGCCCCCAGGGCTGGACTCCTGGATTAACAAAAATTCAGAGAAAAGCTCTTTGGCATTTGCTGTAGGATGCATTCATGTTATGGGAATCAGGCAAATGAGGGTCCAGATTCAGAGAGAGGGAGACTTTGATGAAGATTTTATAAATTCTAAAAGTATAATAACTTCCCAAGTCTCTCTGCAATTTCCTATTTCAATCTGGTTTTTATTATCAGAGAACAAAAGTGCTAGGATGGGAAGTTTTTTATAATGTTTTTGAAGGAATCTTGGACAGTCCTTTGCAAATCCAGGCTGTGTACCACCATTCATAACTTTGGCCTTGTGTTCTGTGAACCCATCTGGGAAAGTAATGTATACAGATGGGCTTGCAGAGATTGGCTTACCTATCAAGAGGATGAGTTTTAACCGAAAGAAGCGATAAGTAAATCTAGAAAGAGCAAAAGAAAGCCAATACACTGATCTCTGGTCTCTCAAACCATCTGTCCCTAGAAGGCTGGGCAGACTGGCAGAGTACAACAGGGCAGCAGCTTTACTGGAGACTTCATTATAATTAATATCAGGTCTTGGTATGATAAAGTTATTCCTCTGTAATCTGCTTCTGTCAGTTATATCTTTTTATTTTGATGGAAGGTCAGTGATTTTTTTAAAAATAGTAATATCAAACTGCTATTAGGAAATATTCTGTGTGTAGTTTTCCTAGTTTAAACGATAGATTATAATGTTCCATTTACTTTCTTTCCTAAGCTCTAATTGCATGTATTGTATGTACTTGCAAGATCGCTAACCAGGGACTGAAATTTGGTTCATGGGATAATACACTTTAAGTTGTAACAACATTGTCAAATATCTCTAGAATGATACAGGTTTTCATTGTGTCTACATCCTGATAATACCCCTTTGGGTTTGGGGAAGGTGGTGGTATTTTCATTTCCATATTAGCAAACTAAGTTTAGAGAGGTTGGATTTTGCTTAGTATCCCTTGACTGGGCCTAGGATCCCAGTCTTCTGGCTCCAAATGTGCTCTTTGCCTTATAGCATTCCAAAGCTTACTCTTTGTGGAAGGAACAAATTCAGGACTTTATTCTCATCTAGTGAGCTAGCCAACATGGTTGGCTACAGCAGGAGAAGAAGGGAAATAGAATTTTATTCTTGTTATTTTTGTCAGTGTCCTAAAACAGTAACTAAGGTTATATTATATACCTGTTTCCATGGGCTAGAGAGATTCTGGTAAGAGCATTTGTTGCCAGATGCTTTATTGTTTTGAATCATTGTTGGAAACTGTGGGTCGTTTCCAATTTTGTGACTCCTTTCAGTTTAAGAATGCCATCTGGCGGTGGTGGCTAGAGTTGACTTGCCTGCATGTCCTTGCTTGTAATTATGAAAGTTCCTAAGTTGAAAGTGCCTAATCAGAGGCACTACTGTAATGGTATTGTTTTGGTTCTCATCCCCCCATGATAAAAATCCATCTTGTTTATAAATACAGAAGCATCACTTTGTTTGATGCCCTAAACCTCATATCTTAGCTCATATTCTCTAAGTTGTTGATCATGATCCAATAGTAGGTTATGAAATACACTTTAAAGGTTGAAACACCTCTGAATTTATGGCTCAGAGATTTATGTCTTTAATCAATGTTTTTCAAACTGTGGATCACAACTTTTTAGTGGATTGTGAAATTGAGTTAGTGTGTTGTAGCCATTATTTAAAAAAATGAAATAGGAGCTAAAAGGAAAATTTCAGAGTGGTTCTCAAAGAGTAAGGTTAAGTAAAACTTTTATTCTGTTATACATTTACATTTGTTTGTGTGCTGGTTCGCAGTTAAATAATGTATTTCTTACTTGGATTGTGGCCAAGCACATGAAATCTATTAATTATTGTAATAGCCCCATCTACTGGTACTTAAGGATATTGTCACTGAAGGATTTTAGAAAGGTAGTGGCCTTTGGTTATTTTTATGCCCGCTACCTTTGTATGGACTTTTCCTTTGTGATTTCATAAGTATATGTATATATATTTTTCTGAGTAATATATTTATCATTAACACGTATCTAGATTCTTTCTGATCAATACCAGATGCAGGATGTTTTGGAAAAATCTGATCATTTGATGGCTGAAGCAAAAGATCTATTTGTTGATTTTCCTCGTAGGCGCACAGGTAATGTATTCAATTCAAACAAAAACTTCTTTTTCTTATTAACCATAGCCCATAGCTGGCTATTTGGAAGAATTTTAAATCATTTCTCGGGCACCACTTTATTTATTTATTTATTTATTTATTTATTTATTTAAGTTTATTTATTTTTGAGAGAGACAGAGACAATGCAAGTGGGAGAGGGGCAGAAAAAGAGGGAGGGAGAGAATCCAAGCAGGCTGTACGTCATCAGTGCAGGGCCCGACACAGGGCTTGAACCCATGAGGACGTGGGATCATGACCTGAGCTGAAACCAAGAGTCATCTGCTTAACTGACTGGGCCACCCGGGTGCCCCTTGGGCACCACATTATTTATATCACAAGTATTCTAGAGTGGATAACATATAAGAGTTGTTAGGCATAGACTCATTATAATTTGTTTTTTTTCACTAAGAATATTAACTATTACAAATTACTGAGCTAAGCAAAGGTAAATTGTTATTATTTACTAGGATATTTTATAGGGCAATATACAAGATTTTATAATTTAAAATATGACTTAATTTCATTTATTAATATTAAGTTACCATATAAAGTATTTGTATTTGTGTAACTTGAGTAAAACTTAATTTGAAGTCTAAATCTACTTCAGTCTCTCTCTAAAAGGGACTTTGCCTCTGTTCAGATACATAGCATCATTCACTTTAATGTGTATGTAATCTATTGTTTAATCCCTAAAAATAGATCATTAGTTTTTAGTGTAAAGTTTCAATCTTGGCTTAGCCATTTATTAGTGTGACTCAGGGCCATTTGCTTCATGTCTCTGAGTTTCAGTTTACTGGTCTGTAAGATAATACTAGTAACAATCTCATCAGATTTTGTGAGGGTAGAATGACTTAATGTATGTAAAAGTACTTGGAACAGCACCTGGCATATAGTAAGTGTTTATATGAATGTGAGCTGCTATTATTATTATTTAAGATTTTCATGTGATAACAAACTTAGGGCAATGTGTATTGTTTGTAAAGTCAATTTAACTAAATGAAATAAAATCATCATTACTTATTTTCCTTCTGCAGGGTTTCCGAATGTAACAGTGGCTCCTGATTCCTCTCAGGGTCCCATCGTGGTAAATCAAGACCCTGTCACCCAGGCCATTCTTAGTGAATCTGTCATAGAGCCTCAGGTAATGTGCTATTCTCATAGCCATCATACTTATGTGGAAATTAAGCTTATGTAGGTATTGTGGTAAACATTTCAAAAGCTTAAATATCAACAGATATCTAGTTATGGTTGTTAGAATTGTTGTTACTGAAGCATATTGCACTCTCTTGAGTAATGTTTGTACCAAAGAAGACAGGACTGGATAATGATAGCTACCTTTTATTGAGTACTTACCTACAAGGTAAGCTATTATTATCTCCGTTTAGCAGAAGAAAAACCTGAGGTTCGGAAAAATTAAGTGCCTTGTCCAAGATCACATAGCTTGTTGGCATCAGAGATGGCCTTCAAGCTGGGTTCCATCTGCCAGTATGGAAGGAGTGGGGAGTCTTTTCACTTGCATTTTGGAATCAGGTGGATCTATGTTTGTATTCTATTACTTACTAGCTCTTTGATCTGGAGTTGATTTCTTAAGGTGTCTGAATTGGCTCAGAGTGTTTTTGGTTTTTTTGTTAAATGGGAATAGAATATACTTACTATGGTTGTTGTGAGGATCAGCTGAGAAAGCTTATGTAAAATGCCTAGCATAATTCCAGATACTAGCTCTTCATTAAATGTTAGTCCCTTCTAATAGTGTGTTTAAAAAGTAGCTACCCAGGAAACTTGGGATATATTGTCTAGTTAGATGGGAAAATTTATTTTAGTAGTAAAATGTTAATTAACCATATCCTAAGCTAATTGAAACCATTAATTAATTAATGATTAATTCATTAATGATTAACTCATGAATCAAAATGTTTAGAATTTTGAGATGGGACACATTTTTTAAAAGCACTTGAAGAATTTAATACTAAAATAAAACAACTTCGTAGAACTGATTAGGACTCAATACCTGTTTAATGCAATTTCCTAGGTTATGTATATGTCCTATGAAGAAAAGGAGAATCATCAATTAGAGGGTTGATCCTAGGGAATTATAAGGTCCAAAATCATAAAAAACCATGTTAAGTATTGTTTTCTATTTACAAAGGCAGTTAAGTAAAATTACACGTTTTAAATAGCCAACACCCATTAGCCGTATCTCTAGCCAAAAACCATTATGTTTCGGCATTTACTAAAAATGTTAGCTTTCAGATATCATGGTCTCTTTTATGGGGATGGGGAATTGGCAAGAGCTGATATTAGAGAGACAGGGAGGAACTAGGTAGTGAAGGGCTAAGGAACCAGAAAGTAAGAGTAGAGCCACCAAAAGATTATAGGAAGAGTAGAGTCATGATGAAGTCGACTGTAGAGTGAAAGATGGGTTTGGGAGGGAGGAGACTGGTGAGAGGATCTGATTAGAAGACTCAGGATAGAATTTATTTACGTATGTATGTATGTATGTATATATATTTATTTTTGAGAGAGAGTGTGAGCAGGAGAGGGGCAGAGAGAGGGAGACAGAAGACCCAAAGCAGGCTCCACACTGGCAGCAGAGAGCCTGATGTGGGGCTTGAACTCAGGAACCGTGAGATCATAACCTGAGCTGAACTTGGATGCTACCCAGGTACCCTAGGATAGAATTTTAGTGAGAAGTAGTGGGAGCCTAACCTAAGCAGTGGCAGTAGAGAAGGAGGTAGGGGGGAAAAGGGATAAATTTGAGAGATTTTAAAAAGGAATAGAATTGGCAGGATTTGGGAGCTGATTGGATGTGATGTATGAGAAAGAAGGATACCTCCCAGTTTGCTGGCTTGAGCATATCAGTAGATAGTGATGCTGTTCATGGTCTTAGGTAATATGGCAGGAACAAGGCTTCTGGAAGAATAATAGGAGAGGCTTAGGAAGATGACTAATTTGGGACATGTTTATTATATGTATATAGGATGTCTACTAGGGATATCTTTTAGGCAGTTGGATATAATTGCCTAGGGCTCCAGTGAAATCTGGGTAAAGGTAGAAATTTGAGAATTCACAGTATTTTACTTGTGATTGCAGCTTTGGAACTACAATCATTCAGAAAGGGAATCAGACGAGAGGAGAAAAGGTCCAAAGGGAGGACCTTGAGTCCCATTAGATATTAAGAAATAGTAGAAAGAAGAACCAATAAAGGAGATTGGGAATAGAGAAAAAAAAAAACAAAAAACAACAGGGAAATCTGGTATCATGCCAATTAAAAGGAAGAGTGTATCAAGAAGATCTTGAAGGGAAGAAAGGAGTGGTAATTAATGTCTAATGAATCAAAGAAGTAAGGGAAGGCAGAAACTAAAAAAAAATAATCTGTTTGATCTAGGAACAAATCAGAAGAGGATGTTGACCTTGTAGAGACCAGTTTGAGTGGAATGGTAGGGCAGAAGCAAAGTTGTAGGGCACAGATGGTAAATGGGAAGTGGGGGGCGACTCTTTCAAGAGGTTTGGTGGTGAAAGGGAGAAGATACAATGAGAGAGACTTGTTCACATTTAAATGTGGATGAGCTGAAGCCTGTACAGAGGGAGAGGTTGGAGAGGCAGGAGATAGAACGTCATGGAGTAGAATGGAGGTGAGAGGGTTTAGGTTCTAGAGCACTTGTGGAGATGTTAGCCTTAGAAGGAGGGACCTCTCAATTGTTACGATAAAAAGAAAGAAAGGATGAGTGTATATATAACCAACTTGTATTTTTATTTTTATTGTTACGTTGAGAAAGGCTCTTAATGAAGTAGATGATGAAGAAGAAGAAGGAACTGTTAACAGCCAGTCTGGAGAAAGTGAGAATGAATTGGATAACTCTATCAACTCTCTGTCAAATACGAATGTAGACAGGTATGTATATGTGGCATAAATCTCTACAGTGCTTCCCTTTCTTCCAAGTATACTTCTTTTGATTTTCAGCTTTATTGAGATATAATATAATAATATTATATATATATTGACATATGTTATTGACATATTATAATATTGGGTCTATTTCTGGATTTACTATTCTAGTCCATTGGCCTTGTCTCTCTAGTTATGCTCTAATACCACACTATTTTAATTAGAGTTTGTGGTGTTTGAATAGACTTGCCTCGTAGCTGTTTTTTAATTCAGAGTTTTCTCAATGATTTTTACATGTTTATTTATCCATGTGAACTTTAATATCAATTTATCCAGCTTCATAAGAAAAGATTATTGGTATTTTTGTTCTTTTAATAAATTAACTAGGCAGGGGCGCCTGGGTAGCTCAGTCAGTTGAGCGTCCGACTTCGGCTCAGGTCACGATCTTGTGTTTTGTGGGTTCAAGCCCCTTGTCAGGCTCTGGGCTGACAGCTCAGAGCCTGGAGCCTGCTTCTGATTCTGCGTCTCCCTCTCCCTCTGCCCCTCCCTCCCCCTTTCCCCCTCCTTCCCCTGCCTCAAAAATAAAGATTAAAAAAAATTTAATAAAAAAATAAAATAAATAAACTAGGCAGAACTGACATCTTTATTATGTTGGGTTTTACTATCCAGGACAAAGTATATTTTTCCATTTGTTAATGTCTACATTTTTGTTTTTGCAGTGTTTTAATATTTTTCTTATATAGATTTTGCTCATTTTTTGTGGTTTATCCCTAAGTAGTTAATGTTTTGTTGTTGTTGTTATTCTCTCAAATGGGATTTTTCTCTTCCATTATACCTTCTAAGTAGTTGTTTGTGTTTACGAAGCCTGTTGATTTCAGTGTGTTATCTTGATATTCTGCTAACTTATTGAATCTTGGTTGAGTTAGTTTTAGCATTGTTTTTTTAGAGTTTTCCAGGTATTCCATCATGTCATCTGCAAATAGACATAGTTTTATATATTTTCTAAGTGTTATATCTCTAGTTGGTTTCTTTTGTATATTGCAGTAGCTATAGGACAGTATTAAATAATAGTGGAAATAGTGAAAAAAAAAAATAGTGGAAATAGTGGGCATCTATGTGTTGTCCCTGATCTGTGAAAGTGACTCTTTTGTTTCCTCTTAAGTAAGGTGCTGGTTTTAGAAGTGAAGTTTTTGAAAAAAAAAAAAAAAAAAAAAAGAAGTGAAGTTTTTGTTGTTTTTGTTTTTTGTTTTTTAACAATGCTAAGGAAAGGTCTATCAGTTCTTATTTTGAGGTTTTTTTTTTTTTTTTTTAAATCAGGAATGAGTGTTGACTTTTTCAAGATCTATAGAGATAATCATGTAAGTTTCCTGCTTTAGATCTATTAATATGGTGCATTAGATTATGGATTTTTTAATATTGAACTATTCTTGCATTACTGAAATAAATTCCACTTGGCCATGGTGTATTCTTTTCATTATTGTAGTGTTGGATGTTGTTTGTTAATATTTTATTTAGTATTCTTGCGTTACTATTCTTAAATAATATTGTCTATAATTTTTTAAATATGTAATATCAGATTGAGGTAACAATATTATACTTGATTTCATGAGAAGCATCCAGAACATTTTCTAATTGTTTAAGTCCTAAAACAATTTATGTAGTTTGGGACCCTGTGTTCTTCAAAAGGTTTGTAGAATTTCCCTGTGAAACTATTTGAATGTGGTGCTTTTTTGTGGTGAAGTGTCATAATAACTTTTCTTCTTCCATGGAGAGTGGATTAAACTTTCTACTTCTACTCAAGTCAATTTTGGTAAATTATATTTTCTTAGGAAATTATCCATTTTTTGTAGGCTTGTCAATGTATTTCCATAGAGGTGTGCAAATAATTTCTGTACTTCTAAAAAATGTCTTTTGCTTTTGTGCTTATCTCCCCTTCTTCATTTCTTTTTGTCCTCCCTCCCATGTTTTACAATTAGGTTAGTTAGTGGTTTGTCTATGTTGTTAAATTTTTAAAGAACCAGGATTTTGATTTATTAATTAGAGCTACTGTTTTTCTGATGTCTTCTTATCAATTTTCACTTTTATCTTCGCTTCTTTTAGTTTTCTTTCATTTACTTTGCTTTTTTCTACTTTGCTTTCTTTTGCAGTTGGTAATTTAATATATTTATTTTCATACTTTATTTTTAATTGATAAATACGTTTAAGGTTCTGAATTTTATTCTGGTCTGTGCTTTAAATGTGTAACATATATTCTAATACGTAGTGCTTTATTATTTTAGAAATTAGGTAATTTCAGTTTATATTTTTTCTTTTGCCTAAGAGTTGTTTAGTAGAAGGTTTTTTTTTTTTTAATAAATTTTTTTTTTTTAACGTTCATTTATTTTTGAGACAGAGAGAGACAGAGCATGAACGGGGGAGGGTCACAGAGAGAGGGAGACACAGAATCTGAAACAGGCTCCAGGCTCTGAGCTGTCAGCACAGAGCCCGACGCGGGGCTCGAACCCACGGACCCTGAAATCATGACCTGAGCCGAAGTCAGACGCTTAACCGACCGAGCCACCCAGGCGCCCCGTAGAAGGTTTTTAAAAAATGTTTCCAGACAGAGGGGCTTCTTTGTTTTTGGTTTTCTTATTTCTAGTTTTATTATACTCAGAGGGTGGTTTATGATATTTCTACTTGTAGAGCTTAATGATGTTTTCTTTGTGGCCTAATATATGATTAAATTTTTGTGAATGCTCCATTTGTGTGCTTGAGAAGAAGGTAGATTCTATATTAACAAGGTGTAAAGTTCTATATGTATATCCATAAAATTTACTTCATTGATTATGTTGTTTACTTTTTCTGTGTCTCATTTTTGCCACAATGTTATATATTGAGAGTAGTGTATTAAAGTCTCTGTTAGTGTTTTCTATTTTTCTTCGCATTTGATGTTTACGTATATTTAATTCTCTTTGTAGTTGAATACCTTCATCCTTGTATGGGTGACTGCTGTGTTTTTTGGTACATGGATATCCAGAAGTCTTGTATCTTCATTGTGAAGTATGGCTTTTAGCATTATGAGTGTCCTTTTTCATATTTAATACCTGTGGCTTCAGTTCTACTTTGATATCAGGAGTGAAATCTCTGCCTTCTTGCTTCTAATTACCTGGTTCATCTTTGCTCATCCTTTTATTTTAGCCTTTCTAAATTGTTGGGTGCTGGGTGTGTCTTTTATTTTCAGCATAGAGTTGGGTCTTGCCTTGTTAGCCAGTTTGAGAATCTTTTTTTCTTTAATTAGTAAAGTAAGCTTGTAATATTTATTAATATGGTTGATGTGTTTGATGTCAACTTTGTCAGATTATTTTATAGTACTATGGTGTTATACTGTAATTACGGTTTTCTTTCTCTTTGTGATGTTTTCTCTGTTCTCTTTTTTTTAATTTTTTTTTTTTAACGTTTATTTATTTTTGAGACAGAGAGAGACAGAGCATGAACGGGGGAGGGTCAGAGAGAGGGAGACACAGAATCCGAAACAGGCTCCAGGCTCTGAGCTGTCAGCACAGAGCCCGACGCGGGGCTCGAACTCACGGACCGCGAGATCATGACCTGAGCCGAAGTCGGCCGCTTAACCGACTGAGCCACCCAGGCGCCCCTTCTCTGTTCTCTTAAAAATTTCTGTTGATGTCTAGGAAGTTGGTAATTTTGTTCTGGTTGGTTGCCTTTATATCTACCTTTTATAGAGGGTTTCAGTCCCCTATTTTCTTTAATCTTTTGTTGTCTGGTGTGTTGGCATTAAGTGGTATTTTGACTTCTACCTGCTTCCTGTACAACAAATAAGTTATTCTGTATTCTCATTCTTTCCCTTTTCTCTCAGGCCTTCTCCTCTTTTAGCTGCATATTTTTTGCTTTGACAGAACATAAAACATATTATTCTTCCCTGTGTATTGCCATTTTGGTTTTAGTTTTGGAGCTACAATTAAATATAGTAAATGGTCATCATTGGTCTTTTTTTGATGTTTCCCTAGTTAACTCTTGGTTGGATCTGTCAGGGCTCATGCTATAGCATTTGTGAATATAGTATTCCTTGAGTTCTTGAAAGGCTTAAAAGTTTGAGGGACAGCTTGGCCAGATAGAAAATCTTTGATTGATGCATTGTTTCTTTGAATTTCCCCATTTTCTTGAAAATGTTCCTCCATTCTTAGTTTGCTTTGAATGTTGCTTTGACAAGTCTGATGCTCGAATAATGTTCTTGCCCTTATAAATAATTTGGCATTTTTATGTAGGTACTTAATTTCCTTTATATTTAAATTTTGTTTCTTCTGTCTTTAAAATTTAATATTGCTAAGCTGTGTCTTGGGCTTACCTTTCCAGGTCAGTTTTTCCAACACAGCTGTCCTTTTTGTGTATAGATTCAGTTCTTTTCTTTCTTTCTTTCTTTCTTTCTTTCTTTCTTTCTTCCCTTGGATTGTAGTTTCAAATATTAGTTTGATATCATTGTTTTTCTTTTTCAGAGCCTCCTTTTATATACATAAAATGATGTTTCTTGTCTTCTATTTCTAGTACTTTCTAACCTTTTTTATTCTTCTATATATTTTTTTGTTTTCCTATAATTCTTCAGTCTTCCTTATTAAATGTTTATTTAGCAATTCTCCATTGGATGCATTGTAATTTAATCTTTATTTCTGAGTTTTTCTTTTTCTTCTTATTCTTTCCTGAGTTCAGTCACTTCTTATTTTGTTTCTTCTTGGATTTTGTCCATATCTGGTCTTAGTGTTGGAATTTCTGATTAAAGATACATATCTCCAAATGCTTGTTTAAGTATATTTAATTCCATTTAAAGTGTTTTGTCACAGTTTATTTTCTGCTTTTTTTTGGAGGGGAGAAATTTTTATTAGCTGGAATATTTCAATTAAATTTTCTGTTTTGTTATATTGTCTTTGTATGGATATAGACTGTTTTAGTTTGTGTATTTTGTGGAGAGGGTTGGGGGTTTGGGGTAGTTTTTCTCTCAGTTACAGTGAAGCAGAGTTATTTTAATGGGTGCTTTTTTTTTTTTAAGTATCAGTAGGTGGAAGTTGGTTTGTCTTCCAGTACTGTTGTTCTTTTTTGTCTTAAACTGTGCTCCCTAGTTAAATGTGTTAAGATAATACACTTCTTTTTGCCCTCAGCACTCACCTCCTAAGAAGACTTCTTCCTTCCTGTTCACATCAAGAAGTGATGCCCTTCCAAGATAGACCACCTTGGGTTCCATACACTTCTTAGTAGTATTATGATGCTTAGGTTTGGGGTTTTGTGTGTGTGTGTGTTTTTCTTTTCTTTTTAAGTATTTGCATACCTAGAGTATTTGCATATTTTCTTTTTGGAGGTAATTTTGTCACCATTAGGCTCTCAGCTTTCTTCTTTGTGCAGTCGTTTTGAACTGTCCTCACATCCAGCTAGAGTTTCTGACAGGAACTCAGGAAATATCTTTGCTGGAACTTGGTGTGTGTTTTTCTACTAATAAGTAATTTGAAGTTAGTAGTATTTTCTGTATTCCAGTAATGTAGAAGGTATGGGTTATATGCTGTTTTTGCTCTTCCTGTTGCCTTGTCTCGTGGGTTTTGGCATAGAGTGATTCAAATTTAGCTGGTCACCGTTTTCTTAAGGACACCTGGAAACATGTATCATCTTTTAAGCAGTTTTTTCTTTCAGAACCCAAATACAACTAATCTTATACAAATTGCTTTTATTCTTTACATTTGAATCAAATTACTGTTTTTTATTTGGGCAAGGTTAGTTTTATCTCATCAGTTGTGTGAATAGACAGTTTCCGTTTTTTTTTGAATACCTAATATCTCAAAATGTTACTTGTTAACTATTAAACATGAGGTATCAGAAGAAGCATTAGACTTGGAATCTGGAGGGTAAGCCTTGGGTTATTTAACAGTTGGATAATCTGTAAGTTTGTATTTCCTCACTTGTAAAATATGAGGGTTAGAACTCTAAGGTGCCTTCTGGTTTGAAAATTTCTGTAAATATATGTTCCTGTGTGGTGTAAAACAACAGAAATTTATTCTCTCACTGTTCAGGAGGCAAGAAATCTGAAATCAGTTTCATCGGACCAATCAAGGTTTTGGCAGGGCTACATTCCCTCCAGAGCTCTAGAGGAGAATCTGTTCGTTGGCGCTTCTAGGGTTTTTTTGTTTTTGTTTTTTGCTTTTGTTTTTGTTTTTTTATTATTTTTAAAAAATGTTTTATTTACTTTTGGGGGGGGGGGCAGACAGATGATCTGAAGTAGGCTGTGAGCTGACAGCACAGAGCCCCATGTGGGGCTTGAACTCACAAGCCGTGAGATCATGACCTGAGCTGAAGTTCAATGCTTAACTGACTGAGCCACCCAGGTGCTCCTGCTTCTTCCGGGTTTTGATGGCTGTTGGTCTTCCTTGGCTTGTGGCTGCATCATTCCAATCTCTGCCTCTATCTTCTACCTTCCTCTCTTTGTATGTTAAAGTCTTCCTTTGCCTCTCTTGGACATATCTTCAGGTTCTACCATAGTGCCCCCAGTGGCCCACATGCAAAATTTATAATTACCCTCATTCCAGTATTCCCCAGTGTCTCAGCATGAACTCAAGTTCAAAATCTCCTCTAAATGTTATCAACTCAAACCAAATCTTAGCATTTAAAGGAAGTATGGGTGAGCTCTGAATAAGAGCCATCCTGGGCCAGTATTCCTCTCTGTGGATGATCCTGTGGAATTAGAAAACAAGCTATCTGCTTTTATTTATTTATCTTTAAATGTTTCTTTATTTTGACACAGAATCCCAAGCAGGCTCCATGCTAATAGCACGGGGGTCGATTTCATGAACCACGAGATCATGACTGGAGCCAAAATCAAAAGTCAGACACTTAACTGACTGAGCCACCCAGGCACCCAAACAAGTTATCTGCTTCTCAAATGCAATGATGGAAGAGACATAGGATAATTATAGACATTGCCATTTGAAAATCCAAGGAAGAAAGGGGTCACCAGTCCTAAGCCACTTTGAAACTCAGCAAGGCAAATTCCATTAGGTTTCAAAGCTGGTAATAATCTTTTGTGACTTGAAGCTTCACCCTTTGGGTCCATGGCTCTGTCCTTTGGGCCTGTGGCTCTGTCCTTAGCCTATGCACGCCTTTATACCTGCAGCTCTGGCTTTGAAGTCATTCTTCATTTTCCTTGAAGCCCATGCTTACACCAAGTAATTTTATCAGCCTGTTTGCTGACTATAGAATTTTGGGAGTTTGACACCCTTCCTTCACTTTATCCTATCTCTGTCCCTTTCAGTCCAAGCTGGCAGTATTTCTGCAGGTATAACATTCTCAAGAGACTTTATGGGTCTCTTTTGTATGTTGTATGCCATTAGATAAGAGGCCTTCCAGAGATCTTTCCTGGATAATCCCATCTATATTGCTGGCCTCTGTTGAGATCATTGAGGGGATCCATGAGTCAGATGCCTACTCTTTTCATATTAGCAAAGCATCGTTCAGCCATGCACTTGACCTTCTGTCCAGGGTATGCTTTCCTAATAGTGTCTCCTAATTTGAGCATCTTCTGCATTCTGGACAGGCTGAAAATTTCTCAAATCATCAAGTTCTGGTTCCTTTTGGCTTAGTAGTTCTTCCCTCAATGTATTTATTTCCTCCTGCATTTCACTCTAAGTAGCAATAGGAAAGCAGGCTGTACCTTCAACTCTGCTTAGAAATCTCCACAGCTAAATATCCAAGTTCATTGCCTACAAGTTCTGCTTTCTACACAACTCAGCTAAGTTTTCTGCCATTTTATAATAAGGATTGCCTTTCTTCCAGTTTAATAACATGTTTCTCATTTCCTTCTGAACCCTTCCTCCAGTGGTAGGGTCTTTAATAGTCATATTTCTACCAGTATTCTGTTATGATGATCGAGGCTTTCCCTACCATGTTCCTCACTTCCTCCTGAACCCTCAGTGCTGGGGTCTTTAACATTCATATTTTACGAATAGCCTATTTAAGGCAATCTAGGATTTTTCTGTCATTCACCTAAAAATTCTTCCAGCCTCACTGTTTTCAAATTCCACAGCTCCTTTCACATTTTTAGTATTTTGTTACGCTAGCACCTCATATCCAGGTACCAAAGTCTATATTAGTTTTCTGTGGCCACTTTAACAAATTACCATAAACTTGGTGACTTAAAACAACAGAAATTTATTCTCTCACAGTTCTAGAGGCCAGAATCTGAAGTCAGTTTCACTAGGCTGAAATCAAGGTGTTGGTATGGCCACATTCCCTCTGGATACTCTAGGGAGAAATCCAATCCTTGCCTCTTCCAGCTTCTGGTGGCTGCTGTCCTTCCTTGGCTTGAGTCCACATACCTCCTGCCTCTGCCTCTGTCTTCACATTACCGTCTCTGTGTCAGAATCTCTACGTTTCCCTCTTATAAGGATACACTTGATTTCATGTAGGGCCCATCCAGATAATCCAGGATCATCTCTTTTTCTCAGGATCCTTCTTAACTTAATCACATCTGCAAAGGCCCTTTTTAGTCAGATAAGGTAACATTCATAGGTTCTGGGGATTCAGTTGTTAAGTATCTTTGGGGAGGCCATTCTTGAACCTACCATAAGTAGCATTGTATCATTTTTCTTATTATTTCATATAACCTGACTTTTAAAAGTATAAACATTAGAGACAGTGAGTTCAGATTGGTTTGGACTTTCCTAACTTGTGCAGAAATCTCATTACAGCACTTTTCTTAGGATTTATCCTGAAGGTTGGACTTAGAGCTAATACTGTTTTACAGAGAACTCTTTCTGATGCTTTGATAACTAGCCCCCTTTGAATGGATTGCATTATAGGCCTTTTGCTAAATATGTTTCGTAGCAACTAATGTGCAATGTGCATAATTTGCTTGAAGGCAACTCCCTTAGGTTGACATTTGTGGAGCCACTAAATAAGATTTCCCTTTTCCTCTTTTTTTTTTATAACAGTTTTATTGATTTATAGTTCACATACCATACAATCCACCCACATAAAGTATAATCAATGATTTTTAGTATATGCAGAATTGTGCAACCTATAGTCAATTTTAGAACATTTTCATTACCCTAAAGAAACCCTATATTCTTTAATAGTCAAACCCCATTTCCTCCCAAGCCCTTTAGCCCTGTCTGATCTATCAGATTAATCTATTTTCTATCTCTATATATTTGCCTGTTCTGAACATTTCATATATATGGAATCATTCAATATGTGATCTTTTGTGTCTGGTGTCTTTTACCAAGCATGTTTTCAAGATTCATCCATGTTGTAGCATGTATCTTCGCTTCATTCCTTTTTATGGCTATGTAATACTCCATTGTGTGATTGTAGTACGTTTTACTTTTCCACTCATCAGTTGGTGGACATTTGGGTTGTTTCCACTTTTTTGTCTCCTGCCTCTTCTAAGCCTCCGTCCAACTGAGAAAAAGACAAAGGAATCAGGTGATTGGAGATAAAATATCAGCCTTATCAGTACTAAAGATGATTATAGCAAAAGGCTTAGTGCTCTAACTCCCTGTACTGCAAGCTCTTCCATTCCTTCCCCTGCTCCCAGAGACTCAGGGCAGAGTCTGCTCCAGTCCCTTCAGTTCAGCGATGAGCGGAGGCTATGTTCTGAGGATAACCTTCACAGGAGAGAGAAAATAGAAAAGACCAAGCCATGTATTTTCTCTGGGAAAGAGGGAGGAGGATGGGGCCCATATCACCGAAGTCCAGAAAGGGCAAATTGCTCCTGTGATTAGGAGCCATGTAGGTAGGAAACTGGGAGGAAGATGGAATGATTTCTTCTAACACTAAGAAGACTGGCATTTTAGTCATCTGTCTTATAAGTTGAAGAAAATGTATTTTTTCTTTGATTATGAAGTATTAAAAGCTCCATCAAGCAAATATGTAAGCAGTTGAACAGTTTAAATGACAGCATTTATTAATTTTAATGTAGCTTGTTGTCTCATAATTTATAGGTTCCTCCACCAACTAAAGGAAGATAATTCTGACTTAATTAAAAAATTGTGGACTGATATTCAGCAGAAAATAACAACACAGTCACAAGTAACAACCCTTCCAGAAACTCCATCATCTGCTCCTCCATCAGGGGAACAAAACGGTTTGCTCCCCCATTGTCTTACTTCTCCCAGAACAGTGACTTGTTTTAGTATGTTCTTTTTTAAACATAGCAATTTGTAAAGCAATGGTATTTAGTCTTGACTGTCTTTACCTAATTGAATAAGATACTGATAGATCTGTTAATTGGAATGCTTAAAACTTTTTTGTTGTTCACTGGAGATTCTTTTGGAAATACTTTTTCTTTTAGCTGCTCTGAATGCTACCAATGCTGTCAAGAGAATCCACACCAGGCTCCGATCTGAAGAATCTACTGAGACTCTAGACTCAAGCTATGTTGTGGGACAAGTGCTGAACTCAAGGAAGCAAAAACAGTTGTTAAATAAAGGTTCAATCCCTTAATTTGCCAAGATGAATTAGTAAACACATAACTTGATACAACTTCTTTAATCTCTTAGTAAAGTTTTTCCCCTTAAACTCATCCAGTCAGAGCCAACTGATTAAGACTTTGTTGAATGGTGGCTAAGAAATGTTCTATGCCATGTAACTCTGTAGAAAGATAGTTTTAGTGTCTTTGTTATACACAGTGTAAACCTGTATGGATTTTTATGACAAAATGGTTATAACTTCTATACAAACCTTTTATAGGGGCGCCTGGGTAGCTCAGTTGGTTAAGTGTCCAACTCTTGATCTCGGCTCAGGTCATGATCTCACGGTTTCATGAGGTCAGGCCCCACGTTGGGCTCTGTGCTGACAGCATAGAGCCTGTTTGGAATTCTCTCTCTCTCCTCTTTCTCTCTGCCTCTCCCTGACTTGCACTGTCTCTCTCTCAAAATAAATAAATAAGCATTAAAAATTTTTTGTTTATAAATTGTGAATAACAGTCAAAGGTTTCTCTAGTAGCTTTCTGGTATAATTTTTCTTGGTCTTATAATAGAATGACTTCTCTCATTATCAGTGAAAGGAAAACTGGATTCTCATGCTCCTTCCAAGCAGAAAAAGAGCATACTAACAGCTAGCACAGCCTCCACAGACTTACCAAATAGCAATAATTCCAGCCTGGATGTCCTCAAACACATGATAAATGAAGTGGAACATGAAATGGAAGAATATGAACGGTGTACAGGACGTGAGGTCAAGGGACTGCAAAGTAGTCAGGGTCTCACAGGCTTCACTCTGTCTCTGGTGGGCTCCCTCTGTCGCCTGGTTCGGTACCTTAAAGAGGTAAGAGCAAGAAGTTATTAGAGTCTCCTCTTCAGGGTGCGGGTAGACATGCTTAGAGTTGTTGTTTTTGTTTTTGTTTTTTTTTGTTTTTGTTCTACCCTTAATTTATTGCAGTCTCCAAATGAAATATAGTCAAATCTGAATAGCTTTATTTAAAATATCTCCGCATGGGGCGCCTGGGTGACTCAGTCGGTTAAGTGTCGACTTCGGCTCAGGTCATGATCTCGCAGTTCGTGGGTTCGAGCTCCGTGTCAGGCTCTGTGCTGACAGCTCAGAGCCTGGAGCCTGCTTCAGATTCTGTGTCTCCCTCTCTCTCTGCCCCTTCCCTACTTGTGTTCTCTCTCTCTCACTCTCAAAAATAAATCTTAAAAAAATTAAAAAATAATAACTAAAAAATAAAATACCTCAGCTTTAGATTATCTGCAGTGAAGTTTTATCCTCTTAATTTTCCTCTGCATGCTGATTTATGTATCATCTAATATACTGATACATGGTCAGCTAAGTGATGTTGATTTTAATATGAGCTTTAGTAAAATATAATTAGAGGGGTTAATCTGCTATAAATAAGATCATGTCTTATGCTGATATTGAATATTATTGTTTGGCAGTATTAGATTCGGTAGAACTACTCAACGTGTCCTCCTTCTGATGCTTTTTCTGCTTCCTACTCCCACTTTAGTTGAGTTTGGAGAGCGGCATACCTGTAATCTATAGACACAGATGGGGAAAGTTCTTCATGTTATCTGTGTGACTAACTCAGGCTTTGCATTAGTGTCTGAAGTGGGAAATATTTTGTTGTTGTGAAAATAATTTATAAAACTAGCAGGAATTGTTTTTTAGTTCATTTGTGAATAATCAGTCTTCAGAATGCTGTGGAATTAGAGTTGGGTAAACATTTCATCTTTCAAAAAATCTATTTAAACTATTATTTTTATACATTTAAATTTGTTAAATACAACAAAAATGTTCAAGGACATTTTATTATTAAAATTGTTGGTTCATTGCTCTAATTCAAATTTTTTTAAATGTTTATCCATTTTTTGAGAGAGACAGAGCACAAGTGGAGGAGGGGCAGAGAGAGAGGGAGACACAGAATCTGAAGCAGTCCCCAGGTTCTGAGCTGTTAGCAAAGAGACTGACGTGGGGCTCAAACTCATGAACCATGGGATCATGACCTGGCCGAAGTTGGATACTCAACTGACTGAGCCACCCAGGCGCCCCAGTCTCTCTAATTCAGATGTTCCAATTTCTCTGGAGATGTCCTCCTAAAATTGCTTTTTAGTGAAATATTTATTGTATGGTCAGACTTAGGAAAGTCTTCACATTCTTCCACCCTTAAGTTAGGAATCTCTAGGAGTGTACTTTTGGCTCTCTGAAAGTATTACAGGTTTAGAAGCATATACTTTTTAGCTAATCACTTGCTTTATGAAGTTAAACCATTTAGGCCTGTCATTTATTTTTAATTTTCTTTTAACAAACTTAATTTTTGAATTGGTGATGCATTCATACAGTATGAAATTCAGAGAAACAGAGATACAGATAAAAATTCTAATTCTCACCTTTTTTTTTTTTTAATGCTTATTTATTTTTGAGAGAGAGCGAGTGTACACACAAGAGGGGGAGGGGCAGAGAGGGAGACACAGAATCTGAAGCAGGCTCCAGGCTCTGAGCTGTCAGCACAGAGCCCCTCGCAGGGCTCAGACCCACAAGCAGTGAGATCATGACCTGAGTCAAAGTCGGATGCTTAACCGACTGAGCCACATAGGCGACCCCTAATTCCCGTCCTTAACTTCCATTTAATGGGTCTGCTTCCTCGGCGCCAGCTCTGACGACCAGGTGTGAGTGTGTCCTTCTAGAGATGCTCTGTGTGTATTCAACCAATATGTATATGTACTTCCCCTCTCACTTCATTCTGCAAAAGTTGTAGTCATTTAATTCCGCATACCATTGTGTTTATTGTGTTCTATTTAAAGAAGGGAAAAGGATACAGTATTTCATTTTAATGAAATATAAACCTTTTAATAAAATATTTCATTCTCATTACTGTCACATAATACATACTCTGTAAGTATTTTTTTGACAGCTTTGAGTAGAAACTTTCAGTTTTCGGTACTTGATGCTGTTGATAGTAGTTTAATTTTGGATGGGAGTTTTATTGATGGAAGTGGATTTTTTTTGTAGAGTGAGCTCCAACTGCGTAAAGAAGTGGAGACAAGGCAGCAACTGGAACAAATGTTAGGTGATCATCGAGAGCTCATTGATGCTCTTACAGCTGAAATTCTTCTTCTCAGAGAAGAAAATACCGCGACCCAGGTACTTAGATGCAATCTCAAGCTTTTCTGTGTTTAGTATCATAAAACGTCTAAGGATATATAAGATTCTCCAATGGGTGTTGTATGGAAACCAATTTGCCAATACATTTCATATTAAAGAAAAAAAAAGAATATATAAGATTCTCTTCTAGTTGCCTTTGGTTTTGTTATGCTGATGTGATTACCTCTCACTTCTTTATTATCATCAATGGTAGCTTTTATTGAACATTTATTACATTGGAGGTACTATAGTAGAAACTTGGACTTGAAATACATATAGAATAAATCTACTGTCTTTAAGAAACATATTATTTAGTGGGGAAGACAGAATCTACATTTAAATGGTAACTACCAATATTCTAGTAGTTGATCCAAAATGTGAAATAAAAAAATGTTATGATAGCTACTTTTAATTTCAAAACATCAGGGGATACCATTTGAGGAAGCTTGCTGTAATCATATGCCATTTAAAATTGTTTACAGTATCTTCACATTTATTATAGAAGTCCTCTTTGCCACTTGTCTGGATAATTGCTTTTTTTTTTTTTTTTAAACGCTTAGACAGGGGGTGTCTGGGTGGCTCAGTTAGTGAAGCATCTGACTGTTGGCTCAGGTCGTGATCTCATAGTCGTGAGAATGAGCCCTGCATCAGGCTGTGCACTGACAGCGCAGAGCCTGCTTGGATTCTCTCTCTTCCTCTCTCTGTCCCTCCCCTGCTCATGCGTGCTCTCTCTCTTTCTCAAAAACAAAACCAAAAAACTGAAAATAAAAAAAATTTACACAGTATTTCTTCTAGGAAATCTTACTGCCTCAATGCTATGTTCTTCATTTGTGCCTTTTGGATATTCTTTGGATATTGCTCTCCACTCTGTGTGTCTATAGATTTGCCGAATGTGGATATTTCATATAAATGGAATCTTGCAATTTGTGATCTTTTGTGTCTGTGTTTTTTTTCATTTAGCATAATGTTTTCAGGGCTTATCTATGTTGTAGCATGTTGTCAGTAGCTCATGACTTTTTTTGTCCACTAGTATTCCATTATGTGGATACACCACATTTTGCATATCCATTCATCAAGTGATGGATTTTTGAATTGTTTCCACCTTTTTGTATATTATGAATGAATAATGCTGCTGTCAACGTTCATGTACAAGTATTTGCGTGAACACAGGTTTTCAGTTCTCTTGGGAAAATGAATGGTTTTTAAATGTACTAACTGGCTCAACAAATCTTTATTGATTTGGGCCTGGCACTGTTCTAGGTGTAGGAAGTACAGTAGTGAACGAAGAAGAAATCTTTACCCTTGTGGAGTTTATATTCTAAATAAATCCTGGGGAAAAAAAAAAAGTGGAGTATATTGTAAGTTAGATGGTGGTATGTGGTATAAAGAAGAATAAAGCAGGTAAGAGGCATAGCAAGTACCTAGGATGGGAATTGTAATTGGGGTGGGCCATGCCTGTGAGGAAGGCCTAAAGGAGGTGAGGGAGCGAGTGTGCAGGTAGCTAAGAGAAGAGCAGTCTCGGCAGAAGAACAGCAGGTGCAAAGGTCTTGAGATGAGAGCGTGGCTGTTGAGCGCAAAAGCATGAGGACCAGAATGTCTGGAGTCGAGTGTGGAAGAGTAGTAGGAGGCAAGAGCCAATAGATAAGCTGTGTCATGAGGGCTTGCAATCTGGGTAAGAATTTGGGTTTTTATGTTGGGTGAGAAGGGACACCACGGAAGGGTTTTGAGGAGAGAAGAGATGTGATGTGATTGAGGTTTTATGAGGATCACTGTGGGCGGCTGTGTGGAGACTAGATCAGAGATCACTGCCCTTTCTCGGTTCATGGTGCCCTTATTATCTCAAGATCCCCGTAGGCTGAAAGAAATACCCAACAGTTTCCTTTATTAAGTAGTTCGGCTCAAACTACTTAGTAAGTATTTATGTCTCAACAACTTAGATGCTGTTTGGAAAAAAACCCACAAAATATCAAAGTATTGATAGAAAAAGTTCTATTTGTATTCATGATTAAATAACCACAATTATTTACTGATGGGATATGTCTACCTGCTGGGTACTGTACAGCTTCTCAAAGCTTGGAATCATTTTGGATATTGCCATTCTTATTTCCTATTCCACAGTAATTTTTATGCAGTGTTGCTTTTTATCATAGCAGCTACTGACAGCCCAGCTTCATGAAGATACGACATCATGAAAAGGAATGTATTTTGATCTAATATGGAAGCTGTGAACCACCTCAAGCTAGGAGTTCACTGGTGCCTGACAGATGTTGAGCAGCAGTGTTTTCCTTAAAAATATAAGATGTCCTGTGGTGCCCCTGTGGAGGCCCAAAGTGCTTCAAACCTTTTGGAGAACAGTATAGAACTAGACTCTAGGTGGTCAAACATGGAAGCAGAATGTTACAGACAGGAGTTAATGAAATAATCCAAGTGAGACATGGCAGCCTGGTCTAGGTTGGAAGTGGGAGAGGCTGTGAAAAGGGACTAAATTGTGAATGTATTTGGAAGGCAAGCAGTAGGATTTGCTGATATGGGGCCAAGGAGAGGATGTGAGAGAAGAGTCAAGGATGATTCCAAAGCTATGGACTGAATATTTGGAAGGATAGAGGTGCTGTTGATGAGGTGAGGGTGTTCAGGGAGAATTTGGTTGCGCACATGTAAAGTTGGAGCCTATGTGAGTTCTAGGTGGAGATGCTGAGCAGGTCATTGGAGAGGAGTGTGGAATTTGGGAAAAAATTTGGGCTGGTATGAAATTGTTTAGTAGATTTCATTCACTAGTCCTACCAATAATACTTCTGACTTCTGGCCATCTCTGATTTTTATCAAATGTCTGTACCTCTTGGATATATACATATATATATATATATATGTATATATATATATGTATATATCTATGTATGTATCTCTTCTCTCTGTATATATTTTCTCTTAACATTATTTTATATACGTTACTATAAATACTTACAGGATCACGTTTTTTCAGTTTAAATGCCCGTATAATATTCTGTTAAATTTCCTCCACCTGATATACTTGCCTCTTGGGGTAGCTTGAGTCAGTTGATACCATCTATATAAAAGAGGTTTTATAAATCAAAAGCCCTATAAAAGGTTAATCCTTATTATTCTGGCAGTGTATTTATTAATAATATTCTGTGATACATTTAACCATTCTTCTATCATGAGACTTTTAAAATATTTATGATTACGTGTTCTTACAAAGGCACTATTTTAGTGTTTGAATGGAAGTTCAAAGTTCCTAGACTATTTAAGATAATGATATGGTTATACATATCTAGGTGATGATTTGATGTCTGATATGTCAATGATGTTATTTAATTCTTTTTTCTCCAGGCAAGGCTTCAGCAGTACATGGTCACAACAGATGAACAACTTATATCGCTCACACATGCCATGAAGAACTGTCCTGTGATAAAAAGCAATGAAGAAAATCAGGCATCAGAAAGGGGATCTACGAGTAGGAAAATTATAGACAGTCCAGGTAGGTGTGGTCTTATTACCCCAGGTTGGTATTAAAACACTGATAGAGTAAACAAGACTGTAAACTTACGTGGAGTTATTGGTTGTTGGTACATATGCAGCACTGTCACTACTTTGTCAGTATGGCAATGGCCACTACTATTTTCAGCTAATATTTATTGGGTTATTGCTGTATGCCAGGCACTTTTTGAGTGTTTTACATGTATTATCTCATATACCCCTCATAATAGTCTTATGAGGTAAGTATCTTTGTTATCCCCATTTTCTCCATGAGAAAACCAAGGCTTAGAGAGAACTGGTAACTTAGCAAGATCATACAACTAGAAAGTAGCAGAACTTGCTTCCTATACCAGTGGGGCTTTCGTGCCAGCACTTTTCATCACTGTGCACCAGGCTCAGGAGGAGAGGAGATGGTCTTGGAAAGAAAAAGAAATACCGGGTTTTAGAAATTCTGATGGTTTGAAAACCTTTCTTCACTTTGTGTACCTTCATATGCCACAGGCTGAATAGGGCATTTAGGCCTTTTCATGTTTTTTGCTTCTAAGTAATATCTTGATGAGTGTCTTGTGTGGAGAGTGTTTTATGTATGTAGGAGTGTTTTCTCATAAGGGATTCTAAGAAGTGGCTGAGTAAAATTTGACTTGTGTGAGATACACTCAATGGCTAGGGCAGGCCTAGAGGGCTAGGGGCCACCAGTGCTTTTCTCAAAAACGGCCTCTTCTTCCTGGTGCTGCCCCCTCACGAGTTACGGCTAAGGAGGATGTGGCCTAGAAAGTGAAGGCTCTAGAATCCATGTGATTTTACCTTTTATGGAAATGCATGTAAGTATAAACACCTGCAGTGTGTCCATGGTTTCTTTAAGTGCTAATGGCCTCTCATCTTCTTCAGAGGGCCCAGCTGTAAATGCTGACGTCTCTGTGCCGTTGGTGTTCCAAGGGGAAGAAGTGGCTGCATTGGCACAGGAAGACTTGCCTGTTAAACTGTCTCAGGTGCCAGCCCCGCCGGGTAGTGCGAACGTGGCCACCAGTTTTCCGGCACATGTATTTGAGCCAGCTGTGTTGTTGACACCACCCAGGCAGAAGAGCAGCTCCGGATTCTCTCCCTTGCAGGAAGGTGAGCAGGCTTCTTCTAGAGTGGTGTGCCTGTTGCCTTTTTATGCCTTAAAAATGTAACACTGTGTCCATTTTTACCTGATGAACTGAATTTTGAAAGCTGTTGATTGCCACACATAATCTTTAAGCTGGAGGAGGATTTTTCAGGGTTGTTTATATCATGTGTGTTACATCAATGGTGAAGTATCATGTTGAATTTCATTATGTATCTGTTGTGTTGGACATTGTAAATATTAAATCAGATCAAAGGATCAAAGTCCTCAGCATTAAAATGCCGAGTAAGGGAAATCTTCTTTTCCCTATGTTCCAGGAACATAGGAAAGGGTAAGAAACAGGAGGAGATTATCCTCCAGAGAGTAATGAAAGCTTAACCAAAGAAGGGTAAGAGCTGTGACTTTTAGGCATTTGTAATTCAGATGTGGTTAACATCTTTCTCATGGAAAGTGTTTAGCTTATTAGTCAGTTGAGGTAATTTTATAATGAAAATTAAAAATAGCTTTAGAGCCACTTTTTGCAGGACATATATAAAGAATAAAAACATTTAAATTTAAAATTAGGTCAGAGATTCTTCACTTGGGGGCTCATGGATGGTCTTTAGAAGTTCCATGGAATGCTTCATTGTTTGGAAAATTATATTTATTTGTCCACCTGTGCATTCTTCTAGAACTATAGCCTTTTTTCCCCCATTTTCAGAACAGTTCTTTAATCAAAAAAGTACCTTAGACTCTTCTCCAGTGTTTTTAGAGAAATATTAATTCAGCCTTGATTTGCCTACATTTTTATTTCTTTAAAAAGAGTGTTTACATTCTTGAATAGGGGAACAGAACAATAACTTTTTTTTTTTTTTTTGAGAGAGAGAGAGAGAGAGAGAGAGAGAGAGAAAGAGTGTGAGCATGAGCAGGGGAAGGGCAGAGAGAGAGGATCCGTGCAGTGACAGTGCAGAGCCCAGCGTGGGGCTCAAACTCATGAACCATGAGATCATGACCTGAGCTGAAATCAAGTATGGCGTTTAACTGTCTTAACCACCCAGGCGCCCCCACAGTAATAGCTTTTGTTGTCACTGGGACTTACAAATTTTGTCAGATTTTCTGTACTTTTCAATAAAGGACAGGAAGAGGCATTAAGGTTAAAGAAAATGGCAAATCCTTACCATTATAAAATTTGTCTTGGCATTTAATATGTGATTGCAGAATCTGTCAGATCTGCGTGGCGTAGGGAGACAGTGCTAGACTGAGAGTCAGAAGTGCTGAAGTCTTGGCCAACCCAATGACTAGCCGTGAGGCATGCATTTTCTGCATTTCATTTTCCTAGCTCTAAAGTGAAAGATTTTTCTTTTATCTTTAATGTTCCTCGAGCTCTGTAATTCTGTGATTCAGTATTTCCTCTTCAGAGGCTACAGAGTATTGTTAAGTCTTGTTAGATTTAGGAAATATGATTTCAATTCTGATTTCTGTTCAGGTTAGATTTTCATTCCTTAAAGTAATCTTTCAAATGTTTGTTTACATGGTATTAGTAAGCTTGTCTAATGATCTCTTTTGAGATATTCTAAATTATTTTCCATTGGTGATAGTAAAATAGCTTGAAATTCTTTTAAAGAAGTAATGACGGTAAATATTTTTACTCTGATTACAAATAATACTAAATGTTTACTAAAGCAAATTATTTGGGGACTATTATAGACAACACTTTGTTAGCAGGTTTGCACTGAAAATAACATTATACATTTCTTTTACAGTGTGCAGATAGGATAACCTTTGAGTGTGTATTGTTAGTTGAAGTTTTATCATCATATTTTTCAGCATTTTGTTTAGAATGCTCGCATGTAAAGAATTGTTCAGTTAAACTGAACATGTGGATAAAGGTAGGAGATACATAGGGCCCTTGATCAGCATTTAGTTGTGCTCTAGAACAACTCTGCCTGATAGAACATCCTGTAGTGATGAAAATGTTCTATGTCTTTTCCATTCAGTATGGTAGCCACTAGCCTCAGGGGACTGTTGAGCACTGGAAATGTGGCTAATATTACTGAAGAACTGAATTAATAATTTTACTTAACTTTAATTAATTTGAATTTGAATTTGAATAGCTGCATATGCCCAGAGGCTATCATAATGGACAGGCTCACTCTAGAATTTCCTTTCAGAGATATTTTCCTTTAGCTACTAATCGACTTCTACTTACAGCCACACTTTTTGAAAGAGTAGTATATTAAGCTGTTTTCATTTTCTTATCTCCCATTCGTTTTTTACTTTCGGATGTTAATTCTAATTTATATTTCCATGTGCTTAAAAAAAAAAGCACATACAAGGGTCTCTTCCTCTTTCATCTTTAGGCCTGTGCTAAGAGGGAATCATTTTTTTCCAATTTGATTTCTGCTTATCTTGTGGTGGTCTCCATAATTAATATAAAATATTTTTGTATTTCTTTGCTTAGATGTCAGTTTACACAATAATTATAGACTCTCCTTTATTAAAGAAGAGGGTTTAAAAATTTTATTTTTTATTTTATTTTTGAGAGAGACAGAGCGCCAGCAAGGGAGGGGCAGAGAGAGACAGGGAGACACAGAATCCAAAGCAGGCTCCAAGGGCTGAGCTGTCTGCACAGAGCCTGACTTGGGGCTCGATCTCACGGATGGTGAGATCATGACCTGAGCTGAAGTCAGACGCTTAACCGACTGAGCCACCCAGGTGCCCCGTATTAAAGAAGAGGTTTTAATTAACATTAACCTACTTCTCTAATTTGGAAGATTACATTTTAATTTTTAATTCTTCTGTTGTTTAACTTTGTGTTTTCAAATACTTTTTATTTCTTCTTGGTTCACTTTAGGCAGTATATCTCAGCTTTCTGCTATGTAAGACAAGGATCCTGGCTCCCCTTTCTGGCTCTCCTTTGCTTCTACTTCCCACCTTCAGTCAGCCTACCTTTCCTTTTACAGGATCACAGTTGGTAACATTTACGTTGTTCCATTACCACACTTACGTCTTCTGTGTCTTGTCTACAGATGGATACTGAAAGTTGAAAACAAATGACAATTATTTTTTGTTTTGTGATCCATTGTTACTATCAATCCTTGTGCCACAGGAAGGAAAAAGTTCTTCTGAAGATCAAAGTGAAATTTGTGTGTGTGTGTGAATTTCTTTATTTCACTTCATCAGTTGCTCAGAATCTTTAAGCTTGCTCTGCATTTATGGTGACTTTCTTGCTCAGTTTTTGTTTTGCCTGGAATTTCAAATTGCTCTTACCTCTTGTTTTCACAAGAATAATGTGCTTTACACGTGAATAATATCTTCTGGTCCTTATACTGTCTGTGGCATGGAATCCACTTTCATCTCAGAGATACTTTGCAAAAGCTCTTCATCCCCTGGTCTGGTCTTGACTGATTGCTCGCTGGGCCCACTGCACGCCTCTTATCTTGGGAATTGCTAACATTACACTCCTGGATTGCATCTACTATTTCCTGGATGCCATTTCTTCTTCTTCTTTGGTTTTCTCCCTCAAGTTTTTGAAAGAAATCATCAGAATGGGTATATAGAAGGTAAACCCTAAGTTCTTAAAAATTAGAGAATATTTTTACTTTTCTATTATACGTGGTTGATAATTTGTCTAGATACAGAATTCTAGGTTCATATTCGTTTCCCCCTGAGAAATCAAAGGCATTGTTCCACTGATTTTTAGTATCTGGTGTTATGGTTGAGATGTCAGATGCAATATCTAATTTTTATTTCTTTGTATTTGACCTACTTTTTCTCTGTGGAAGCTTTAGGGTTCCTTTGTTGTAATTCTGGCATTGCATAATGTGTGTCTAAATAATAGTTTTTTGTTTTTTTTTTTTTCTCATTGCACAAAGAGGCACCAGTGAGACCTTTTGGACTAAAGACACATGAATTTCTGCAGTTTTAGAAAACTGTATGTTGACCTTTTGGATTATTTTCTTATGTATTTAGCTTTATATCTTCCTTCTTATATTCTGGAGGATTTTTTTCATTTTGTGTTCAAACCTGTCTTTTAGATTTCTTTAATTCACCAAATTGTATGTTTAATTTCTAAGCAAAAGCCCTTTCTTATTGTCTAATCTGTTTTCATTGATGCTTATTACAACTGCATTGTCTTCTAGAAACTCTCTTCTGAGTAGACCATTTAGAATTTTGTTACATTATCTTCTGTACCTGGATTTTCCTTCTCTTCCTCTTAGTCTCTTGTTCTGTTTACCTATCCTGGTTTTTCTCTTTGTGCTGTCAGTTTTCCTCATATGTCTGGTGTTACTTCATGGCCCATGATAGTTAAGAATAAATGACATGACTGAATGTTATAGGTGGTTGGCATACATTTGCTCTTCTGTGTAGGTGAGTCTTGGTCTGTTTTCCCAGTAGGCTTTCCCTTCAGCAGTTACTTTGTATATGTGGACATGCTCTGTTAACTGCTGGCCTCCTTTTAGGGTATGCAATATGCAGGTAAGATCGAGCTGTTCTACTGGGGCTACCACATTTACTTTCCCCAATGCTGTTTTGTTGTTGTTGTTGTTTGTTTGTTTGTTTGTTTGTTTTTGCTTTCAAGGATGGGTGGGGGTAAGTAGTGAGCACAGCCTGACTGACATAACCATACAGTAGACGAACTTCCAAGTTATTCTCCAGTTTTCAGTCCTACTTCTCACTTTCTCCCTCTGTACTGTCGTCTTTGAGCTAACAGCCTTTTTAGGGTTCCCCCAGAAAGACTGGCTTTTACCTGTAGCTTCCTTAGAATACATATATGTTCAGCACCGTGTCTTCTGCTCAATTTCATTCTTTCACATCCTTCTCATCTACTTTCAGTCTTTCAGAAATGTGTTGAAGTGTCTCATTTGCTAATGACTCTCTTCCTAGACCATTATCTTTACTGATGTGGATTTTAAAATTTTTTAAATTTCATTTCCTTGTTGTCAGTGAAAGGAAGCGAGCCTATGGTATTGAACTAGGACCATCTGTCTCCCCAGTTCACTCCCTATTAGGTCATTTCACCTAAACTACTCTTGCTAAGAGCTCTGGTGGCCTCCACGTTAATAACTCCAGTGTATTTTTCTTCTGTCTTTGTGTTCTAGTTCTTACAGTAGCATTATATATGATTAATATATAATCATACCACATTTGTTTCCTTCATACCACATTCTTATAATATTTCTCTCTCCTTTCTGGCTGCTCCATTTCAGTCTGCTTTGTTTGCTAGCTTCCCCTCCTTTTTTTTTTTTTTTAATTTTTTTTAATGTTTATTTTTGAGACAGAGAGAGACAGAGCATGAATGGGGGAGGGTCAGAGAGAGAGGGAGACACAGAATCTGAAGCACGCTCCAGGCTCTGAGCTGTCAGCACAGAGCCCGACACAGGGCTCGAACTCACGGACAGTGAGATCATGACCTGAGCTGAAGTTGCACGCTTAACCGACTGAGCCACCCAGGCGCCCACCCCCCCTCCTTTATGAAGCTCTAAACACTGACTTCCTTCTTTGTTGGTATTGGTTTCTTTTCTGACTCTATTCTTTTTCTCCAGATAATCTTGGCTTCTAATACTATGTATATGCCAGTGACTTCCAACTTTGTATCTTAGCCTAGATGACTCTCTTGAGTTCCTGACCCATGAAGAATCCATCTGCTTGGATGGATATTGGGATAAATCATAAGGCACCTTAAACTTATCCTGTTCAAAATGGAATTCTTTTTTTTAAATGTTTATTTATTTTTGAGACAGAGAGACCAAGCGTGCATGAGTGGGGGAGGGGCAGAGTGAGAGGGGGACAGAGGATCCAAAGCATTGACAGCATGGAGCCCAATGTGGGACTCAAACTAACGAACCCTGAGATCGTGACCTGAGCCGAAGTCGGTTGCTTAACTGACTGAGCCACCCAGGTGCCCCCAAAATGGAATTCTTGGTAGCTTCCGTTCCCCCAAATCTGTTCTTATCTTCTCCATCTCTAAATTGTATCACTACCCACTCAGCTGTGCGTGCCATCTTGATCGGTGTTTCCTTTACTCCCCACTTCTAGTTCATCACTCTTAGTTATGTTGCTAAAATGTTTCTCAAATTTATTCACTTCTCCATCTTTGTAATCAACATACCTTCATCAGAGCTACTTTCTTTCTTCTAGAAAAGTCATCTTTCTTCTAGACTACCATGGCTTACTGGTCTCCCTACTTCCATTCCTGGGCCTTCCAAATAACCACAGCATTTATGAAATATAAATTGAGTCGTTGCCAAACCTTCTCCAGGTTTCATTGCTCTTTGATTAAATTATAAAATTCCAGGGGCACCTGGGTGGCTCAGTTGGTTAAGTGTCTGACTTCGGCTTAGTTCATGATCTCACGGTCATAGGTTTGAGCCCTGCATCGGGCTCTGTGCTGACAGCTCAGAACCTGGAGCCTGCTTCAGATTCTGTGTCTACCTGTCTCTCTCTGCCCCTCCTCTGCCTATGCTCTGTCTCTCTGTCTCTCAAAAATAAATAAATGTTAAAAAAATTATAAAATTCCTAACATGGCTTAAGTTTCTGTATACCTCTCCAGGCTCATATTTTTCCAGTTCTCCCTTATTGCTGTGCTATGCTAAACTCGCCTCATTTCTTTGCTCTTTCCTATTTTGGGACCTTCACATATGTAGTTCTCTCTGCCTGTAATGTTTTCGCTCTGCTTTCTGCCACATACGTAACCATTTAAAAATTTTACTTCTTCAGAGATGCCTTTCCTGACCATCCTCAGTTTACATTAGGTATTTATACTCTCCCTGCCCCCAGGATTCCCTGGTATGAATTAATACATGTATTAAAATGTGAACTTGGCAGGTTTTTTTTTACAAGGATACTGACGAAGCCTTAAGGAATATGAAATTGTCTGTGATTTGATTGTTAGAGGTGGCATTGCTGAAATATTCCCTGCTGAAATAATTCAGGCATTCAGAAGCCAAACCTGTCTACTGAAATACATCTCTAACTACCATGATGAGTAATGAAAAGATTATAGTGCGAATCTATGGTTAAATGATGCATGTTTATTCTGTTATTTTATCTACAGTATTGAGGAGGACTGTTCAAACTCGCCCTGCTCCACAAATTCCTCCAACTGTGGAAATAATTGAGAAGGAACAAAATTGGGAAAGGAAGACTTTACCTACTGGCACAGACAATCAGAATCCAAATGAAGAAAGTCACCTCTTCACTCAGAGGTGGAGGGTCTCTCACATGGGGGAAGATCTGGAGAACAAAGTCCAGGCTCCTTTTGTTAACCTCTCACAGCCCTTCTATAGTTCCCATTCACACACTCAGCAGGCCAGAAACCCCGAGTTCTCAGAAGAGCCCCCGGTACTGGGAGAGGGGCAACAGCTTAGAGCAAATGAGGCGTTAATACAAAGAAAGGACATCATGGCCCGGATTGCAGAGTTGACACTGCAGAACTCAGCTATCAAAGCACATCTGAATAATATTATTGGGCCAGGAGGAGAGCAAGGGGATGGACTTCGGGAATTAAACAAACAAGAGACCAGTCATGCAAGTGACGTGGCTTCAGTGAGTACCAGTTAAGGATTGACTAGTAACATTTAGGAGTTTAACTATATTGCTGGAACATCTTAAGGGCCTCCTTTCCTGAAGTGATCCTGGATATCTTTGAGGCTGCTACTCGAAGGTTTATACTTAGTCATGTCCTCATCACAGAGTAAGGAAAAGTTATTTATCAGTTTATTTAACACATACAGTAAAAGAGGATAATATAAAATAGAACACAAGGAAAATGAATGAGGAAAATAGGACACGGTAAAATATGAAAGAAAGCCAAAATTAAACTGGGAATGAAGTTGTAAATATAAAATGTAGAATTAGTATGAATTGAAAGTCTGCCACACAGCTACATTTTAATTGAAAGCATTTCTGCTCTTAATTTTTTTTTAATGTTTGTATATTTTTGAGAGAGAGAGAGAGAGATAGAGCATGAGCAGGGGAGGGGCAGAGAGAGAGGGGGGGAGACCCAGAATCCGAAGCAGGCTCCAGGCTCTGCGCTGTCAGCCCAGAGTCCAACACGGGGCTCCATCCCATGAACTGTGAGATCATTACCTGAGCTGAAGTCGAATGCTTAACCAACTGAGCCACCCAGGTACCCCAAAAGCATTTTTACTCTTAAAGGGGCTTATACAAGAGAATTATGTGTAGCTGGCCCTCAACTCATGAGCAGTTAATTTTTTAGGATGCAGAATACATTTTCCTATAGAAATGATGTTTTAAAGGATTATTGAAGTGAGACTTTAATGTATGTATGAGTCATCTGGAGATTTTTCTAAAATGCAGTTTCTGATTAAATAGTTTTGAGATAGCACCTGTGCATTTCTAGTTAGTTCCCAGATAGTAGACTGAGGATTCTACTTTGAATAACAAAAGTCTGCTTATTATAGTCCAGGAGTTTTGTAAGTTAAATAAACTGTAGGCTAAGCTGGTAACTTAAAATCTTCATTTTCTTGTTTGTGGGGAGAAAAGGAATTCTAAGTTCCAACTGGTAAGTGTTTATACACACATGTTCTCATGCTGGTCCCAGTGATGGGGGAGACTTCCTTTTATCCCTTCATGAGCCAAAGTGGCTCCTGTGAGGGTTCTGATAGGGGATGGGATAGTGTTTTGGCAGTGGGAAGGGGCTGGGCACCTTTATGGATTAGGGGGGCTCCAGAGGGGATTGCTTCTATAAAGAGCTTTACCAATGTTAGATTTGGGGCTTCTATGAGGAAGTTCAGAAAGGGGCGGGGGAACAAGGGCCACTTCTGTCAGCGCTGGCTCCTGGGAGATAAGGGCAATGTGAGTACGGAGTCACTGAGTTATTACTCGGTCAGAAGGGACTAGCAGAAGAGGAGAAAAAAATTAGGAGTGAGCAGGACATCAGTGTAGATGTGTGTAAGTACAAATTGCCTTAATTTTGAGTCACTGAAGGTGTTTCTATGTTTACAGAGTTTTGACAGTTATTCAAAACAGGTTAACTAAGTCTTGGTTTTAAAAAGGCAACAGAGTTAAAAATTGAATTTGCCTTCTTGTCTAATTAGTATATAGATCGGGCTAGTGGACACAGTCTAATATTTTTGTTTTCACCACCCTCTTTGTCATCAGAATTACAAAATGATCTTTACATTGTTTTGCTTATCTCTCTCTTTTTTTTTTTTTACTAATGGGCATAAGCTACAAATTAGTGATTTCTATTAGGAATTGTTTTTTTCCCAAAGGGACATATTTAACTAAATGAAATAAGAATGACACATATATTCCTCTCAGGAAGTTTCATACTAAATGTAGTTATATTCCACATGTATATGTATATGTATATGTGTTTTTTTTCACTCTACCTCCCATATTCCTTTACAGTCATCACCTTTCTCAAATTAGATCTCTGAGGCCAAACGTGGCCTGGGGAGGCTGACCTGTGGTCAAGGAGAGCGATAAGATTCCTAGAAATCTTTGCCAAATAACTCATGGTACATGTATGAAGATTGGGGTGACAGAAGCATCTCTCAAGTACAGCAGATCCTCTTTTGTATGTTGCGATTCAAACTGCACATCTGTCATTACAATTATTCAGAAGCCAGGTCACTAGCAGTACTGTCTTTGCTCATGTGATCTTTTGTGCCCCTCAGCAAACGTGAAGAGATACAGGAAAGCTTTGCCTTACAGTACTCCCCATGGAGAGAGGGAGTAGAAGGTCTGTGTGGTACCAGTAGCAGAAGGATTCATATCCCTTTCCGTTAGCCCTAGTTTTTCTTTTTTTTTCCTTTTTTTTTTTTTTAATGTTTGTTTACCTTAGAGACAGAGAGAGAGACAGAGCATGAGCAGGGGAGGGGCAGAGAGAGAGAGGAAGGCACATAGTCTGAAGCAGGCTCCAGTCTCTGAGCTGTCAGCAAAGAGCCCGACTCTGGGCTCGAACTCACAAACCATGAAATCATGACCTGAGCTGAAGTCGGACACTTAACCAACTGAGCCACCCAGGTGCCCCAGCCCTAATTTTTCAATTAAATGACTTGTAGATTTTATTCTTTGCCTACTATTCAAGTTTACATATAGCAAGGGTGGTGAATACTAACTAGCTGGCTTTTAGTGGAAGAGTTTATGTTTACAAACAGTCAAAATTGTTTGGATTATTTTTGATATGGAATTTGTGCCTTTTTTTTTTTTTTTTAAGACTTACCCAACAACACAGCCTTTCACACCAAGTAGCATGGAGGAACGGATTGCAGAATTGAATCGGCAGAGTATGGAGGCTCGTGGAAAACTCTTGCAGTTAATAGAGCAACAGAAACTTATTGGTTTGAATCTTTCTTCTCCACCAGTATCACCTATTCCATCACCTCTCAGAGCATGGACTGGTTGGTCACAAATTCATGATTTAAAAGCTAGACACATGAGAGTTTTCACTTTCTTGATTTTGAGCTGAAAGAAATCTCAGAGCATATATTTCAGTGCCTTCAATTTTACATAGAAAGAAATAGACCTGAGTCATGTCAATTTTACATAGAAAGAAAAAGACCTACGTCACAGAATAAGTAACAGAAATAAGACTAGAAGGCCAGTCTCTGGGTAGAAAGCTATTCCATGGTGCCTGTAGGTAATCTTTGGTGTCTGAGTTCCTAAGTTGCCCTATGTGTAAGTGGGATTCATTAAAGTGTATGATTCACTTAGGATATTTGCTGTGACTAAGTGTAAAACATAAGGATTGGGGTGCCTGGGTATCTCAGTCAATTAAGTGTCCGACTCAAGTTCAGCTCAGGTCATGATCCCAGGGTCATGGGATTGAGCCCCATGTCAGGCTCCACACTGAGGGTGGAGCCTGCTTGAGATTTTTTATCTCTCTTTCTCTCTGCTCCTCCCCGCCCTGCTTGTGCCCTTCCTCTCTCTAAAATAAATTAAAAAAAAAAACAACAAAAAAAAACACACCAAAAACCCTGAGCATCAAAATGATTTAGAGTTTCATCAGCAACAAATTACAAGTTATTTTGTTAAAACTAATTAAAACATTTTTATTTGTAAATTAAACTTTCCATTCTGTTATTACTTTTAGGAATGTGAAAAACCAGAGGGGGTTCTAAATAATAGAACAGCAACTAAAAAATTAGTTGTCATAATATTTATATTCAAAAAGGTACTGATGAAGTGGCTCTCAAGTTGTTCTTTAGGCAAAAATTGAATTACTAAGACCCTCAAGAGGGTCGAGCTGTGTGAAAGCTATAGAGAAACTAATTTTGGCTCAGGATAAAAGAAGGACAATCTTTATATCAGTAACTGGTATTTTCCCTAAGGTGCTCAAGCATCGGTGTTTTAGAGGGATTCATATGTCCTGTGGTGGTTGAAGAAGGAAGGCTACCTTTAAGGTATCTGCCAATAAGACTTTTAGAACATTTTTATTCCAGTGTAATCATCATACAGTGTTACATCAGTTTCAGGTGTACAATATAATGATTCAGCAATTGTATACCTTACTCAGTGCTTACCACAACTAGTGTACTCTTTTTTAAAGATATTTATTAATTTTTGAGATGAGAGAGAGAGAGAGAGCACTAGAAGGGTGGGTGGAGCGAGAAGGAGAGAGAGGATCCCAAGCAGGCTCCAAGCTGTCAGCACGGAACCCAATGCGTGGCTCAAACTGACAAACCTTGAGATCATGACCTGAGCTGAGACCAAGAGTCAAATGCTTAGCCAGGTGCCTGCTGGTTAGTGTACTCTTAATCCCCTTCACCTGTTTGACCCATCCTCCCACCCACCTCCTCTTTGCCAAAAAGAATTTTCCTTTCAGCTACAAATCATTTCTGTTTTGAAACTTCAGACCTAGAGAGCAGACTCTTGAAAATTACTGGAAAATGACGGATAATCCGTTTCCTTGGGGATCTTTCTTTGTTTAGTCTAGGCTTCTTCACATGACAGCTTTGTCTGCTGTTCTTCATAGTCACGAAGCCTAGAGACGACTTCTGATTAGAATGAGTACATTAAATCACTCAATAAGTCTGAACATCTATTACCTGCCAGCCTGTTCTGGGCCCTGGGGAAACTGCTCCAAACAGGACAAATCCCTGTCCAGCTTGACTACTTTAGCATTCAAGTTGGGGAGCAGGCAGGAAACAAAGAAGCAAATAAGTAGATAATGTTAGTGCTAAGTGCAGTGAAGAAGAATAAAGCAAATCACTCTTAAGAATAATTTTGTAATTACATTAGACATCTGTGTGTCAATAGTTCCTTAAGGTTTAAAGTACTTTCATTACTGTTATTTAGTCCTCAACACATCCTGTGAGTAGATAGAGCTGATATTATAGCTATTTGCTACCTGAGTAAAGTGAGGCAAAAGAGGTTAACTGATTATCTAAAGCAAATTGGTAAATTTGCAACTGTGTTCTTTTCATTCCAGTGGTTATCTCCAAGATATTCTTTTTTAAAGTAAAATTCGTGCTTTCATGAGAACCTTCGTGCACTATGATGATAAAGATAAAAATAAATCATATGCCATGCAAAACCTCTTTTGTTTTCTAGAGTAATGGAGGAATATGTTATACAATTAAATATGTATTAAATATGTAAATATTAAAGCCCAGAAATCTTTGGTGTTAAGTAGTGATTCATAGGAGTCTCTGAAACTGGGGGTAAACATTAAGTCTTTCATTAGTAGATAGTAAATATTTGTTAATTGATAACCTTCTTGTGAAATACTGAAAATGAACACAACTATACTTGCCATTGGCCATGTGATCTCCTCAGCTGCCTTCCCCCTACCTAAGTTGTCTTCAGAAATCGAATAATGTAATAGATTTAGAAGATTTGAAGTTTCACTAAATGACTTCAGAAATTTTCCTTTTTCTTTTTTCTTTTTGAAAACTTGAGATAAGCTGTTTTGACAAAAATCACAAGTTTTTTAGGGCTAGCTCTTAATTTCTGTTTTTCACTTCCAGATCTGACATGATACCACTTGTCTGAAGATTCTGGCATTGTATGACCTGGCATGCTACTGAATTGATACTAGTAACTAAAGTTTCTTGTCTCACAGTTCATTTTGAAAAAAAATTCTTCCAGTGTGTCTGTGGGTCATAATGAAAATATAGAAAGAACCCCCAAATTTATAATGTGAAATTTTATAGTAAGATAGAAATCAAGTTAAATTTTTGCTTTTATTTTAATGAAAGTTAATGAAACTGATATTTATTTTTATATTTTAGAAGGAGGAAAGAGGACGATTGAAGTATCCATTCCAGGAGCAGAAGCCCCAGAAAGCTCAAAATGCAGTACTATCTCTCCTACCAGTGGGATAAATTCAAGAAGGTAGGGTTACAATGTGAAAATAGTTACTTAAAAAAATCAAGAAAGCGATTAAGTGTATTCTCTTTGGGGGAAAAAAGAAAGTGCATAGTATCTGACTTAGGTTCAGGCAGACTCTGTCTTGTAGAGAAAATAAAGTAATGGGAGAAGAGAATTTCTGGGGGGGAAAAGGAGTGAGGACGAGCTTTAAGTAGAGCAGTGTGGGTTGTTACTAAGAACAAAAATAGGATAGTAGCACATATATGGAGCTCTTGGTAGGTTACGAAATTAGGAGATCACATATGACAGGGTGAGTAACTGAACAGTAGTATTTTTCTCTTTTACAGTAAATGAAACTGAATCTCAGAGAGCTAGCTGATTGGGTGGTTTTTCTAGACGGGTCACGTGGTTGGTAAATGGTGGCACTGAGGATGGACCTGGCTCTTCTGTCAGCACTCTCTGTGCTTACCATGACACTGTGCTGCTGATCCAAGGCTCGTTACTCTTCCACCCCCTGGCCTTTTCCCCCTCACCCCCACACATGCACATGCATTTTTCCCCTTTAATATTAAAAATGTTACAACATGATACTATCACAATGGATGCCCTCATTATACATTTGTCCAAACCCATAGAATGTATAACAAAAGCATGAACCCTAATTTAAGCTATGGATTTAATTAATAATAATGTATCAACAGTATCAATTGTAATAAATGATGCAAATGATGCAAGGTGTAGGGGAAACTGGGCAAGGGAGGTGAAGGGTATATTGGAACTCTCTGTACTTTACACTTAATCTTTCTGTAAACCTAAAACTACTCTAAAAAAGAAAGTCTATTATTTAAAAAAAAAAAAAGACTTAGGTTGGTAAAAATGTTGTAAATAATTTGGATGTAACTCAGCCAATCTTTTTCAAACTCTTGCCAATCCTGAGATTTGTCATTCTTCTATAATTCAAGGTTAGTAATGGTAGATCACGCTCCCACCCTCTTTTGTTTCTCATTTTTCATAAATAGGTCTTCAGGGGCTACTAGTAATTCTTGTTCTCCATTAAACGCCACCTCAGGAAGTGGGCGATTCACTCCTGTTAATCCAAGAGCAAAGGTATGTGATAAAATGTAATTGTGAAATGTGTGTAAGGGTCAGGAGAGTGAGGGTGGAAGGTGGCCGATTTGGTGATTTCCATTATTAATGTGACATGAAATTCTCAGAAGAATTCCTAATTCACCTTTGCTAAAAAAAAAAAACGAAACAGCCATACAGTTTCTTTTGTGTTCTGGGGTAGCTAAGGAGCAAGGTGAAATTCAATAGGATTTCAACATAGACTGGAAATTACTGGTTTCAGGCAGAGCATTCCTACATGGCACGACATACAGGCGTGCCTTGAAGTAGTAGGTATACCGAGATACTGGTTCCCTCAGTGCTTGCTGTGGCTGTGTGGGACTCGGGATACACAGAGCCCTGGGGCCACTTTCCTTGTCCCTTTACCCCAGTGTGCTGTATCAGAGTGTGCCACTAGTTAGAGAGGTTACGGTGAATCAATGTTGTACATATTCCTCATGTGTTCTGCTTTGTTCTAGATTAGACCAAATAGTGAATGCTTCAGTAAACACTGAGTATTTATAGCCCAAATTAATCGATAGGCTCATATCCCAGTTGCCTAGCACTAGAAGATTTATCCTTTATTGTTTCCTATATCCTAAAAAAGTTATAAATTATTTTATTTAATTTGCCCTTAGTTTCTGGAATTTAGTAACAGATTTAGTTTACTAAGATCAAATACCTTTGTTATTTTAAGAAGTTGCACATACAAGTTGTATAAACCACTGGATTTATCCTTTATTTAAAAATTAGGTTCCCTCAATCAATAAGGAGATATGTTGACCAGGGAATCAGTTATTTGGGAATTTCTCTATTGGAGAATTAAAATTACCAGCAGCAATTTAATTTTCAGTACCATTTGATGGAATAGGATAACATGATTCTGTGTACTTGATCTAAATAATTGTAAACCTGGAATGGGCTTATGTTTCTGATTACTTTCTAAATCCTTTTTGCATCTTTGTTCAACAGATTGAGAAGCAAAACGAAGAAGGCTGGTTTGCTCTTTCTACCCACGTGTCATAAATGAAGTTAGTTGTACAGTTTGTTCTTGGTAGCATGTTCTTGAACTTCCATCCCCATATCCCTGCCCCTGCTTGCAAGTTTTCATGTCCCTTTAGATAAAACCTTCAAAGATCTTGTGACTTAGTACTTATGGAACAAAGAATAAAGCAGTTATTTCAGTTTGGACCTTTGCAAATAAATTTCCAACAACTAACCAACGTACAACCTCCTTTGAATAAAATTTTGACTATAGGAAAATTGAAGTTTTATATTCTGATAATTTCATAACTAAGGTTTTTCTAACACAGTTTTACCTTTATCATCTTTATTCAATAGTTTTTTTTCTTTTTGTCTTAGTATATCTTAAATGATGTATTTCTTTTATTTTTTTTCTGAAGAACTAAGTTGCTTTGCATATAGCTTACAATAAAATGGGCTGTGGTAGTTAATGTCTGGCTTTCGGAAAAATTTAACACTCCCTTTGATCTCTTTTTGGGAGGGAAGTCACTGTTGTTCATCACTTTCCCATCAAGTGGAATGTACAGCTTTAAAAAATAGGTGTGGGAACATTTGCTTATATTTACTTACACAGGTAAGAGTGGTTGTATGAATTATAAAATTCTTATATAGTCTTCTAATGTGAAAATGTCATCAATAATGATAGTGCACATCAAATAGATAGTGATCATAGAGCTTATGTTGAAACAGAAATGAGTACAAAAAGTTGCAGTCAACTTTCCCAGCCCTGAATCTACTACACGTTCAAAGTAGTTTTCTTCAAGGCACCTGTTTGGCTCTCAGACACTGGTTTTTATTTTAAAATTACTTTTTAAGTTATTTCTGTCCTTTTGCTGTATGATGAGAATCCTCAGCTTGGAATGGTGGGAGTGGGGTTGGGGAAACACATTGGAACTACTTGGGGAACTTTTTCAGACAACGCTGTCCCTTGTCTTGCAGTTATAAACCACTGTTCTAGGAAGTGGCATATGGGCTTCATCATTATGGTGACAAAAATAAAAATTTTTTCTAGTATCACTGAATGTATTTTCATGAAGTCATCTGACCTCATTTGCATTATTGCAGATTCTTCCATCTGTATTGTACTTTTTGAAACCTGGTATTTAATAAGTACTATCCCTGCCTGGAATATAAAACCATTTTAGTACCATTCCTTCTGTTATTAAATGTCAAGTTATCTGCTTGGTTTGTGAATGAATTCTTTTTTTTTTTTTAATTTTTAAAAGTTTTTACTTAAATTCCACTTAGTTAACATGCAGCATAATATTATTTTCAGGTGTACAATATAGTGATTGAACACTTCCATACAGCGCCCTGTGCTCATCACAGCGAGTGCACTCCTTAATCCCCATCCCTTATTTAACCCATCCCCACACCCACCTCCGTGCTGGTAACCATCAGTTTGTTCTCAATAGTAAGCAGTCTGTTTCTTGGTTTGCCTCTTTCTCTTTCTTTTTGCCTTTGCTCGTTTGTTGTTTCTTAAATTCCACATATGACTGAGATCATAAGGTATTTGTCTTTCTCAGACTGACTTATTTTGCTTAGCATAATACTCTCTAGTCCATCCATGTCATTGCAGATGGCAAGATTCCATGTGAAGGCTTTCTTTTGACATACATTTTTCTTTTTCTTTTCTTTTTTTTGTGTTTATTTATTTTTGAGAGAGAGAGAGTGTCAGCAGGGAGGGGCAGAGAGAGAGGGAGACACAGAATCCGAAGCAGGCTCCAGGCTCCAAGCTGTCAGCACAGAGCGCAACGCGGGGTTTGAACCCCCAAACCATGAGATCATGACCTGAGCCAAAGTCAGACACTTAACTGACTGAGCCATCCAGGTGCCGCTGGCATACATTTTTCTTAATATTCTTCAACTGGTTGGCTCTTTACTTTTTTCCTTTATAACTCTTTAAGCTTCAAAAGCCATGCTTTTCAACTTGGGGAGCACTGAAAAAAGACCAAACTGACTACCTGGGGAGTGAGTCCTTGGCATGACATTTTAAAAAACTGCTTAAGATGATTTAATGTGCAGCCAGAGTTGAGAACCAGTGCTCACAAACCTCCACAGGTTTGTGGAGCTCACATTGAAGTATCTGTCCTGCTAATATTTGTTTTTGTTGATAAAATACAAAAGTAGATTGAAAATACTCCAATAATAACAGATACAGAGAAAAGAGCTTTATTAGGCTTTCTAAAGCAGTGCTTCTCAACTTTGGCCACCATTCATCACTGAGGAACCTTCTAAAATTCCCACTGCCCAACTCTCACTCCAGACCAGTTAACTTATACTGTGGGGGCAGGACACAAGCATCAGCATTTTGAGAAACCTCCTCAGATGATTCCAGTGTATAGCCAAGCCTGGGAAACATTATAATTTTTTTTTCCAATGTTTTTTTATTTATTTTTGGGACAGAGAGAGACAGAGCATGAACGGGGGAGGGGCAGAGAGAGAGGGAGACACAGAATTGGAAACAGGCTCCAGGCTCCGAGCCATCAGCCCAGAGCCCGACGCGGGGCTCGAACTCACAGACCGCGAGATCGTGACCTGGCTGAAGTCGGACGCTTAACCGACTGCGCCACCCAGGCGCCCCAACATTATAAAGATTTGTCATCCCTAAATCATAAAGTGGTGCATGTTTGGTTTTAATTAACACTACCTTGTGCCCTCTTTATTAGCTTTCAGAGCCAGCTGCACCTGTATGAACCCTGACCAGCACCATCAGTAGGAACACCAGGGGTACTTGTTAGAGATGAAAATTCCTGAGCCCTACCCCAGACCTATGGATCGGAAACTCTGTTTCTGTTTTAATAAGCCCCTCCTGTCATCCTGATGCATGCTCAAATTTGGGAACCATTGGATCTATGGCATCACAAAGCATGTACTCTGCTATATTTGATGATTTGTATTTACTTTTACAGTTCAAACTCAGAGTACTTGTATTGCTTATATATAGATTCATGTTTTTGGTCAACACATGACTTCTCTAGAATGCCCCAGAAAGCTGCTAAGCATTTGCTAAACTTTAGTAAAATTGTCCATTTTCCGTATTACACCTTGGGAGAGAAACCAGATTGATAATCAAATCCACAGTTAATGATATAATCATTCCTATAGTATATAGTGGAATTCTTTAAGTTAGCAGAATTTAATAATAGTTTATGGTTTACTAAATGCCAGATAGTGTTTTAGCCACTCTTCATGATTTTATGACACCTTTATGAGGTAGATCCCATTATCCTTACTTTGCAGATGAAGAAACTGAGGTATGAGAAGTACCCTCTCAAGGTCACACAGCTTGGGAGTGGTGGCCCTGGGATGGGACATAGGAAGTCTTTCTACACAGCCTAGGCCGTGCTGCCATCTTACAGTGAATATGGTGTGGAAACCCCATAATAACAATAGCTATCTTTATAGAGTTGTAATTGTGGTGGGCACGGTGCTGAGCTAAAAGTAGCTCCATTATTTCAATAAAACTGTGAGTTAGAGGTGTTTGAATGCCACCCACCTCCCCATTCCAGACGAGGAAATTGAGCCCTAGAGGTGAAGTAAGTTGCCTAATGTCGAAATGTATGAGGTAAAGCCACAACTTGAAGCTCTTTTGAAAAAAATTACTGGACTTCTCCTACTTACGAGAAATAGCTAATCTAGCACAGTGGCTAAGTCTGCAAGTATTGCAAGCAGAAAGCTTGGATCCAAGTGCCATTTCTGCCAGTTGGGCTGTGTCCCTGGGCAAATTAATCTCATTTTTCCCATTTGAGAGTCAGACATGATATGTCTTCTAGGATTGTGAGGAGTAAGTGAGGTGAGTATATGTAAATATGTTAAGAACAGAGCCCGACTCACGATAAGCATTCAGTAATGATGACTGCCAGTTTTTTGGTATACAAAAAAATACACTATTTTCTCTGTGCTTCCAGATTTTTAAAGATATTAAATAGTGAATTTATAGTGGTTTTCTCAGATTAACAATTGGACCCAGTGCTTTAAATTTAGAGTTTATTTCACCTGAAAAGATATTTGGAAGTTGAAAGAAAACATGTTGAGAATTTTATTTGAAAATGTAACTAATAAGCTGTTTAATTTTTTCCTGTTTTCTGGCTTTTCAGACACCCTGCATATGCCATTTATAATTAAGAGCAAAGATAATGATCCTTTTTTTTTTTTTTTTTTTTAAGTCAGGAGACTTTAAGTCAAGAATAATTGACTAAAGAAAACATTTCAATATTACCAACAAATGCATGGTATAAAGGTTTTGGAAAATTGTTGTGTAACATTATGGAAAACAATAAACAAAAATAAAATATAGCCTTTTAAAATAAACTATTGAGAAATAATTTATATGCAATAAACTACATCCATTTAAAGAGAATAATTCATTGACTTTTGGCAGACAAAACAACCACAAGACACATTTCTTTCATGTCTAGAAGATTCCTCCTGTCTCTGCAGTGCGTCCCACCGTTTGCTCCAGCCTTGGGCAACCACTGATGTGCTTTTTGTCATCATAGATTGGTTTACATTTTATCTAAGTGGAATCATAATTGCACTATTTTGTGTCTGGCTTCTTTCACTCACTATTGAGATTCATTCATGTGTGTGTCAGTTTCTTCCTTTTTACTTCTGAGTAGTATTCCATTGTATGAATGTTTATCCATTCACCTGTCAATGGCCATTGGCTTTCTTTCCAATTTTTGGCCATTGTGAATATAGCTGCTATGGACATTTACATTCAAGGCTTTGTATGGACATAAATTTTTGTTCCCTTGGGTAAATACCTTGGACATGGAATGGCTTGGTATATATTTAACTTTTAAAGAAACTACCTTACAGTTTTCCAAAGCGTTGTGCCTTATTACATTCCTACCAGCAGGGCATGAGAGTTACAGTATCTACACATCTCCCACGTTCGGTGCTGGCAGTTTTTGAATTTTTACCCATTCTGGTAGGTGTGGTGTATATGCATTGTGGTGTGCATCTCCCCGAGGACTACTGTGAAGCATGTTACCATATGTTTACTGGCCATTCATACCGCTGATACGATGAAGTAGTCAAAGTCCTTTGCCCATTTGAAAAATTAACTTGTCGGGTTTGTTTTCTTATTCAATTATAAGAATCCTTTATCTATTCTGGATACAAAGTCCTTTGTCACTTATTGCAATATTGTAGCCGTTTTAATTAAATTCCAGTTAACATACAGTTTATTAGTTTCCGGTGTGCAATGTAGCCATTTTAAAATGATATTTGTAACCAGTGACTTTAGGTACTTAAAATTCAATACTGAGCGCTGCCTGTACCACAGAGCGGCTGAAGAGCAAACTGCTAAACCGAGATCTGTCAAGGTAGCCCTATACTTTGTGTGCCCAGCGTCAGGAGGCCAAGGATCCCACAACATACAATCTGTTACCGTAAAAGCCAACAGAGATAACAGCAGAAAATAAACAACTACTAAATAAAGAAGCCTCGCGATGTAGCTTTGCGGATGATAGTGCGCAATCAGGGCTCCTTTGGACCATTTCTTTTTCTTTTCTTTTTTTATTCCTGGGCAGTTATCTAAGAAAGTATTCAAAAGTCACTTCGTTTATCAATATACCATTCTTAGGATAATTATAATATAAACTGTATATAAAATTAAAAATGGGATGATAAACTCATAGAATGTTGGGCTTTTCTGTTTGTCTCCAACTTGGGTCATGTGGCACGAAACAGCTGGGACCAAAGGGCGAGTGACATTGAGGGTCCCAGTGGCACCGCCGCGGGATCTCCCAGAAAACCAGCTCCCGGTGGCGCATGCGCCTCGTGGCCACTCGGCTCCGCCCGCCGGGAGGCGAGGCTTCGTTGCCGTGGTGACCTCTGTAAACGGAGACCCGGGGCTGACGCCGGGACTAGAAATGCGTGGCGGCTGTCGGTGCCTTGGTAAGTTTGGAGCCTGGCAGCAAGGCAGTTCCCGCGAACTCGTCCTCAAATCTGTTAGGGAGTCAGGGAGCAGCTGAGCCTACTAGGGTTTCTCTTAGACTGAGCCAGCGTTGTCCAGGCTTGCTGAGACGTAGTCCTTCGTCCTTGCTACGATCCGTTCAACAAACATTGAAACGGCTAGTATTGGCAGGCATGGAGCTAGACACTGTGGGTACAAAGTGGACACGGTTCCTGCCTGCAAGGAACTCCTAATCCGGCTGGGGCGGAAGACAGCAGACCCAGGAGTGCCAGTTAGACCGGGCTAAGCCCAGGCTCCAGAAGCAAGGAGTCTGGTGGGAAAGTGCCTGGGTTCTGGGGTCACGCAAACCAGCCCACACCACACTTAACTGTGTGACACTCGGCACATAGACCCCTCAGCGCTTCAGCTTTCTACTCTCTGAAAAGGAAGATGATAATGCTTATTTCATGGGGTTCTTGTCACAACTAGATAGGCTATTACAGGTAAAGTGAGTAGCACATTCATGGCATGTAGTTGGTACAGAGTAAATACTTGTTGCATACAAGTAGATATAGTAGCATATGAGTAAGTATTCAGTGTGTCTGGTCAATTGTGAGTTGTCCCAGATGGCTACTAAGACTTTTGAGAAGGAGAAGGAGCTAAGGAGGGACCAGGAAAGGGGAAAGTGACAGGCAATGAGCTGCAGACCTGAAGATGAGGGACCGTTGTGCCATGCCAAGGAATCTGAGTTCTTATTCTGTGGCAGTGAAGAGCCATTAAAGGTTCCAAACAGGAAGAGTAGCACACTAAAAGCTGTGTTTTGAAACTACAAGAGGCAGGTAGAAATGGAGTAGAGAAGAGAGAGAGAGACAAGGTATGAGACTGTGGTAATGGAAGAGGTGAGACAGCATAACCAGAATAGGGTACTGGCAGTGGGAATAGAAGGGAGAGGGTGAATTCAAAAGGCTTAATAACTGTTTACTTGGCAACAGAACATCGAAACCAACTGCATGAGTTGAGTGAGAGGGAAGACTTCAAAGAGTAACTGCTCTGCTTTCTCATCTGTAAATTGCACTTAACTCATAGAGTTGTTTTGAGAAACATGTGAAACAGTATGTGCCGAATCCTTAGGACGGTGCTTGACACATGGTAATCATTCAGAAAACATGGGCTATCATTATTCTTTCCACAGTGGTATTTCACATTGTAAAGTAAAAACTGAGCATCTGTTTTATACGACAACCTCTGAGTCTTAACGTGGCCAGCTCTGGAACGCTGCTGCGGAGTGTTTGAGCTGGTGAGACTGAAGACTGACCCTAGAATGTGGTGGATGAATCCAAGTAGTGCCATCTTGGGGACCATTCTCTCTGGTTTCCAGCCAACCTCCTTCTAACAACACATGCCTTTGCACCACTGTGTAACCATGACTCTTTTTTTTCTTTCTACTTCCTCAGGATTGTCTCAAAACTTGACAGTATACTCAATGAGTTGGTTAACAGAATGAGTCATAGGCTGGATCAATGACCCTGAGTGTAATAAAAGAAGATTTAAGATAGTTCTGCAAGTAGACTCCTAAACCTAGCTACTTCAGTTATACGAGATGGGATATGGCTGAGAACACACAAATACGGTGTAGTCATTCTGGTTGGTTACAAGCTGATTATGATGAGTCAGTATATGATGAACCTACCACCTCCCCACCCCAAAAAGATAATGTAATATCAGGCTGCCTTAAAGGAATACAACATTACCACCAGGTAAAGTAATAGTTTATCTCTTTTGGAAAATGCCTGGATCCTTCAAAGAAGATACAAAATTGGGAGGGATATTTAATGCATTGGGGAGTAACTTCTTGAGCTATCAGGATGCTGAAAAGAGTTGAAACCAGGTTAGTGAGGAATAATTGAAAGAATTGGGATGCTTTAGCTGGAAATGAGAGGGTCTAGGGAGACAAGTAAAGTTGCTACAATTATTGGTTATGGTACACAGGAACACTTGTATGTGTCCCCAGAAGAACAAGGAGCAAATGGATCTAAATTGCAGGGAGGCAGATTTCAGGTGAGTATAAAATGAACTAAGAACTGGAAGTGAGCATTAACCTGCTTACCTGAAATGTTTAAATTGAAGCTGACTGATCATGTTCCTTCATTTTTCCTTTATTCAGGAATGAATACATTTATCCCTTCAATCATTTTATATACTGAGTACCTATGTGCCAGGCACCACTGTTCTTTTTTTTTTTTTTAACTTTTTATTTAGTTTTGAAGGAGAGAGAGACAGAGCATGAGCCGGGGAGGAGCAGAGAGAGAGGGAGACATAGAATTTGAAGCAGGCTCCAGGCTCTGAGCTGCCAGCACAGAGCCCGACGCGGGGCTCGAACTCACGAACCGTGAGATCATGACCTGAGCCGAAGTCGGACACTCAGGATGCTCAACCGACTGAGCCACCCAGGTGCCCCCAGGCACCACTGTTCTTAAAACTCTACTGTATTAACTCAATGAGGTCTCAGAACAACCTTATGAAGTAGGTACTAAACTTTGCAGATGAAAATACCAAGGCACAGAGAAGTTAAATACCTGTTGAACACCTCACAGGAGGAGTAAGAGGAGAGCCAGGCTGTAAGCACAGACTGTAGCCAATTCTCAGCCTGGCCAATACACCAACCTACTTTTCTAATGGTACTGAGCTTGATGTTGTAGATGTGTGAGTCTCACGAGTGGGAGGTTGGACTAGATAAGACCTCTTTCAACTCTGAAGATTTCATGGTCACCTTTATTGAGCCCTGGCTGTATTAGAGGGAATTTGTAGTAATTATGGTAAAAACAACTACGATTTTTGAGTACCTACTATGTGCTTTATATGAACCCCTGGTCCTTAACCCAGGTTCTTCTCTTTGGCTACACAAAAGAATTACATAGGGAGTGAGACCTTGAGAATGCCATGCTGTGAAAGTTTTCCGAAGTGATTCTAAAGTGCAGCCAGAGTTGAGAACTATAGGTATAAAAGATCTCATTTAATACTTAGAATGACTCTGCCAGGCAACCCTATAGTCCCCATTTTACATATAAAAGGACTAAGGGTTAAGCGATGCTGGGGACTTGGCCCTTGGCCAAGCTAACCTATACCCTTGGCCAAACTAGGATGTGGACCCAAGCCTTTCTGGCTCCAAAGCCTCATCAGGTTACAGTACAACTTCCCAATCCCTTTATTATAAACAACCCAAACCTAACCTAAGAAACAAATAAAAACCACCTTATTCCATCTCAGCATTTACACTGCTAATCTCCACATCAGGACCCTACTCAGTTGCCTTTTACAGGTTCTTCAGCCACCCTTTCTGAAACAACAACAACAAAAACTAAGAAAGGATCTCAAATAGTTTAATTTTTTGTCCAGTATTGTTAGTTCAGAACACTGGGAAAATTGCTTGGCTTCCAGTATTTTCTTCCATACTGTAGACAACTTGATATTAACTGTGTTTCTGATATTAAAATTTATTGCTTGGTAATGTTAACCACTTGAGGAGTATATTGTTTGTAACAGAATAGGATAAAGAGTGTACTTTTGTCTTGATACCAATTTACCTTTGATTGTGGTTTAAATCCTTTGTTTACAGAGTGATGTTACCATGATTGTTACTGTATCTGTTACCATAATTGTTTACTATAATTGTTTCTTTCCCACTTTATAATTAACTTGTAAGTAAATTTATTAGGTCTTATAAGCTCTTTATTAGAATATATGTATCCAGGTAATGTTCAGTTACAGTATGGTAAAAATAAATGTATTTAGAAAAAAGAAGACTCAGAAAATGATCTCATGAAGCTTTTATTGGTAGGAAGCAGAAAACTATGATATTTGTTTATTTATTTGCTTAAATTTTTAAAAAGTTTCTTTATTTTGAGAGAGTAAGCAAGTGGGGGAGGAGCAGAGAGAGAGAGAGAGAGAGAATCCCAAGTAGGCATCTCACTGACAGTGTGGAGCCCGATGTGGGGCTTGATCTCATGAACCGTGAAGTCATGACCTGAGCCGAAACCAAGAGTTGGATGTTTAACCAATTAAGCCACCCAAGCGCCCCCAAAACTATGAGATTTAAGTCATTGAGAAGTACATGACCTACCACTGCTGGCTTTGAAGGGGGCCATGAGCCACGTGGCCTCTGGAAGCTTAGAAAAACTCCTAGCCTATAGTCAACAAGGAAACAGGGACTTTAGTCCTACAACCATATGGAACTGAATTCTGCCAACAACCTAAATAAGCCTAGAAATAGATTTTCCCCAGAGCCTTCAGAAATGAAGGCAGCTCCGCCAACACTTTGTTTTTGATCTTGTGAGACTCTGGGAAGCAGCGAACTGTGCCTAGATTTCTGACCCCCAAAAGTGTGAGGTAAGAAATGGGTGTTATTTTAAGCTGCTAACTTTGTATGGTGGCAATAGGAAACCAGAGAAGTACCTGTTTATAGACTGAAATGTTATTGAAATTTGCAGACTAAAAGTTATCTTTTGGTTCTTAATTGACTAGCAACAATAGAATATCAGTTTACTTTTGTCAGTAAACCCAATGACTGCTTTGCTCCACTTATTTGGAGCCTGCATCACATGGCAACTTAGAGGATAGTTTATTTTCATTGAAATAATTTAAATGTTGTTTTTTTTTTTATCAAGGATATCTTTAGCTATAGTCAGCCTTCATTCAGGACTTTCAGACCATCCTCTTTCTAGTCAGCCTCGGATCTGGAGCAGTGGTTTAGAGAAGTGTATTCGAAGACTGTCATAAAAGAGAATTGTCAACTTTTTCTTAGTTTGTAAAGTATTTAAGGTCAAGGGCTCTATATTGCTCATTTTTGTATCCTCCGCAGTGACTAGAATACCATTTGCATATAAATGTGCTCAGTAGTTTCAAGAATTGAATTGATTTACAGTATGAAGAACCTTGAAATGGAGGGAGAAAATGGCATTTAGGTATGTTTGTAGCTACTACCTAAAGAAGTTTACTCAAGGTGTATGATAATCTGCAACCAAGCTGCAATAACCAATATGACCTTGCCATATCAATTTTTAAAAATTCTTTATTATAATTAAGTATTTATTTTCAAATCATCAACTTGTATAAATGTAGAAAGCAGTCTGCATATCTAATCTGGAAGGGAAGGGAAATTCACTGGATCATTGAATTTGGATTTTAAAGATCTTGCTATGTAAAATGTTTCTATCATTTGATTCCTACACACCTCCCAACCCCAGTAGGCTTGTGTTTCACAATCAGGTGAGAGGAAGGAAGGAAGAAAAGGAAGAAGGAAGAAAGAAGAAAGGGAGAACAACTTAAAAAAAAAAAAAAGGAACACACGACATACTTTTTGAAAAGTAAAACGTCATCTTAATAACCCAGAAAAATGGCTCCAAAGTACTAAACACAAAATTTAATAACATAAGTGTCATTTTAAGACCTATCTTTCTTGATAATAGCTTTTAAGGAAAACATTTAGACCCTGCTCTATTGTCCCCCAAATCAAGACAGGGCATCATTATGATGTCACTGCCGAAAACAGATGGAATGACCCCCAAGGTCCAAAGGAAGAGAGGTGGGGTTCATACTGCACTCTCAGCTGACCATGTGGTGTGTATCCTATCTGCTCTGGGCATCCAGTCTTTTTTCAGAGACCAGGAAGGGATAAAGATGCACTAGTTCAGTTAATTTTCATAGCAGCCTTGTAAGCCTTGTAAGTTGTTTCTTCTTCGTTATCATTTACAATTGAGGAATTAATGTAAAGGATTATTAGCTAGTAATATGGCAAAACTGAGATTCAAACCTGAAATGAACCACAAAATCTGATTCAAATAGAGCTGCCAGCCATGCCATAACAGAATGTTGAGGAAATATGTGATGTTTAGTGTGGAGAAGCGAAGACCTTAGAAGGAAGATAGAGCAGTTGCTTTCAAAGACGTAAGGAAGTGCAACTGAGAGAGCACAGGGAAAACCTGCTTTGCCACTCCCCTCCTTAAAACCTTAAGGTGGCTTTCAGTTGCTATAGAAATAAGTTCTAAACTTCTTAGCAAAACTTAGAGATAGTTCTACAATCTGCTACCGACTTCCTCCTCACCGTCCATTTCACTCTCCCACTCTACAACAGATTGCTTTCAGCCCTTCACAGACACAACCCTCTTTCTGAACTTCCCCCTGCCTAAAACACTCTTTCCAATCTATGCCTGATCAACCTTTACTCACCACCTCCTCCTTAACCCCAGGACATGATTTAATCATCTGGTTAGGCATGCCTACAGGACCCTATTCTTTCCTTTTTGTAGCACTGATTGCATTTTAATTGCTCATTTAATATCTTTCTTTCTAAACAACAAGTTCCACAAAGTTAGGAATCACATCTCTAGTTCAGTACTGTAATTTAGTGCCTACTGTAAGACTTGATACATAGCAGGTGCCCTGAACAAATATTTTTTAATTGAAATTAATTAGTAACACCAAGGGGATTAAATGATGGGAAGAGGAAATGGAGGGATGAGCCAAAAAAACAAAAACAAAAACAAAAACAAAAAAACCAAAACAGGTGGCAGAGGTTTAACTTTAATGATGGAATATTCTGAGGAAACATGGACTGGCGTGACATTTCACTGTGGACTTCTGAAAAACCAGAGGGAACCATGGTAAGTTTGCCTAGAGAAAGGGACTAGCTGACTATATTCTGCCATTCTGCAGGTCTCTGCTGGCTGCTCTCCGTCCTGCTGGTGAAGTCATCTCAGATACTGTGCATACATAGTGATCAACACACATGGTATTTGGTGCTTGTGGAATTTGTTAGGTGAGAAATATCTGTAAAGGACTTTTATTTTATAGCTGTGTCCCTTTCTTTTTCTCAATTTTGTGCTTACAGGGGAAATGAAGGAACCAGGTGATCAGGACACTGATGGGGGGAAATTAGATGGATCAAAGAGTGATGGAAGGCAGTCTCAGAGCTCCTCTAAATCTGCATCAAGATGTAAGTAAAGATTATAATATACCCTTAGGCTTTTACTAAATTTAGGTAAAACCATTTTTAAAGAGTTTTTAAGTTTATACAACAGAAATGGTTTACTTGTTTCATTCTATTGCTAAATTCTAAGTTCTTTAAAAGGGCAGAGACTGTGTTTTAACCATTTAATCTCCAGAGCCTGACACATAGAAGTTACTATCATCTCTATGTTGATAATGATCTCTCTGCAAACCTGGTCTTGCTGTCTCCTGTGAGTCTTTACTGAACTTTTCTAATACAGTATAGTAGAAAGAGCTGGACTTTAGGTTTGAGGCCTGGGTCTACCACTTAGAGACACTTGATCTGGAATAAATTATTTTACCTCTTTGAGCCTCAATTTTCTCACCCATTAAGATGATAATTGTGAGTAGTTTGAGGATTAAATTGGATAACATATATAGAAGAATATCATATACTGCAAATAAAACAGAAATACCCTGATACCAAAACCAGACAAAGACATTACAGAAGAAGAAAACTGCAGACCAATATCCCTGATGAAACTAGACGTGAAAATCCTCAACAAAATATTAGCAAACCACATTCAGTAATACCTTAGAAGAATCATTCACCAGGATCAAGTGGGATTTATTCTCAGGATGTAAGGATGATTCAATATTTGCAAATCAATTAACGTGATACATCATATTAACAAAATGAAGGATGAAAATCATATGAATACCTTAATAGATGCAAAAAAGCATTTGACATCCAGAATCCAACATCTCTCAACAAACTGGGCTTAGAGAGAACATACCTCCACATAATAGAGGCCATGTATGAAAAAAATCCATGGCTAACATCATATTCAATGGTGAAAAACTGAGAGCTTTTCCTGTAAGATCAGGAACAGGATGAGGATGTCCACTCTCGCCTCTTTTATTCAACATAGTACTGGAAGTCCTAGCCACAGAAATTATACAAGAAAAAGAAATAAGAGACATCTATATTGGTAAGGAAGAACTCAAATGGTCACTATTTGCAGATAACATGATACTATACATAGAAAGCCCTAAAGATTTCACAAAAAAACTTTTAGAAGTAAAAAATGAATTCAGTAAAGTGGCAGGATGAAAAATTAATACCTAGAAATCAATTGTGCTTCTATACACTAATAATAAAATAGTAGAGAAATTAAGAAAATAGTCCCATTTACAATTACACCAAAAAGAATAAAATACCTAGGAATAAACCTAACCAAGAAGGTAAAAGACCTGTACTTTGATAAGTATAAAACATTGATGAAAGAAATTGAAGAAAACTCCAACAAAAGGAAAGATATGCCAGACTCTTGGATTGAAAGAATTAATATTGTTTAAATGTCTACATTATCCAAAACATTTTATAGATTCAATGTAATTGCTATCAAAATACCAACAGCATTTTTCACAGAACTAGAACAAAAAATACTAAAATTTCTAAGGAACCACAAAAGACCTTGAATAGTCAAATCAATCTTGAAAAGAAGAAAGCTGGAGGTATCACAATTCCAGATTTCAAGATATACTACAGTAATCAAAACAGTATGTTACTGCCACCAAAATAAACACATAGATTAATGGAACAGAATAGAGACCAGATATAAACCCATGCTTTTATGGTCAATTAATCTGTGATAAGGGCAGCAAGGATAAACAATGGGGAAAACACAGTCTTTTCAACAAATGGTGCCAGGAAAACTGGACAGCTACATGCAAAAGAAGGAAACTATACCACTTTCACTTTCTTACACCATACAAAAAAATGAACTCAAAATGGATTAAAGACCTAAATGTGAGACCTCAAACAATAAAACTCCCAAAAGAAAATAGAGACAGTAATTTCTTTGACATCAGCCATGGCAACGTTTTTCTAGGTATGTCTCCTAAGGCAAGGGAGACAAAAGCAAAAATAAACTATTGGGACTATATCAAAATAAAAAAAACTTTTGCAGAGCAAAGGACACCATCAAGAAAATCAAAAGGCAACCCACTGAATGGGAGAAGATATTTGCGAATGATATATCCAATAAAGGGTTAATTTCTGAAATATATAAAGAATTATACAACTTAACACCAAAAAAACCCCAAAACAACCTGAAGACCTGAATATTTTTCCAAAGAAGGTATACAGATAGCCAACAGATACATGAAAAGATGCTCAATATCACTCATCACGAAGGAAATGCAAATCAAAACCACAACGAGATAGCTCCTCACACCTGTCAGAATGGCTAGACGCAAAAAGATAAGAAACAAGTGTTGGCAAGGATGTGGAGAAAAAGGAACCCTTGTGCACTGTTGGTAGAAACATAAATTGGTACAGCTACTGTGGAAAACACTATGGAGATTCTCTCCACAGAGACTCTCAAAAATTAAGAATTGAAATACTTATTATCCAATAATTCTACTACTGGGTATTTACACAAAGAAACCAGAAATACTAATTTGAAAAGATCTATGCATGCCTATGTTTATTGCAGAATCATTTACAATAGCCAAGATATGGAAGCAACCCAAGTGTCCATTGATAGAGGAATAGATAGAGAAGATGTGATACACACACACACACACACACACACACACACACACACACTGGAATATTACTCAGTCATAAATAGATGAGATCTTGCCATTTACAACAACATGGATGGACCTAGGGGGTATAATGCCAAATAAAATAAGTTAGAGAAAAAAAAAGATCATATGGTTTCATTTATATGTGAAATCTAAAAAGAAAACAAATGAATAAACAAAAAGAAGAATCAGGTGATCATATGATTACTATAGCTACAAGGTATAATTTAATGTCTTATTTAAATCTTATGAATTTGAATGTTTTTAACACTAACTTTTCCCAGTAAGGTCCATTATGAAACCAGAAAGTAAATGAATAAATAAAAAGCAGAATCAGACCTATAAATATTGAGAACAAACTGATGGTTGCCAGAAGGGAAGTGGGTGGGGAATGGGCAAAATGGGTGAAGGGGAATGGGAGATACAGGCTTTCAGTTTTGGAATGAATAAGTCACAGGAATAAGTCACAAAAGGCATAGCATAAGGAATACAGTCAATGATATTGTAATGGCATTGTATAGTGACAGATGGTAGCTATATTTGTGATAAGCATAACATATAAAATTGTTGAATCACTTTGTTGTACACCTGAAGCTAATGTAACACTGTATGTCAACTATACTAAAAAAATAGAGTAAAATGTGAGGAATTGTGTAAAAGAATTTTTAAAAAATGGCTTGCTCTTTCTGACAGGGCATCATGGTGTTAGGTGTCATAGGGGAGTCTTGACTTTTGTAGCTCTAATCCTAAATACAGTTTCAGAAATATAATTTTGATTATTCACCTAGAGGAGACCAGGTCCTGGGGAAATCAGTTCATTCACAAAATTGACATTACACTATTTCAATGTATCTGAGACATATCTGGTAAATCCATAATTTCTCCATATCATGTTTTATTTGAGGTGTTTATCTCCTCTTGCTTGGACTCAAGCCTTTCTGTTCAAGTCTCTCTCCATACCACCACTATAATTATCTTTCCAAAAAACATGGTTATATCACTGTCTTCGAAACTGTTAGTCTGCTTCTTGATTTTCCATTTCCACTTTTCTCCACTCCCTAATTTCTGACCCAGGATTGTCTACCTTTTGGTGTCCAGTCCTTTGCAGCATTTTCCTAGGTGGATGGATTTAATAATAATGACCCTTTGTCTAGCACTGCCTCAGGATCTCCCCTTCTATGTCAGATCCTTACAGGGGATGGCCTGTCAAGTGTGGTCTGACCTTGCACTCAGCTCATAAATTAGTTCATATATTGTGGTTCTTAGTATCCCAAATGATAACCTGAAGTAATTTTCTGGTATCCTGAAACCCTTTTTCTTGGTCCTGTGAGAAGAGGTATCTCTTCTGGTTTGGCCACATTCCTGATAGCTCCCCCATACACGCTTTTTTTTTTTTTTTGGCCTGGAGACCTGACCCTGTTCTCAGGCTTGCTAAAATATGAGCAACTTCTTACCCTTTGGAATTCTCATGCAGAGTGAACCAGTTTCTGGGTTGTTCACTAAGTAGAGAGATTAAAGTTGACTCTTCCCATACTCAATAAGAGGTAGAGTTTCTCCATTTGGTAATAGAATGATTTTGGTTTTGCTAATTTTCTCTATTGTTTGCTTGCCTTTTATTTGATTGGCTCTTGCTTTTATTTTTATTATTTCTATGACTTCTATTTTCTTTTTTGCTTTTTCTAGATTCTTGAGGTCTGAGTTTTGACTTTTCTTCTTATATGTACAAAAACTATAAATTTCCCTCTAACCATAGCCTTAGCTGCATCCCACAAATTTGGATATGTTATATTTTAATTATCACTTAGTTTAAAATATTTTTAAATTTCTTTGTTGGTTTCTCCTTGATCCACACATTATTTTTAAATGTTTGATTTCCAAATATTTGTAGGTTTTCCAGATCTTATCACAGTTTATTTTTAATTTACTTCTGTTGTGATCAGAAAATATGAGCTACTTTGGAAATAAGAAAATGTTGAATTCAAGATTTAGAAATGATTAAAACAAAATACTTTTAATAGCTGCTATGAAAGAGGATTACAAACTTTTAGAAGATGCCACAGAAGAAACATTTACCGAAGGGAGAGAATCACGTTTAGGCGATGATGATTATTCTATGGAACAATTGGAAGGAAGTTCAAGTTCATTTCAAGATGACTATGTGGAGAGCATTGCAGGTAAGTGTTACTAGTTTCCTATCTGTAATTGTCACTGTTTTAAAGACAAATTGCCCCAAATGAACAGTTATAAATCCATAGAAATAAAAATTTTCAGGATATTTTGCAGTGATAAAAGTAAGAGCTTGGAACATATTCTAATAGGGTAGCATCTCTGGAACTGTAGATTACATTTCTGAGGATCACATACAGGACTCTCATACTTGGTTTTCTGGGGGTTGGATGATCTCAGGAGTGCTCTACCCTGGATTAGTGAATTATAACTCTCCTTTGGAACTGATTGGGAGTTGCTGTTTGAGACTGCAAAACCATGACCAGAGTTCAGCATTCACCTTTTGTTGATTTCTCTTCCTCCCAAGCACAGGGCCATGTTGGTTCCTCTTCCCATGCTCACTGGTAGGTAGCATCCCATGTTCAGGCCACTTGTAGTACTGCTAGAGTATTGCGGGGTACGTATATTCCTCCTGTCTTTGTGAAATACAATTTTAGGACTCACCAGATGCTCTTTTTAGTTAAAATATTTTATTTTTTTAGAATCTCGGTATATGGAAACCCCAGCTCCAGACTCAGAAAGGGCAGAGGAGGAAGTTAAGAAGAAAATATCAGAAAACTTCTTCTATGATTATGCAGAGCTGATTTCGATGCCTTTTGTGACTCCGGATTCGAACATACCACTGGATCTTCTCACACTTGTGTATCCACTCCAGTTACATATGTATAACTTTTGGATTTCAATTTCTTAGGTCAGGGATCGGCAAACTGTAGCCCATGGACCAAATCTGGCCTCCGGTCTATTTTCCTAAATAAAGTTTTATTGGAACACAGTAATTCTCACGCATTCTCATTTTATCTGTGGCTGCCATCACACTACAAGGGCAGAATTAAGTAGTTATAACAGAAGTCACCTGGCCCACAAAGCCTAGAATATGTACTATCTGGCCCTTTATAGAAAAAGTTTGCCGATCCCTGTCTTAGGTAATTCTAAGAAGCTTGGCCCTTAGAAAAGCTGAGACAGAAATACGGGACCTTAATTTAAACTAACCTTTCGTTGATGCTAAATAACCATAAAGAGAAATGATACTTTTCTGGCTGTTCTCTCATGAGACATGATGTAAAGGAGATCAAAAGGCCTCTTATCCTGGTTTACATCCTCTACCAGGCTGGCATCCCTTTCTCAATGCCTACCAAGTTAAAATCATTGATTTCTTAAAACACTGATACAATTGTCAGACATTAGTACTTACACATTATTTGTCAGATGAGTATCAGAGAAGACAACCCTGAGGAAGTAGGGCACAAAATAACACACTTTAATTGGTCTGGAGAATAAGAGTCCATGAAGAATTGTAAAGGTGGGGATGATTAACAAGGGGATTTAGGGTTTGCTGTCACTGTATGATGTTAGGTTTGTAAGGTGGTTAGGAAAATATTTCCATTAATGCTCTTGGCTAGCAGTTTGGTATGCCTACCTTCAGATGACCACCACATGGCCTGAAACACTGACTGGCCTCTTATAAAAGTGTGCTTAAAGAGGAGGGTGGTGTACTCACTGACTCAGTTTTGGTTTTCATATAAAAATAGAACATGTTATTATAGCTTCTGTTTCAATCCCAGGTGTAACTAGAACTAATTCACCTTGAATCTTATAACCTGGAATTTTCTCTTTTGAGGACTTCTTTCGTATATGTCATCTTTGGACAAGTTGTTGATAGAAGTTATGCTGTTGCCTTCCTTCTAGCCTATTTGTTTCAAATGAGGTGGTTTAGCAGTCACCTGGAAGATTTTCCTGAAATACACATGCTCTGATACCTTTCCTGGACCTACTGCATCATTTCTGTGTGTAGAGGGACTTGGGCACATGTAGTCTGAAAAAGTTTACCAAGTACTTTTGATTGTGTTGCCCTCTCCCAGCCCCCAACACTGGAGACTTGTTGCTCCAGGATACAGGGATCTCTGTATTAGAGAGATATGCTGCGATTCCAGATAACAAGTCAGAGTGACCTTGACTTTTGACTCGATATATGAATTACCTCTACTGATGCTGGATGAGTGGCTGTATCTGCTATAGACTTTTCATGAACACTTTCAAAGCTAAGGAAGTCACAAATTCTGGATAGCTCACATTATTAGCTCTTGCAGGCCTTGAATCAAAAGCTGCCTCTCTGGAACATCTTGCATTAGACAGTTCTACTCTCCAGGGTTGGAACAAATATGATCTCTATTTCTTGTGAGAAGCTCCAAGGAGAAGTTAGCTGTCATGTATCCCCTACACAATCCTTTATACTTTATTAATTCAATTGAGTCAACTTCAGTTTCAAAGTTCAGTGTCTTGTAAGTCAAGAAATGTGTCATGTATTACATATTACCTAAACCATAGCATAATTTATACAAGATGTATTTAAACACAATTTTAAAGTGAGGGTCCTAGATGCTCATGAACAGACAGTGAAGGCCCTGGGTCTCAGATAGGAAGTTAAGAAAATGCAAACCAGAAGACAGGGTGGGATAAAGCAGAAAGGAGTTGAAGGTACAGCAGAACACAATTTAACATCTTCAAAGCTCTGGTTAGGGGATCCGCTGTCATCTGGGGTTAAAAGGGAAGGATCAGACTCTAGTTATACATTAATTAATTCATTAATTAATGCATCCAAGAAATGTTTATTGAATGCCTCATAGGCTCAAGACACTGCACTAGGCATTCTAGGAAGTAGAGATGAGCTATGAGAAGAAGCAGGTTGTAATTTGGAGGGGGAGAGTTTGGGAAGTTACAGTCTCACCCATTCTGCATTTGAAAGGGCCTTTGATCAGAACAGCAGCAGGTAAAAGGGAGTCCTACTCTACCCTGAAATTAGAGATGTTAATACCAGATAAGTGATTTCCAACTGTCACCCAAGACAGTGAAGAGATGGTAGCCATTTCTACTCTCAGTTATTGACACACTATTAGCCCTCCAAGTGCTACACTGGCACTGGGAAAAGAGGAAGGAAGAGGAGGAAAGAAAGGTGAGAGCAGCAGTTTGGGGAAAGGGAAAAGGAAGGTAGGGGAAACTTCCTGCCCATACCAGGAAGATAAGGAACATGTGGATCCCATTCTTTATTTGTAAGGAGGCCTCAGTACCCATGAGGTCTGAATAGCTTCATCAAGATCTTTGGATCACATGTTCATTTGCATTTCTTTTTTTTTTTTTTAAGTTTTAAGTTTGTTTGTTTGTTTGTTTGTTTATTTAGAGAAAGAGCATGAACAGGAGAGGAGCAGAGAGAGAGAGGGAGAGAGAGAATCTCAAGCAGGCTCTCCTCACTGCCAGTGTGGAGCCTGACATGGGGCTCAAACCCACAAACTGTGAGATCATGACCTGAGCTGAAACTGAGAGTTGGACGCTTAATTGACGGAATCACCCAGAAATTATATATAAAAATTAATTTTAGGTGTTCGTGTCTTTAGTGAGTTGACAAAATTCCCTTTTCTTGAACAGATAAAAAAGCCCTGAAATATTCTGTCTCTTTTTCAATTTAACTCTTAGACAATGAGGTAAGTATAGTTATGTATAGTTGGTTAATAGTTTGTATATACCTCACAATTCAAACTGCATTAATTAAAATTTTCTCCTTTTTTACATTCTATATATTCTTGCTAATAATTCTACATAGTTTTTTCTCTAAAAATATTCACTTACAAATAAAAATAATCCTCTAAAATCAGAATTTATTTTTTTAAACAAGGGCAAGAAATAAAGATTTCTCCAGTGATCCTTTAACTTTTGTGTTCAACGGTAACTCTTAGAAAATAAGAAACCATCTACTTAAGATATACTATGTAATATGTTTCTTTTGCAAACTATAATGTTTTGATAGATTAACCTCATTTAACTTACTTATTACATTTATATCTTAGGTTATATTAATTTGAACTTGAACTTGAATTAATTTGAACAATGTACATTTAAAAGATGTCTTATAAAAACTTCGATTATTTTAACCTTTATTTTGAATTAGTGCAGATTTACTGTATAGCATTAATATGCACACACACACACACACACTCATCTATACACCTATACATATTAATGCACTCAGAAAGGAAATGTTAGCATATTTATTATATATACTTATATACCATATACTATTTAGTCCATTTTCATAATTCATATGAATTAAATTTCAATTATATTTATGTAGATTTATTACAACATGTAATATTACTGGTGTTTCAGGATTTCAAAACGTGTCAGAATTTTAAACAGCTGGTCTTTCAACATCAAGAGGCCTTTTTGATACTTTTACTTTTATAAAATGAATCTGCTTTCAGGATTTCCCTGGGAAAATTAAAATATTGACTAAATCAGAGTATGAGGATTTTCACTTAATTTGAAAGCAAGGTTGCATTAGTGACAAATAAAAAACTCTGAGTTTCAAAGTAAAATGCAACTACTTCAACACTGAGTCTTTATTGAAGGGCACAGAGTTTAAAAACATATTTATTACATTGCGTTTCCTGTCTCTAGAATGGTTACTTTGTGTCACTTCTTTTCCTTAACAATATTCCCTCAGTCATTCCTTTGGTTATGACTGTAGAAAGCGGGCCAACCTAAAACTTCTGGACAGCAGTACTGTGATGTACATCGCTGGGAACCAGCTGATCCTTTTGAATTTGAAAACCAAGGAACAGAACTACCTGCGAAGTAGCAGTGGTAGAGGAATTGGTGTTATTGGGGTACGCTGTTAGCGACTTCGGAAAAAATTCCATCCTTTTGTTTGCTTCTTCTGTGGACCAGCCAGGCTGTCAGATGCCAATACCATGGGCAGGATGCCACAATTGCAGGAGATGCAATTCTAAGGCATTTTCGAGTCAACAATTGCAACCACTCCATTCATTGACATTGTCTCTGTGCAGTATCATACTATCACGTTAATAATACTATCATTTTACCAATACTTATGTTGCAGATAAGGACACTGGGGCTAATAGAGGGTAAGTGGCTTCCCACAGCCATCAAGTTTTTACATATTAATGCTATGTTGCTATTCTGCAAAAATACTCAAATGAATGGCACAGATGATAATTCAAATAATAAATAGAGATAAGTGCCAGATAAGATATAAGTATATGGTTGCACATTAAGAGATCAAGTATAGATTGTACGTTCAATAATTTTGAGCAGCTGACAGAAGGACTTGTATGTGATTTGAGGCTGTCTCTTCCTTCCTCTTCAGGTGCCTGTCTCCATCAGTCACCTTTTTTCTTGTACCTTCAGCCTCTACTTCCTTAGGGTTTTCATCCTCAGCATTAAAGCACACTAAATCAACTTGTTCTCATCTTAAAAGTCTCCTCTTTAACCATGTATTCTCTTTACACTGACTTGATCTTCCCTTCAAAGCCAAGCTTCTGCTGTCTTTTTCCCTATCACCGCACTGAAATTGCCCTTACTAAAGTGACCAATGGCCCTGAATAGCCAAATCTGAAGAATACCTTTCTAACTGTATCTTATCTGACCTCTCAATAGCAATTGGCCCCATGATTGCGCTTTTATCTTGACCTTTTGCTTTTTACTCTGATTCTTAAAAGTAGGTGATCCTTAAAAGTCCCTAGACCTTCTCTCACCAATAACAGCCTGAGAAGCACATCTTGGTGTCTTTAGAGTCATGAGAGGGCACCTGTTCAGATTAGGCTGCGTGAGACATGGAGAGGAGGAGAAATATGCAGGATTTGGGGCTCATACAAGCTACACTTCCGTAGCAGACATTCAAAGGGTTTTTAGAAGGATCATGAACCAAATAGAAGTCTGCCCTGCTCTTGCCCTGCCTGTCAGATGTGAGCAGCCCATTCAGAACTAGAAGGTGTAGGGGTGACATCACCATACCCTGTGGAGGTGGAGGGCTTCTGGCAGAAAGGCTGATGCAGCTCCAACAGAGAGACTGGGCCAAGCTAGCAGGGAGTAGTGGGAAATGCTCTTGAGTAGACTAGATGGTAGGGCAGCTTACCTGGTAGGATATTTAGATTAGAAGTGGAGATGAGTGGAGAGGTTTGGAAGATTCTTGCTCTGAGAAGCGAAGCAGGAAGATGAATGGGAATGGAGAAGGTAAGGAAAATCAGAGATCCACAAATAGAACTTAGACTGGCTACGGAAACAGGAAATGGTGCGATGGAAGGGTGAAGGAGAGTCTCATGTTTCTGTCTTCCTTGATCATCTATGTATATATAGCAGGTGTAAATAGTAAAGTCCCTGTCCTCAGCAAGAATTTATTATACTACATTGTGAGTCCAACACTAACTCAGAACATGCAGGGATTTAAGTGAAGAAGCGTTCGTGACCTCTATGAATTCAAAGAGTTCAAAATTCACCCAAAGAGACAGGACTCATATCAAAAAGCAGAAAAACCAAAAAACTAGAGGCATAAAAGTACATGATCCTGTGGCACCAGCTGTATGCAAACACAGGCCTAGCATTAGGGTTGCAGGTTCCATGGAGGGAAGTCAGTCAGGGGCCACTCTGAGGTGTCCTTAGCCCTGAGGTCCACATCATCTGCAGAGTATGGAGAAACGGGGAACTATCACTTGTTTTTCTATCACTTTATGGCCAATAGTAGTTCTGAAGTTTCTATTTTGTTATACAATAAGTTGGCCTGAGGTCAGTAGTTAGAGGTGTATTGTGGTCAAGAATGTTAATCCTAATCCTCATCCCCGCCTGGTCTCTGGGCAGTTGTATGTCCACAGGGACTTTTCTCGGAGTGTGTTGAAGCCTGGATAGGGGTGGGGATTTTCCTCAACTGGCCTTGTCGGTTCATTCTTTCTGAAACAGTTATCTATTGTGGATGAGAAGCACTCTCGCAAGGCAATGGGAAATCTGTGAGAAATGTGTTCTGGGGGCATATCAACTGTCAGAAGATAGGGTGAATCTGTATGTTGAGTATAAAGTAAATGACTCATTAGTTCCTAATAATTAGTTCCTTATTAGTTCCCCACTAAAAATAAAACACCAAACTCAACCCCACAGAGCTTCTGATCTGAAAGTGCTGAAACTTTTTCACTTACTATAGGCAAGATGCAGAAGAGCAAAAGATTTGCCCGAATTCTCATTCAGATTTCTGTGACCACATATCCTATACAATATTCTCCCGTAAATAGGCATCTAGAAAAACATATACCTTAACACATTTCCCCCTAAGTTCTTGGTAGCTACTGTTTTTAATTTTTTTTTTAAAGATTTGTTTTTAAAAAGAGAGAGTGAGTGGGGCAGGGGCAGAAAGGAAGACAGAATCCCAAGCAGGCTCTGTGCTGTCAGTGCAGAGTCTGATGTAAGGCTTGAATTCACGAACTGTGAGATCATGACCTGAGCTGAAATCAAGAGTCAGCATTTTAACCAACTGAGCCACCCAAGTGCCCCAGCAGCCACTGTTTTTTTAGTTCCACTTTCTTTTTGGCTCCAACACCTGGCTTGAATCCTACCTCTCACATTTGCCAGCTGTATGACTTTAAGTTACTTAGCCTCTCTGTGCCTATTTCCCATTGGTAAGATGGGAATGATAATGGTATTTGAACTTACAAGGTTGATGTAAAATTTAAGGGGATTAATTAATATAAAACTTAAACAGTGTCTGGCATATAATAAGCACCCAATAAATGTTGGTTATTCTCTCACTGAGTGTCCATCCTATAAACCCAAGCCTTGTTTCAAGCTGAAGGGATGGGTGTTTACTTGACTGGAAGAATAAAAGACCAGTTGTCAGTAAGAAGACAGCTTATATAGGTCTTTTGGCCCCATGTGTGGAGAGAAGAATGTTATCTTGGGTACCAGAATTTAGAGTGCAATCCTCTAAGGGAAGCTCCTGGCCCCTAGGTATAAAATCAGGAGTTGCAAAATGGTAAGTGAAAATAAGATTCTTTTAAAATCTATTTATTTGTTTGTTTATTTATTTATTTTGAGAGAGACTACACAAGCAGGGGAGGGGCAGAGAGAGGGAGAGAGAGAGAGAGAGAGAGAGAGAGAGAGAGAGAATCCCAAACAGGCTCCGCACTGTCAGCACAGAGCCTGATGCAGGGCTCAGACTCACAAACCATGAGATAATGACTTGAGCCTAAACCAAGAGTTGCATGCTTAATCGACTGAGCCACCTGGCACCCCTGAAAATAGAATTTTATAAAGCACAATATGTGTCTTAAATAGTTTGTTTTCAAAACAGCCTAGTTTTATTTTTAGGCTATCCATTTACTCTTCCTGCACATTGGCTTACCAATGAACAAAAATAACAAGAATAAACATACACTTCACAATTCATAAGGCTGTCATTCGAAATGCTAAGTAAATACTTTATCCACAAATATTTACTATTTTTTTCCTCTGCATCTGGCTTGGAAATATAGTATCTTTCTCACTTTTAGTAAGTTTATATCCATTGGACAAGTAAATTTGTCCAAGGTGAAATTTTTTAAACTGAGATGGAACCTACTCTGGAAACATGAGTTTTTCTGTACAAAAATTTAGGTTGATTTATTTATGCACGGTAAACAATTCATCTAACTTAATTGTTCTCAAAGAGTGATTCCCAAGCCGGCAGCATCAGCATCACCTGGAACTTGTTAGAGACGTAAATGCAAATTTTGGGGCCCCCTGGCCCTCGAGTACTGAGTCGGGAACTCCGGTGCTAGGGCTTACCCTCTGTGCCTTCACGAGCCCTCCCTGTGGTTCCGACACACTCTAATGATTGAGAACCACTGTTCTAGCTCTCCTGATGGCAGTTAAAATAATTGCAGATGTAGAGATGACTTTATTAACAAAAGCAAAACTTAAAATGAATATTCGTAAAGGCTTCAGTTTAAATCACATCTGTTACCAAGTATGTATCAGATGCCCATTTTTTTTTTTTTTTTAGTTTTCTGTTGGAGTGGATCCTAATAAATGATAAAATCACAGATACTGCATTAATAGGGCTATTTATAAGAAAATCTTCCTTTTATTATTTAAGTGAGATTTTACTTTTTATAGGTTCATCCTGATAAAACTTACTTCACTGTCGCTGAAAAAGGAGTTTTCCCAAAGATTATCATCTATGAATATCCTTCTTTGAGGCCCTACAGAATCCTTCAAGGTGAGCCCACTACAACTTTTGAAATATTCCATGTTCAAGGTTAATGATATTCAGGGTCTTCCAGAGAAACCGAACTAGGAGGAGACAGAAGAGAGATTTGTTCAAAGGACTTGCCTCGTGTACTTATGGGAGCTGGCAGGTCTGAAGTTTGTAGGGCAGGCTGGCAGGCTGGCAGGCTGGACGTTCTTGGGTAGGGGTTGATGCTACATGTTCAGGTAAAATTTTGTCTTCCTCAGGGAAACTTCAGTTTTGACTTTTAAGGACTTTCAACTGATTGAGGCCCACCTAGATTGAAATAACCTCACATAAAATTAATCACCACCATTTTCGTATAATTTTGTTTTCCATATAATTAATTTTAGTAGTTAGTTTTTTAAAAAGACTGCTTTTTGGAGCAGTTTCAGATTTACGGTAAAGTTAAGGGGAAGGTTCAGAGATCTCCCATATCCCTCCTCTCCCACACATGCATAGCTTTCCCCATTATCAACATCACTCACCAGGTACATTATTTACTGAAGATCAGCCTACATTAGCACATCATAATCACCCAAAGTCTATAGTGTCCCTTGGGGGTTACTCCTAGTGTTGTATTCTATGGGTTTAGATAAATGTATGCATCAGTATATCATACAGTGTATTTTCACTGTCCTAAAATTCCTCTGTGTCCTGCCTATTCATAACTGTCCCCACCTTGGCCACCACTGATCTTTTTATTGTCTCCCCAGTTTTGCCTTTTCCAGAATGTCGTAGAGTTGGAATCATACAGTACGTAGGCTTCGCAGATTGACTTCTTTCACTTAGTAATATGCATTTAAGATTCCTCCCTGGCTTTTCATGGTGTGGTAGCCCATTTCTTTTTGGTGCTGAAAAATATTCCATTGCCTGGATGTACCCCAGTGTACATTTGTGTATTGAGGGGCATCTTAGTTGTTTCCAAATTTTGGCAGGTTGTAAACAAAGCTGCAATAAACATCTGAGTGTAGGTTGCTTCTGTGTGAACATAAATTTTCAACTACTTTGGGTAAATACCAAGAGCATAATTACTAGATCCTATGGTAAGAGTACGTTTAGTCTTGTAAGAAACTGCCAAGCTGTCTTCCAGAGTGGCTGTACCATTTTGCTTTCCCACCGGCAACGTATGAGAGTTCCAGTTGCCCCACATCCTCATCAGCATTTGGTGTCCTCAGCGATTTGGATGTTGGCCATTCTAAATAGGTGTGTAGTGGTACCTCCGTTTTTAAGTTTGTGTTTCCCCGATGACGTAGAATGTGGAGCATCTTTTCATATGTTTCTGTGTTATCTGCATATTTTTGGTGAGGCTACATGTTAAGGCCTTTGGCCCCTTCTGTAATTGAGTTGTTCATGTCTTATTGTTGAGTTTTAAGAGTTCTGCATATTTTGGATATGCATACTTTGCATAACAGTCCTTTATCACATATGCTTTTGCAAATTTCTCTCCCAGTCTGTGACTTGTATCATTTTCTTGACATTGCCCTTCTCAGAGCAGGTTTTCATTTTAGTGAAGTTTAGTTATTAGTGATTTCTTTTATGGATCATGTCTTTCGTGTGGAATCTAAAATGGCATCATGATACCCAAGGTCACCTAGGTTGTCTCTTACATTAACTTCTAGGAATTTTACATTTTTTGCATTTTATATTTAGGTCTGTGATCCATTTTGAGTTAATTTTTGTGAAAGATGTAAGGCCTATGTTTTCATTAATTTATTTGTTTGCTTGTTTATTTTTTGCCTATGGATGTCCAGGTGGCCCAGCACATTTGTTGAAGAGACTGTCTTTGCTCTGCTATATTGTCTTCAGGCCTTTGTCAAAGATCAGTTGTCTGTATTTCTCTGGGTCTATTTTTGGGCTTTCTATTCTGTTCCATTTGTCTATTTAGTCTTTCCCCAATGTCATACTATCTTGATTACTGTAGTTGTATGGTATATTTTGAAGTCAGGTAGTATCAGTTCAACTTTGCCCCTTTCACTCAGTATTATGTTGACTAGTCTGGGTCTTTTGCCTGTCTGTATGAACTTTAAAATCAGTTTGTTGATATCCCCAAACTAATAATACAGTTGTTTCTGCACATTACTAGATTAGATTTGCTAATATTTTGTTGAGGTATTTCACATCTATGTTCATGAAAGATACTGTTCTATCGTTTTCTTTTCTTAAACAAACTGTTATTTGTTACATCAATTAAGAATAGTAAAAATAAAAGTTTTTTATTTTACATTCACTTACTCCTTCTTCAGTGCTCTTCATCTCTTTATGTAGATGTGTGTTTCTGACCTATATTATTTTCCTTCTGTGCAGAGAACTTCTTTTAACTTTTCCTGCAAAGCAGGTCTCCTGGCAACAAATTCCCTCAGTGTGTGTCAGAGAAAATCTTTGTCACTTTTGAAGGATAATTTCATGGGGTACAGAAGTCCAGGTTGGTGGTTTTTTTCCCTTCAACACTTTAAATATCTCAGTCCATTCTTCTTGCTTGTGTGGTTTCTGAGGAGAAGTTGGATATAGTTTTTCATTCTTCTCTAGGTAAGGTGTTTTTCCCCTCTTGCTTTTTTCAGTTCTTCCTTTATCTTCATTTTCTGTAGTTTTCTGGGCATTTATTCCAGTTAGTATTCTCTGAGCTTCTTGGATCTGTGGTTTGGTGTCTGATAGTAATTTGGGGGAAATTCTCAGTCGTTATTGTTTCACATACTTCTTCTCTTCCTTTCTCTTTTCTTCTCCTTTTGGTATTCCCATTACACATACATTGTATCTTTTGTAGTTGTTCCATAGTTCTTAGATATCGCTTCTGTTTTGCTCTTCAGTTTTAAAGATTCTATTGATATATTCTGTAGCTCAGAGATTTCCTCACCTGTGTCCAATTTACTAATGAGCCCATCAAAGACATTTTTCATTTCTGTTACAATGTTTTATGTCTCTAGCCTTTCCTTGTTGTTCTTTCTTAGGATTTCCATTTTTCTGCTTACATTGTCCATTTGTTCCTGGATATTGTCTGCTTTATTCCCTTAGCATATTAATCATTGTTGTTTTATTTATTTATTTAATATGTATTTATTTTTGAGAGAGAGATAGAGAGAAAAAGCGAGAAGCAGAGAGGGAGACAGAGGATCCAAAACAGTTTCTGTGCTGACAGTACAGAACCTGATGTGGGGCTAAAACTCACGAACCATGAGATCATAACCTTAGGTAAAGTCGGATGCAACTGACTGAGCCACCCAGACACCCTAATCATAGTTGTTTTAAATTCCCAATCTGATATTTCCATATCTGTGCCATGTCTCGTTCTAATGCTTGCTCTGTCTCTTCAAACTGTGTGTTTTGCCTTTTTGTGTGCTTTGTAGATTTTTCTTGGTAGCCAGACATGGTGTAGTGGATAAAAATAATTGCTGTAAATAGGCTTCTTATAACATGGTGGTAAGGTGTGGAGGGAGGGGAAGTGTTCTATGGTTCTGTGATTAGGTCTCAAATTTTTAGGGAGCCTCTCTCGACTGAACTTCATAAATGTTTCTTAGCAGTTTTCCCCCCTCAGGTGGGACGGGATGGCTAGAGGGGGCTAGAGTTGAGTATTTCCTTCCCTAGGTTATTTAGGTTAGGCTTTTGTTAATTAGTTTCTCCTGAGGACAGGCCTCATTAAGAGGAGCAGAGTGTTCTGGTATATTTCAATTTTTTTTAAATGTTTATGTATTTGAGAGAGAGGGAGGGAGGGGGGAGGAGCCGTGAGAGAGGAAGACACAGAATCCAAAGCAGGGTCCAGGCTCTGAGCTGTCAGCACAGAGTTCGGCACGGAGTTCCAACTCATAAACTGTGAGATCATGATCTGAGTCAAAGTCAGATGCTTAACTGACTGAGCCGCCCAGGTGCACCTGTTCTGGTGTATTTAAAAATGGTTCCTATTCCCCTCTCCCTGCTGAAAGCCTGAGGGTTTTTTCTAGGTGTTTACTGTGGGGACCTGGTCAAGCTCCTGGAGATAAAGCTCACAATATTTTGAGGGCCATCTTATGACTGGGCCTTCCTGGAGTTTTTAACTCTCGGATTTGTCCATGCTGAGCCTCCAGCAATTCATCAGTGGTAGTTCAGGTTTTACTACCTGGCTCGGATATTTTGGCTATTTCTGCTGTGAGTCCCTGCTATAGTAAGTTGCAAATGCTCGTGTTCCCCTGTTGTATCTTTCCAGTCTCAGGAGCAGCCGTTTGCCCTGTGTCCTTCCCTCACTTATGAATCCAAGAAAAGTTGTTGATTTTTTAGTGTGTTCAGCTTTTTATTTGTTGTTAGGATGGAATGGTGACTTCCAAGCTCCTTACATGCATAACCAGAAACCTGAAGTCCTTAATTTTTATTTGGTGAATTTTCCAGTGGCAAGTTTCTAATTATAGATTGATTTCTTTCTGCTATCTCACATGATCTTGGGTCCCCCTGCCCCCATTTCATAAACTGGAATGTGTTCTCAAAAACAATCAAAAGTGTTTTTCTCTTGCAAAATGTGATTAAGATTTCTTCACTCTCCCCACTCACGTAATATAATTCATTCTAAAGCCAAGGGTGATGAATGATTTTGGCTTGTTTCTTTGGGGATTCTTGGCATTCTTTCGTCAATGCTTATCACCAAGGATGCTTGCTTGCTCTCTCTTTCTCTCCTTTTCCTTTTCAAAAGAATACACTTTAGAAAATGAGATAAGTGTTGCCTCTGTTCATTGGCCTCCCATTCACCCTTTCAGATGGGACTGAGCTGGCTTATGCTTACGTGGATTTTAACTACGATGGTATCTTGCTAGCCTCTGTTGGCAGCAGCCCTGATCACACGCTGACCATCTGGAACTGGAAAGAAGAACAGCCCATACTGAGGACAAAAGCTTTTTCCCAGGAAGTTTTTAAGGTTACTTTCAATCCTGAAGATGATGAGCAGCTGACTACATCGGGATCAGGCCACATCAAGTAGGTTGTGTGACTGATACAGGTGCTGGTAGATTATCATTAATGATATTTTCTAAGAGGTGACCAGCTGGAGACATCTTTGCTGATGTTAACATTAGGATAATTTTTAAATGTGTTACCTTTAACTGTAGTGCTGCTTTTCTAATTGGATATGGGGATTTTCTTACCTGAGGGGCACCTGGGTGGTTCAGTTGGTTAAGTGGCCAACTCTTGGTTTCGGCTCAGGTCATGATCTCACCACTTCGTGGGTTTGAGCTCTGCATCAGACTCTGGGCTAATAGTGTGGAGGCTGCTTGGGATTCTCCCTCTCTCCCTCCCTCTCTGCCCACCCCCCACTTATGCTGTCTCTGTCTCTCTCAACATAAATAAATAAACTTAAAAAAAAAGACACTATAGATAGAAAGAAGGGCTTTTATTTTATTTTATTTTATTTTATTTTATTTTAAAGAAGGGCTTTTAAATGTAGCCTACTGCCTTATAGGCTTTACCACCTCAAAGGGTTTGTATAATGTCTTACTAACATGGCATGTTGACTTTTCAGACCCACCATTAAACTTGTAGAAATACTGTATGATGGATAAGTCATTTTGACTCTGAACTCAGTCTTCATCTGTAAAATAAGAATTATAACAGAATCATTCCTAACCCAGGGCCCTCAATACTAAATTGCAACAGAGTCTACTGTTGGTCTCAGTCTCTGGGTCTAAATTTCATGTCGTTTTCACTTTATCATACTCCGCTCTATTTTCTAGGATGGAATGATTTTGTCCTGTTCTGTCTTCATTCTACCTTGTCTTAAGCATTTATCTAACAATCTTCTACCACCACCCTTGGACTGCTCATAACTAGATTTCCAGCGTCCTTTTTGAGAAAGACATTTTTACCTAAGTTTCTCTTAATTCAATTTAAACCTGGCCCTATTCTTATTCATTCATTAGAAATATAGAATAATTGAACAGATTTTATTTAAAAAAATTTTTTTTAACGTTTATTTATTTTTGAGACAGAGAGAGACAGAGCATGAACGGGGGAGGGTCAGAGAGAGGGAGACACAGAATCTGAAACAGGCTCCAGGCTCTGAGCTGTCAGCACAGAGCCCGACGCGGGGCTTGAACTCACAGACCGCGAGATCATGACCTGAGCCGAAGTTGGCCACTTAACCGACTGAGCCACCCAGGCGCCCCTAATTGAACAGATTTTAAATAGAAACTTGGGGGAATTCTCAAGTAATCTTCTGCTAGCTATAGGCTAAAAATGTCCAATTCTTTTACATTTGCCCATCATTTAGTAAGGTGCATATTTTCTATGTACTGTGTCTTTGTAGAGAGATGGAAATGGAATAATTTCATGTGTGAAGTGCTATGAAAGAAACAAAGCATATGGAAATGTGTGAACAGAGGACCTACCATAGCCTTGGAGAAGGATGTTTGTTATTTAAGCTTTTGGCTTCATATTGGCTTGTTGATATCATCCATTATCTATTTTATATCTAGTTGGTAGACCAGATTCTTTTTCCTACATGGTTTTCATCATCTGACAGTTCATTGCTTAGACTATTAATAAGAAATATTAATGAATAAATGTTGATTATTACTGCTTTTATGTGCTAGGCACTGTTCTAAGCATTTCTCAATAATTTTATGAGGTTGGTACTAATATGGTCACTGTATACATGAAGGAATGAGGGCACAGTGTTATTTAGAAACTCACTCTTAAGTTACACAGCAAGAAATTAGAATTTTTTGGAAAACTTTTACATGTTATAAAATGGTAGTATCCAATAGAACTTTCTGCCAGGATGGAATGTTCTGTGCTATCAAACCTAGTAGACACTAGCTACATGTAGCTATTGAATACTTGAAATTGGCTGGTCTGACAGAAACACTGAGCTTTAAATTTTATTTAGTGTTAATTTATTCAGTCTAAGTTAAAATAGTCAAACTTGGCTACAGTTGACTGCATAGGACAGCATGAGTCTCAGATATAATATCCACAAAGGCAGGGAGTTTATTTTGTCTGTTTTGCTCAATGCTGAATTCATATTGCCTAGAGCTTTCCTGACAGGTAGTTGATACTTAATACATATTAGATGAATGAATAAATGAGATAATATGTGACGATGAAACATGTAAATGCTTGGGTGATAATAAAAATAAATAAAGCCTCTTTGAGGTACATTCAGTCACCTTCTGGTTTGTTTACAGGTTCTGGGAAATGGCTCTAACATTCACTGGTCTCAAACTTCAGGGTTCATTGGGTCGATTTGGCAAAACAGCCACTACTGATATAGAAGGTTACATGGAGCTCCCAGATGGGAAGGTGAGTGTAGCCACTATTCTACAATAATAAGATTATGTTTCCAAGTGATGAAAATAGATGAAAGCACATTATACATTGTGAAAAGCACTGCCAATGTTAGTACTAATGAATACTATAATTGTGAATATAATGAACGTTTCATTTTGCTTCTTCAGATTATCAATTTTAATTAATATACTTCCACAGAATTGTTCTAATCCACATATAAATATTATTTTTGTTTTGTGTCTACTAAATATTATACAAACGCATAACATATTTAACATATTAACATAGTGACATATTGTCGCTTCATGGAGTTGCAGTGTTTATAATGTTTATCTTTCCCTCCTCTTTTGTCATGATGGTCCAAGAGGACTTCCTGGCTCAAAGTTGTATATAGTCTTGCAGCTTTTGTTTTTATTGTCAGATTATTATTTAGGAAGATTGAACCACCCTATAGTGGCTCCTACAGACCCACTGTGCCTGTTTATTCTGTAACATTGTTAGTTTATCTTCTCTCTTCCTCTTACAAAATTTATGAGCATCTTGCCTATAGGGTCAGTTCTGCATTAATGATGCATTTGGCTTCCTATTAGGATGAGTTATATAGTATTATTTGTGAATGTCTCTGTTATAAGTAAATGCCAACATACAAATATAATTTTGAGGAACAAAATGGGATACCTAGTAGATATTCTCTACCTAGTATCTACCTAGTAGATATTCTCAATCTGAAATCATGTTGTGTGGGAGGAAATAACAATTCTTGGATGCTGGTTAAATACATATCCAAACCTATAAAATGATCATAAGTCATTTTAGCTTCAAATTCTGAATCCTACAAGAATTAAGCTAGGATAAAGATGGTTAAAACATGCCACAAGATAGATCTTTAAAAGGTTCCGTAGGATTCATGTGTATGTAGGGAGAAAAGAAGCCATTTTATTTATTTTTAACTTGTTTTATTTTTTATTTTTTTAAATTTATATCCAAATCAGTTAGCATATAGTGCAACAATGATTTCAGGAGTAGATTCCTTAGTGCCCCTTACCCATTTAGCCCATCCCCCCTCCCACAACCCCTCCAATAACCCTCAGTTTATTCTCCATATTTATGGGTCTCTTCTGTTTTGTCCTCCTCCCTGTTTTTATATTATTTTTGTTTCCCTTCCCTTATTGTTCATCTGTTTTGTTCTTAAAGTCCTCATATGAGTGAAGTCATGATTTTTGTCTTTCTCTAATTTCACTTAGCATAATACCCTCCAGTTCCATCCACATCATTGCAAATGGCAAGATTTCATTCTTTTTGATTGCCGAGTAATACTCCAGTGTGTGTGTGTGTGTGTGTGTGTGTGTGTGTGTATCACATCTGCTTTATCCATTCATCCATCGATGGACATTTGGACTCTTTCCATACTTTGGCTATTGTTGATAGTGCTGCTATAAACATGGGGGTGCATGTGTCCCTTCGAAACAGCACACCTGTACCCTGTGGATAAATGCCTAATAGTGCAATTGCTGGGTCGTAGGGTTGTTCGATTTTTAGTTTTTTTGAGGCACCTCCATACTGTCTTCCAGAGTGGCTGCACCAGCTTGCATTGCCACCAACAATGCTAAAGAGGTCCTCTTTCTCCGCATCCTGGCCAACATCTGTTGTTGCCAGAGTTGTTAATGTTAGCCATTCTGACAGGTGTGAGGTGGTATCTCATTGTGGTTTTGATTTGTATTTCCCTGATGATGAGTAATGTTGAGCATTTTTTCATGTGTCGGTTGGCTTTCTGGATGTCTTCTTTGGAGAAGTGTCTATTCATGTCTTTTGCCCATTTCTTCACTGGATTCTTTGTTTTTTGGGTGTTGGGTGTTTTGGGTGTTTTGTTTGTTGGGTTTGGGTGTTGGGTGTTTTTGGGTGTTTTTTGGGTGTTGTTTTTGGGTGTTGAGTTTGATAAGTTCTTTATAGATTTTGGATACTAACCCGTTATCTGATATGTCATTTGCAAATATCTTCTCCCATTCTGTCAGTTGCCTTTTAGTTTTGCTGATGGTTTCCTTCACTGTGCAGAAAAAAAGAAGCCATTTTAAATGAGAGACACACAAAAGGAAATGTTTAGAGTTAGGAATAAATAGCTAATATTCGGAATTCTACTTAGGAGGGAGCATTTATGTTGGGAAAGAGTGGGAAACTAGGTTGAGAAGTATGGTTGGGTCCTAGTTAGTGTATGAGGAGATTAACAGCCAGCCAGAACTACTATACATTGGAAGAGTAGAGTTGAAAATGAAGTTATGTATTAATATGGCCACAAAATGCCAAATGAGTTGGAGGAAGGAAAATCTGGAGTCAAGGAGATGACCTAAGAAGGAAGATATTACTTTCATTTCATTTTTCAGGACAAATGGAAAAAGAAAGCTAGACGTGAGTGACATTTCAGAAGGGAAAGTCTTCCAGGTATCAGTGGCTTTGGGTGGTTTTGTCACTGGACAGAAGAAAGCAAGTCGAGATAAAGATTATCCAAAGTTAGCTGAGGTTTAATAATAGGTAAACCAGGTAGAATGGATAAGATTAGTAGACTGGGGATGTAGAAAAGATGGAGTAAATTACTTGGCATGAAGGAAATGGGGTGCAGAACGCTGGAGCAGGCAGGCAAGAATTAGATCCGAGTTTCCCCAAAGGTGTTTCATGGAATATTAGCCTGCACAGAATCTCTGTAAAAATAAGACTTTCCTGGTCAAATTCCTTTGTATCTAGAAATTTCTTTCAGTGACCTATATTAAAGTTTCCAGGGGATCCTAAAGAAAAGAAAGTTGTCTGATTTTGTTTATCCAAGCATATGTCTTCTGAGTTAATGTTAGTCAGAAGAGGAGCTTTTGAGCCAAGGTTCCTGGGTGAAAATCCTGATTCCTATTGGTATTTTGTGCAAGCTACTTAACTGTTCTGTTCAGTTTTTTTTCTTTGTAAAATGGGAATAATAATAGTTAGGACTCCTATTGATCCATATGATTCCCTTGTGTGAATGAGGAAAACTGTTTTCTGGGAAAATAAAGTGGCCAACCTGCATAACTGTACATGGTACCCTCAATAAATATACCTAGTTCATATGAGGTTTTAAGATTAATGTATGTAAAGAGCTCAAGTATCACTTGGCACAGAATCGATACTTAATTAGTATGACTTATTATGTAATACCAGTTAAAATTCCTAAGAACTAGTGTTTGGCGGTACATACTTGGATGTGCTGGATTAAGTGGATTAATAGGAACTGGTTCCAGATGATTGTTCTTGTTTGAAATTGGATATTATTATGCTATAATCTTCTGAGTTCAGTAATTTTTCTGAGTTCACAGTTTAAAAAACTTGTAACATTTGATATTATCACTCTTAAAAAGTAGAATCTCATCTATCGAGAGGTTAAAAATGTCTCTAATTTTTGACTCCGTAATTCCACTCCTGGATTAGGCCCTTAAGAGCTAGGCAAAGAAGGCTATTTCAGATATATTTGAAAAATTACCAGCAACTTAGAGCGTAATCACGGTGATGTAACACTGTGCATAATGCTAGGAGGAAACCCATCGCAATGTGATTAGTGTTTGTTTTTGAAGTAGTGAATTTTCATTTCTACATTTTCTTATTTTTCTATACTTACTTTGCTTCTCTTGATTATGTAAGTACAAAATCTTTGAAAATAAATTTCACCTGAATGTGAGGCATAAATATCCATGTTTGTCTGTTTTAATGCACATTCCTCCCTTTCTGCATCCCTGCCAGGTGCTCTCAGGGTCAGAGTGGGGCAACATGCTGGTGTGGGAAGGCGGCCTCATCAAAGTTGAGCTCTGTCGAGCTGCAAGGAAGTCTTGTCATCAGGGTCCCATTAACCAGATAGTGCTGGATGAGGGTGAAGTCATCACTATTGGGGCAGATGGATGTATTAGGGTAAGTTTTCTTGACGCTTGGTCAGGAGCGCCCACATCAAAGACTTACAGATCGCCCTACTGGTGTTATCAGATTTTTACTTCTCACAAAGGCCACTTTATAAAGGACATCTGTGGCCATTTACTCCTACGGCCAGCGCATTTAAAATCATACTTTCCTTGTGGTAAATATTTAAATTCTAGTCAAATTAATTTATAGCATCTTAGCAGTGAAATTTTCTGAGGGGACCTTTTGTTATTTTGATTCTCTGGTTGAAATAGTAGTTTGGGAAAATGAAAACCTATTTTAGCAGACTATAAACAGTGGACACAGGTGTCCTTTCAAAACACACAGTGTGAATGGGTCATGTTTTAGGGATGAAAGTACCAAACATTCTTATTTTTTACTGAGGTTACTAACTAGAAATACACTCAAAAGTGAGCTGATAGGGTTTGCCTGCGGATACTCCCCTCTCTTTTCTCTTTACACTGGTGAACTCACTTGTCCTCCCCTGTGGACACTATCTTGCCCATGGTGTGGGCTAAGCTGGAACATTGCTCCAGCATCTAAGTCCACCTAGTAGTTATCAGACCACTTCTCCCACCCACCCATGTATATGGACCTTGCTGCTGCTGGCAAACCTGGAGGCTTATGATTTGCCCTGTGGTCCTTTTGGCACATATTCCTACTGGTGCCTTTCCAAGAAAGTGGTAGTATTCTCTGGACTTTCCTTAAGAAGTATTATTTTCAGAAGTAAGACTGTATTTTAGAAAATAATCTCATCACCCTGTTGACATATATTGAGATTACAACGTCTAGCTATATCTCTCCCAGTCTGTCTTCTTACCATTGGCTTTTTGAACCCAAGTATAAATTTTTGCATTTACCATATTAAATTTAATTTTGTTAGATTTTACTAATTGCTCTGGAAATTTTTATGTCCTTTCTTTTGTCATATAGCATATTTACTGTCCATCTAAGATATAGGTCACCCCGAAATGTCAAAATACCAACTGAAGAGAAATCTCAAGATTAAAGAAATTAAATACTTCACAGATGGTCCTTTAATGAACACCACTAATTTCTAAACTGGCTTCCTTTTTAAATGTCACCCTAATCTCTTTAGTCTTTTATAGTAAATCTCTACCTCTAACCCTTTGGGAAAAACCTAGCCCAACTCCCAGGAGTCCATCTGACCTGTGGATCTGGGTCTCTCCCCTGTGGGGCTAGTCTATGGGACAGCACCAGTCCTCCCTGAAGTTACTTTCCCTAAGGGTGAGTTATTGAGTATGGGTTAACGGGGTGGGGTGTGTCAACAGATCCATCCAGGGTGGGCTCTGGCACTTTGTGCAGGAAGTCCTTCTCAATCTCTCTGCTGTGTGAGGTGAAACTGCTCCCTCATGCTTTCCATAGTGTTCTGTTGTCTGTCCCAGAACAGCAATCCTTACCTGAATAGTACAGTCTAAATCAATGATTAAAAACACTTTCTCATGACAACCTCATCTACACACCTTTTCTCTGCTTGTAATGAGGATTGAGTATGGATCATGAAGTCTATTTCCCCTTTCCAGAGGCCCAGTGGTAAAATCAAAACAGGGCTCATTATAGTGTCTTGCCAAATAACCAAACCATTTACTCCAAATGGCCACTTTACATGCAGAAAGACCTGATAGACCCCTTGACATCAAGTTTACTCTGGGCTAATTAGAATTTTTATTCAGGCTGAGTTTTCTCACTAAGCTCCATCCATACAAAGGAAACGATCATAATTTATTATCCTCCAGTTGGAACCAATATCCCAGGGGTTGAGTTTTGGCTGGTGTTGTCATTACCCCTACTCACTAATTTGCATGCAACAAGAAGAAATGACTTTTGAAAAAAAAAGTCAGAGCCTTTTCTTACAGAAAATGTAAATTCAGAAACTGCTGATTGATTGAAATATTTTCTTATTTTATAAGATCTGGGATTTTGAGACCATAGATACTGCTGACACTATAGACGAGACTGGATTGTTAGAGATCGAGCCCATTAATGAGCTTCAAGTAGGCAAGAATGTCAAACTCTTCTCTATGATAAAGATGAGCGACATGGGAAATAACATTTGGTTGGCTCAAGTAAGTTGCATTCTTCCCTCTTGGCTCTTTAAAGTTACCTGCACGTAAAATTAAAGTAGTAACAATTTATTGCCACTGTGTTACTAAGTCCATTTTACTATTAAAACTACTATTGATATATCCTTAATTTTGGGATTTGCTGCCCTACAAGCAATTCTCTACAACCGCATTGGAGATGTAGGATTCATTATAGCCACTGGTAAATCTGCCCAGTTTGGCCTGCACCCATGACTTCCATCTGCTATAGAGAAACCTACACCCATCTCCGCCCTATTCTACTCAAGCACCACAGTAGTAGCTAGGGTCTTTCAATTAATTCACTTCCATCCACTCCTGGAGCACAACAAAACCATTCAAACACTCACACTATACCTAGGAGCTATCACAACCCTATTTACAGCAAACTGTGCTTTAACACAAAATGATATTAAAGAAATCGTTGCCTTTTCTATCTCAAGCCAATTGGGACTTCTACACAGAAAACCACTTAGCATTATTATTATATTAAACTATTTGTAATACGAAAATGCTTCATTTATTTTGTGTTCTAAGATATATAGAAGTTGCTTTTGTTAAATTTCAATCACACTTTATTTTTTATAAATGTTTATTTTTGAGAGATAGAGAGTGGGGAGGGGCAGAGAGAGAGGGGGACAGAGGATCAAAAGCACTCACAGCAGCAAGCCCAATGTGAGGCCTGAACTCCCCAACCTTGAGACTATGACCTGAGGTGAAGTCGGATGCTCAGCTGACTGAGTCACCCAGGTGCCCTCAATCACACTTTAAAATATATGTAAACTTTTGGTATTACTGTTTGTCCTTTATTTTAACTAGATCACAGGAAGAAAATTTCTTTTTATTTGATAAAAGTTCAAAATGATAAAACAAACTATTGTTATGTATTTAATTTTTTAGGATGCCAATGGAGCCATATGGAAGCTTGACCTTAGTTTTTCAAATATTGTAAGTTGCCTATTTTTCTTTTTTCCTAATTCTTATAATAACAATCTGTTATTCTTCTTTAAAAGATACTTTATCTTTCTCCATATTTCATCATTGTTCCCATCAAAAACTTGTCCAACATGTCCTGGTCCTGAGAATTTATTATCTCTCTCTCTGATTTTATAAAAAAGAAAAGGAGGTATCTCCTAGCAAAATCCACCAGAAAAGTGGCAATTGACAATGCCTAACGTTATCAAGTGCTTTACAGTTGTCATAAACTTATGGCATTTTCATTTATATGATCTTCTGTAACCCTCACAGTCACCCTGATGAGCAGGTAGGCTTTTGCTATTACCTCATTTTACTGGTGAAGAAATGGAAAGCCTGCAAGTACAATTCCAATACTTGCTTTTCCTAATTCCAAGAGTCCAGGACTCTATCTAACTTATGCTTTTAAAAATTTCTATTCAGATAAAATCACACATGTGTTATAGGGTTATATATATAAATCTATTATTTTTTTAATGTTTATTTTAGAGAGAGACAGAGTGTGAGTAGGGGAGGGGTAGAGAGAAAGGGAGACACAGAATCTGAAGCAGGTTCCAGGCTCCGAGCTGTCAGCACAGTGATGGACACAGGGCTCGGACCCACGAACCATGAGATCATGACCTGAGCCGAAGTTGGACGCTTAACCGACTGAACTACCCAGACACCCACCTATGTATATATTTTTTAAACTTGACCTTAATTTGATGTTAACTTACCTTTGAGATCTGATAGGGTCTCTTTTATTGTCAGACCCAAGATCCAGACTGCCTCTTCTCCTTCCATTCTGGAGCTATCGAAGCCTTGGCAGTCTCTCCTCTCACTTATCTCATGGCCACTACTGCCTTGGACTGTAAGTAGAACTCTAAATGAAAATATAGCTGGCCTCTTTTGTTTTGTTGTCCACATAAAATTTTCTATGTGTTTGATGAAAAGCACTTGACAGTTTTTCCAAAAGGAAGCCTCTTGCTGCAAGAGAGGTGAGTTTTTACATAGGGGAGAGAAACTGAAGTGCAGCAGCCTTGGTTATCGTGAGAGATTAAGGGTACAGTAAGTTGCTCATGAAGATGCTATTCATTTTGGCATTATCCACATTTGTGCTTTTCCTATTTATTTTTCACCTTCGTTCTTTCTTCCTCATGTATGGTGAATCTATGTGGGCTGTGCAAGGTGAACTTGATCAATAGTTGTTTTCTTTATTATCCATGCTTGCAAGTTACCTGGTTGAAGATATACATGTAAAATTTTGACTAAAGAAAGCCTATTAGATTATTGGTTCATTGAACTATTTGTGAAATTTCTTGTTATAATGCTCAACATGTAAAGGAAGCCAAGGTTATTTCAAAAGATATATATAATTTATTTCTTTTAAAACTGGTTTTCTATAGGCTCTGTTCGAATCTATGATTTTGCTGGCAAAACTCCTTTGGCTCAGATGAGATTCAAACAAGGAGGTACCGCCCTCACCTGGGTACCCCGACTGGTGAGTTTATTATGATGATCTTCTACTAAGATCTATTGGTAAATATGACCTATCAGTGTTATTTCTTGGAAATCTATTTTATACCCTGGGTTTTAGAGGAAAACAAAAATTTTAACTTAGTTTATTCACTCATAATGCAAATCTAGTTCAGATCTAGTGACAGAGATCATATCATTACCTTGCTTTTGTGGTTATGGTCCTGTTTTAATAAAAATCTATTTTTATGTCACCTGCAGGTTAGTAATCATTCCATGTTACAAAATTATTGCCCAACAGAACTTTGGGTATCTATCCTCTATCAGACTCTGATTTCATTCGTTCTAGTTATATTCCTGGTGTGCCTGCAGTGTGCTGGGGCTTGTTCTAGCTTCTGGGAATGTAACAGGGAAGAGAAAGACAAAAATACTTGCCCTCATACACCTTATGCTTTAGTGGGAGGGAGGAAGCAGAAATGGACAATAGAGAAAAATAAGTAACATATGTGATAATGATAAGAGCTATGAAGAAAATTAGGCAGAGGTAGGGAATTGTTCTTTATCCATTACAATGCAATAAACTACCGTAAAGTGTAGTGGCATAAAACAGCAAACATTTTATTTTGCTCACATTTTCTCTGGATTGGGAAATCATGGTGTCTGGGGGCTGGAATCACGTAAAGTCTTCTTTATCACAAGCCTGGCATCTGGGCTGAAGGCTAGCTAAGCTGGGCGGTCAACAGGAGTGCCTGCTTAATGGCTTCTCCTTGTGGCTTGGGCTTTACCATAGCAGGGTGGCCTCAGGACAGCCACATACTTCTTACATGGCAGCTAATGACTCCGAGATCTAGTGTTTCAATAAAAGGCCGAAGCTGCTGGCCTTTTATGACCAGTCTCGGAAGTCACATAATGTCATTTATACCATACTCACTTGGGTGAAGCTGTCACAAGCCCCACCCAGATTCAAGGAGGGGATTTCTCCGTGGGAGGCATGTCAAAGAATTTGCAGCTATTTTTCAAAATATCATGGGAGTATTTGGGGAATGTTTTATCTTTACTGTTTTGGGTTGAAGTCAAAGAGAAAATGTTTCAGGACCAAAATAAATGTGGACATGGCTAGAATGGAGGAGAATTTAGTGACAGAATCAAGACCAGAAAGACAACTCAGGCCAGGGAATAGAAGCAGAACAATGATGAGGTTTAGAACAAGTAGAAACCACAGAGTATTTGTCTTACCAAACCTGGCTCGCTCTATTCCATTTCATTTACACTCTTACCTGAAGTATTTAAAATACAGCTATATAATTAAATAATTTATCAGATGGTCATTCGATTTCCATAGAATGTTTCCCTTTTTTAGTCTCATATCCAAGTAATGATCATTGGATATCATGCTGGAATTGAAATGCCTTTTCTCTATGCCCTCTCGCTTCTCTAGAAAACTCTGTCTTTATGACTCAGCTTAGGTCAAACATCATCTCCTCTACATAGCCCTCTGTGACCCTATCTTCTAGTAGAGCTAGGTACTACTTCCTCTGATTTTTTTTTTAAAGCGCTGCTTATATACCAATTTTATGACACTTATCATATCACAATGTACTAAGATAAACTGCTTTATTGTATCTTTCCCACCAGACTGTTCTTCATGGTGACAACCACACTTTATTCTTCTTTGAACCTCCAGTTCCTCTGTAGTACATTTAGACACTCAGTATATGTTTATTGAATGAACAACATTCAAGGAATTGGATGGAGTACAGTTTTCTTATTACCAAGATTCTCATAACTGCCTGGCCTCAGGGATGATCGCTCTGCTCTAAAGAACAGCAGGGCTCTTGCCTTTCTCCTGAATGCCTTCCAAGATAGCAGATTTAGTATATTCAGACGTTGCTAGATTTCTGTCTCCAGCCCATACTTCTTGGAGCTGCAGACCATGTGCCATCCTCATTTTGAGTTTCCCAGGGGACCTCAATCCCAATGTGTCCAAGACTAGATTCATGATACTCTGTTGGCCTCCCACCAGCCCCCCTCCAAAACAATAATGGCAGCAACAAACCACACACACACACACACACACACACACACACGTGCTTGGCTTCCTCCTAGTGTTACCTAACTCAGTAAATGTCTCAGTAATCCCTCTGTCCTCCTCCCCCATATTCAGTTGTCACCAAATAGGACCATTATAACTCTCTCTAAACTATGTCCATATCCCTCCTCTCTGCAATGCCACCTCAAACCCAGTGATCATAATCACTCTCCTGGAGTAAGGTAGCCATCTCTTCAAAGGTCTCCAAAGGTCTTCCTGCATCCTATCTAGGCCATCTCGGTTCTGTTTTGCACAATGCATCTAGGATGACTTTTCTGAATTATCAAGTCTGGTCACATCACCTCCCTTACCCACACATACCCAAGCCCCCAACTAAAAACCTTTTAATGGCTTCCCACTGCTCTTGGGATGAAGACTATCCTTATAAGCTACTTTTTGACCTGGTGCTTGCTTATCCCCCTCTCTGGCCTCTTGTGGAAGCCCTGTTCCCTCACTCAGTCTGCTGTAGTCAAACTTTTTCCTGAGTTACGTTCTTTCCTGCCACATGACCTTTCCACAAGCTATGTCTTCTCCCAGGAGTGTTTCTCCCACCTCCCTAGACTTAGTTAATTTCTGGGCATCTTTCTGATCTCTGCTCCACCATCTCTTCTTTAAAGAAGTCCTCAGTCTAGGTCAGCTTTCTTTGTTATATGCTCTCCGAGATCATTTCTTTCCTTTAGTGTTTATTGCTGTTCAGAATTTAACACTCATCTGTGTGATTAATGTTTGTCCTCCCACTAGATCCTAAATTCTGTGAAACCAGGGACAAACTGTTTATGCACACCCTTGGGTAGCTGGTGATAGGTGCCTGGCATGTGGTAGAAGGATGCGCCGCCAACGTTTGCTCCAGTGCTTGAATTGCCATTATTTACCTGTCTCACAATCAGCAATGATAAGGAGCTGTTCTAAAATAGAGGTTACCAGAAAGTGATATAAGGAATTAGCAGTGAACAGTCATTATTAAATTACTTAGCTGAATAAAATACAAAGTTATCTGTTATGTAGCACAACTTTCTGAATCAACTAATTTCACATTTGTTGCATTTAATTTTTATCCAAGGTAAGCTACACTGGAGCACAGATTATTGTAGGATTCGAAGATGGAGTTGTTCGAATTCTTGAACTTTATGATCCAAAAGGGCTCACAGTTTTTGCAGGACGGAAGAAAATTTCAGATGCAGATATTAATTTGAAACAGGTTTTCAAGCCCCATACTGCTCGTGTCACTGCCTTAGCTTATGAACGTGATGGAGAAATTCTAGCTACAGGGGTAAGTGGTAGATTTCCTTTTGTTTCTTATTGAGCTTTCATGGTTCAACTTGTCTTATCAGTCTTCCTACTTGATATAACGTATTTGCTGAGGTACACTTTTTTTTCTTTTTGCTGATGTGCAGTTTTGAGAAAAATGCAGTTTGCTTTCTTTGTGTTCATATTCTTTAAGTGTAGTCAGTGCATGACATTTCAAAATTTTCTTGCAAATTGAGTTCTAATGCTTATTTTAAATGAATGGAAAATTTCAACTGGGAATTATGATCAGTGTTATGCATAATCAATATTCTATCATATAGGTATGTTTGTATATAAAATTGCCATAAGTGAAGAGAATATGTAAATTTTTCATGCATTGATAGGGGAGCATATGCTTTGTGGAGCTTTTGGTGAGTTAATCTATGTTACAGGTATGGTGATCATTTTTTTCAGAAGGATATTGCAACACTTGGTTTGTCAGACATTCTCATGGGGGACATGAAGCAAATACTTGAAATGTGAATTTTCCCAGCATAATCTGGGATCTATGATTATCATAGGTATAAATATACAGTGGGTATACTGTAACTATTAAATGATACTCTGTACTCTGTGGGATAGATTTCAAAAAGAATACATATTTGATGGGTATTTCTCTTTTTCTTAGAGTAGAGATCAAACCGTCTTCTTCTTCGAGGTAGAAAAGGATTATAAGCCAATTGGTTATATTACTACTCCTGGACCTGTTTGCCAGTTAGTGTGGTCTTCAGTTTCCCATGTGAGTAATTATTATTTGTCTTCATGCTTAAATCTAAATTACTGTATAATGAAGTGATCTGGAAGATAGAGAATAGCAGGTGGAATGATTAGTCCCACTCCTGGGTCCTGCAGTGAGGGGTCAGGAATGCTTCTTAGCTTGGCTAGTAGCGTATCACTGAGGAGCCCAATGTCCTACTCACTATCTCCTCTCTCTCCCATGCTCTAATTAGTTGGTCATGATCCCCTCTGAGAACATTGGGGTCTATCAGGCTTTGCTTTAGTAACAATGGTGACTCTATTGAGATACATATGTTGTAATGTGTTGGCTTGGATCTGTCAGTCTTTTTGACATTCAGAAGTTCAGTTCGAAGGTCTGAATGTACTTGCCCTCATCTTTAGCTCTTTACTTCTCTTCTACCCCCCTTCTACCTCCATTTTGTCTTCTAATCTCCCATTGACACTTTCCTAACATCAGCTGGTGATTAGGTATTGACTATTGATCTTATTTAATACCTCTAATTTCCCTAAGTTCAAGCATAGGATAATTCAGTTGTCTAAATATTGATTGAGTGTCTAAACCAGGTGCTGTACTGGGTTCTAGGATAATAATAGTGATGAACTGGGATGCTTGGGTGGCTCAGTCGGTTGAGCTTCTGACTTCAGCTCAGGTCATGATTTCATGGTTCATGGGTTTGAGCTCCATGTTAGGCTCTGTGCTGACAGCTAAGAGCCTGGAGCCTGCTTTGGATTCTGTGTTTCCCTCTCTTGCTGCCCTCCCCTGCTCACACTCTGTCTCTCTATGAAAAATAAATAAACATTAAAAAAAATTAAAATAATAGTGATGAACTGCATGGAGGTGTTGTCAGGATTATTGAAGTAACATGTGTAACCTACTTTAAACTCTTCTAAAGAAAAGGGCTATAACAATATAGTGGTATATAGAAAAAACTTTTTAAGTTAACATACTCATTGTTTTCATCTTTGCTAGGCACTGATGTATTCAATAAGCAGTATAAAACAATCTCTTTTGAAAGAGAAAAAAATGCACCTATTTAAGAAGTGAAATAACTATCACAGAACAATACAAGGTTTCACAAGGGAATTGGTGACTAAAATATCAGTGGTATAGACAATATGTGCTCTGAATATGGAGCAGGGAAATGTCAAGAAGGGGATAAGTTAACATAACTTATTTTGTACTATTTTATCTTAATTTTGAGAAATTGGTAGGATGTGGGCATTTGGAGAGAAGGTAAGTGCAGATGGTTTAGGTGAAGGAAACAAAAGCTGCCAAAGGAGCTCTGTGTTAAAGCATGAACACAACATGTGGTATTATGTACACCCTTTAATCATTTCCCTTAGATTCAAAGTAAAAAATCCAAAAAAGTTAGGAATGGTGGGTGGGAAGATGGTGGGTGTGACTATAGAGGGGCCTCTTGAGGAAGATCTTTATGGTGATGGGATAGTTTTGCATCTTGATTGTGGTGAATGGTTACACAAATCTACACCTATAAAATGACCTAGAACTCTACACACATTCTATATTAATGTCAATTTCCTGGTTTCCATATTGTTGCCTAAGAAGTCACTAATGGGGAAAACTGGGTGAAGGATACATGGTTCCTCTCTGTACTATCTTTGCAACTTCTTGTGAATCAAAAATTGTTTTAAAATAAGAAGCTAAAATTTTTTTTTTAATAGGCATGAGACGAAATCCCCCCAACATAATTCAAAAGTTATTTCAGGCAGTGCTGCCAATTAGTGCTTGTATTTCTAATATTATTTGGGAATTACTAATGTCAAAGAAAATTACCCTCATTTCACAATATATACATGTATCAAACCATCTATCGTTATATTTCAATAGAGATGTGGAAAAAGGTAAATGACCATACGTAGCTGATATCCTGCATACTTTAGTTGTCTAAATCGCCATAGATGTTAGCTTCCACTAGCTCTCAATGGTCAGACCTCCTGTCTTCCTGAATGCATTAAACTTCTGTGCATTATTTATAATTTGTGTTTCCAATAAGGAAACGTGCACAGAGAATCATTCGGCCTGCCGTGGTCACTACCGTGATCACTTTGGGCAGATGAGAGGCAGATGGGACAATTGGGCAGCTGTGTTCCAGACATGTGACCAGGGCATGAAATACTATGTGGACGAGAGCTATGTATGAGGTAGAATTGACAGAATTTGGTGATCTTTTGAATTTTGGGGGTAATTTTGAAGTGTCTAAATGAAACTCCTTAGTTTCTCTAAGACATGTTCTTTTGCCTACATTATTCTGGGGCCACTGTTCTCTGTTGTTGAAACCAGAAAATCTTGAGAATGATTCCAATCTCTTCCTTACCTCTAACCACCCTGCCCTTCAGTGGTTCACTAAGCTTCTTTGATTATGCATCCTAAACATCCCTACCTTCTCTTCGATATCCTAGATGTAAACATAATACTGTACATAAAAGTAAATAGCATTCAAATAAATGAAAGTGAAGTGAAAACTAATGGACCATTTGGAGGAAATGAACAAACCCTGTACCCACGCAGTTTAGAGGTGTAAATGCTTTACGGCAAAGGCCCAGCAGAACGTCAGGTTCACTTTGCCGCATTTCCCGTTTCGCTGGAATCCTGTCCTCTCAAGTCCTAATTTGTTTGAGTAGCTTTGAACTTCAGCTTTTGTCTCTTCATCTCTGAGAGAATGCCCAAAGCTCTAGGACACTGCCTTGTGTTTGGCTTCTAGGTCTCATGCAAACTGTTGGCAATTTGTCCTTAGGAGGCAATTGGTCCTTCCTACTATCCGACATCGATTCCTGTCTACCTCTGCACCTGCCTGCCCTCTTCCCTTTTTTTATAATAGAGGTGCCCTCTTCCTTCCCACATGGAGCCAATTCTGAGTCCTGTCCTTTGGATTGTACTCTCTCCCACTTTTTTTCAAGATTTCATATTACTTATTTTCTCTTTTCTGTCATATAAATTTAGCCTCACCTGTTTACTGGATCATTTCCATCAGCATTTAAATATATTCAAGTATCTCCCATGGGGAAAAAAAAATTGCTTGACCTCCTGTTCTTCTCTAGCTGCTGCACCATCTTTCTCCTTCTGACTTTTCTAAGAGGATTGATTATTCCTATTGACTTTTGCTAGTATCTACTCTCATCATTCTACCAAATCAGCTCCTGTGAAGACACCAGTGATATCCATCCATTTAACATTTTCCATTCTTCTCCTTCTTGACCTCTTAGCCTCATTTGAACCTGTTGACCCTTACTTTCTCTTTTAAATACCACTTCCCTTTGGCTTTTGTGACCTTATGCTCTCCTAGTTCCCTTGTCTACATCTTGTCATTCCTTTTCAGTCTCCCTCACCCAGTTCCTAAGTATTGTTTCCCTAAGGCTCTGTCCTGATCTCTCTTCTCACTCCCAAGCCCATAAATTCCTTAAAAGCCCAGATGTGCCACTGGATATTTGCAGATGGTATATCCTTTGTATAGCACACCCTTCAAACCTACCCACACCTTACTCTGTAATTGTCTTCTGCTCCTCCTTCACCTTGAAGCTTAGATACCACCTTCTCGGGAAGCCTTACACAGCCTCCTTTATTCTGGTGGCACTCCTGCAACACTTGTTGCGGTTACAATTTACATTTATTTATAGGATTTGTTGAATGACAGGCCCTCTCGTTGGAGGTAAACTCCATCATGCCAGACACTGTATTTATTTTTCTTATAATTTTACCCCTAGTGCACTACAAAATGCTAGATACATAGTCTATACATAATAATTATAGAATGACAGAGTGAATAAAAATTTTGAATAATGTGTCTATGGAGTATCAAGATGGGCCTCTGTCTCCCCCCCACCCCGTTCTTCCCCCACTTGCACTCTCCCTCCCTCTTTCTCAACAATAAATAGGCATTAAAAAAAGATGGGGATTTCCCATACATGGTTAAATATGTGATTTTGGAGCTCAAGGGAGAGGTCTGGCCTAGAGATAGATTCACTCAGAATTTAATTGTGCATGAATGGTAATGAAGCTTTGGGTTGCCTATAAGATTTCCCAGGGAATGTTTATGGAGTGAGAGGAGAAGAGGGTACAGGACAAAAACCTTGGAAATGTCCACAATTAATGAACTTGGGCAGATGGAGGATGATCCATCAAAGGAGGCTGAGACTGTATGTGCCATCCACACACTGCATGTTTCCCTTGGCATTCCTAATTTCAACATTCTGCCCTTTGGGCAAACATATTTTGCAACTGCATTTTTGGCTCAGAAAATATGTTATGGCATCTATAAGGGAAACAAATATAAATCTAATTTTAACACTTAGCTTATTAATAGTAATATAATCGATATTAATAACTGTACATAGTGATTAGTAAGATGATTTATTACTGAAGTGAGGAATTAAGTATTAATTTTCAAAAGTGTATAGTATATATAGCAATGATATTTTTCCTCATTTATAATCTTTTTGAGCTATGCTTCTGAAAACTTGCCTAAATGTAAATGATATATTTAATCTTTCTTTTTTAGCCTGAAAGTACTTTACTGATTTTCTGTGAGAATGGCTATGTTCTTGAAACTCCACTTCCAACTATAAAGGAGGAAGAAGAAGATCATGATGCAGTTTCCTATGAAATCAAAGACATGCACATAAAATGTTTTCATTTCTCAAGTGTCAAATCTAAGATCCTGGTATGTAAAATCCTTGAAGCATTATCTTCTAATATGTTTTGTCTCAGAATACAAAATGTCCTATAAAAGTGCTGGTGAAGTACAAAGAAGAATAAGACCTATACCCTGGCTTTAGAGAGCTTGTAAGCTGGTAGGAAACAGCTGACTGTATTAGAAGGCAGTAGTGAACAGATGTCAAAATCAAAGTGCAAAGAAAATAATTTTAGTGGTGTGCAGTGCAACAAATATGTTTTAATGGAGAGATAAGAGGAGATCAGAGATGACTAGATGCAGGTGACATTTAGTCACTTAGAAAATAGGAAGGATTTTGAAATACAGCATCCTGTCTTGATAAAAACCCTCAAGAAAGTAGGGATAGAAGGAGCATACCTCAAGATCATAAAAGCCATATATGAACGACCCAACACTGATATCCTCAATGGGGAAAAACTGAAAGCTTCCCCCCTAAGGTCAGGAACAAGACAGGGATGTCCACTCTCATCACTGTTATTCAACATAGTATTGGAAGTCTTAGCCTCTGCAATCAAACAACACAAAGAAATAAAAGTCATTCAAATCGGCCAGGAGGAGGTCAAACTTTCAGTCTTTGCAGATGACATGATACTCTATATGGAAAACCCTAAAGATTATACCAAAAAACTGCTAGAACTGATTCATGAATTCAGCAAAGTTGCAGGATATAAAATCAATGCACAGAAATCGATTGCATTCCTATACACCCACAATGAAGCGACAGAAAGAGAAATCAAGGAATCGATCCCATTTACAGTTGCACAAAAAAACATAAAATACCTAGGAATAAATCTAGCCAAAGAGGTGAAACATCTATACACTGAAAACTATAGAAAGCTTATGGATAGGAAGAACAAATATTGTTAAAATGTCGATACTACCCAAAGCAATCTACATATTCAATGCAATCCCTGTCAAAGTAACACCAGCATTCTTCACAGAGCTAGAACAAATAATTCTAAAATTTGTATGGAACCAGAAAAGATGCCAAATAGCCAAAGCTATCTTGAAAAAGAAAACCAAAGCAGGGGGCATCACAATCCCAGACTTCAAGCTATATTACAAAGCTGTAATCATCAAGACAGTATGGTACTGGCACAAGAACAGACACTCAGATCAATGGAACAGAATAGAGAACCCAGAAATGGACCCACAAATGTATGACCAACTAATCTTTGACAAGGCAGGAAAGAATATCCAATGGAATAAAGACAGTCTCTTCAGCAAGTGGTGCTGGGAAAACTGGACAGCGACATGCAGAAGAATGAACCTGGACCACTTTCTTACACCATACACAAAAATAAACTCAAAATGGATGACCTCAATGTAAGACAGGAAGCCATCAAAATCCTCGAGGAGAAAGCAGGCAAAAACCTCTTTGATCTTGCCCACAGCAACTTCTTACTCAACATGTCTCTAGAGGCAAGGGAAACAAAAGCAAAAATGAACTACTGGGACCTCATCAAAATAAAAAGCTTCTGCACAGTGAAGGAAACAATCAGCAAAACTAAAAGGCAACAGATGGAATGGGAGAAGATATTTGCAAATGACGTGTCAGATAAAGGGTTAGTATCCAAAATCTATAAAGAACTTATCAAACTCAACACCCAAAAAACAAAGAATCCAGTGAAGAAATGGGCAAAAGACATGAATAGACACTTCTCCAAAAAAGACATCCAGAAGGCCAACCAACACATGAAAAAATGCTCAACATCACTCATCACCAGGGAAATACAAATCAAAACCACCATGAGATACCACCTTATACCTGTCAGAATGGCTAACATTAACAACTCAGGCAACAACAAATGTTGGCGAGGATGTGGAGAAAGAGGACCTCTTTAGCATTGTTGATGACAATGCAAGCTGGTGCAGCCACTCTGGAAAACAGTATGGAGGTTCCTCAAAAAACTAAAAATAGAACTACCCTATGACCCAGCAGTTGCACTACTAGGCATTTATCCAAGGGATACAGGTGTGCTGTTTCAAAGGGACACATGCACCCCCATGTTTATAGCAGCACTATCAACAATAGCCAAAGTATGGAAAGAGCCCAAATGTCCATCAATGGATGAATGGATAAAGAAGATGTGGTGTATATATATATATATATATATATATATATATACACACACACACACACACACAATGGAGTATTACTTGGCAATTAAAAAGAATGAAATCTTGCCATTTGCAATGACGTGGACAGAACTGGAGGGTATTATGCTAAGTGAAATTAGCCAGTCAGAGAAAGACACAAAAATCATATGATTTCACTCATATGAGGACTTAAGGAGACAAAACAGATGAACAATGAGGGAAGGGAAACAAAAATAATATAAAAACAGGGAGGGGGACAAAACAGAAGAGACATAAATATGGAGAACAAACTGAGGATTACTGGAGGGGTTGTGGGAGGGGGGATGGGCTAAATGGGCAAGGGGCACTAAGGAATCTACTCCTGAAATCATTGTTGCACTATATGGTAAGTAATTTGCATGTAAATTTTTTAAAAAAGTTGTAATAAAAAGTACGAAGGATTTTGAGAGGATGAAAATGGAGAGGAAGGCAGTAAGAGCTGGAATAACATCCTGAGGGAAGGCAGAGTTGTAAGAATTTGTAGTGCTTTCAGAAAATGAAGAATGGAATTGCAACAGAGGGATGCAGTATGTGGGAGGGATGTGGCAGGAATCTGTGAGCTGCACATGGGCTCCTTAAATACCAGCCAAGATGTTTCAGTGCAATTCTAGACCATTGAGATCCATTGTGAGTTTTTTTCCTCCCTATTCTCTGAAGAAATTTGAAATTATTTGACTAGTTGACAAATGTGACCTCAGTTTCAGGTATGCAACATAGTGATTTAGCAAATCTATACATTATGCTCTGCTCGGCACAAGCGTGGCTACCATCTGTCACCATAGTTGTTGTGATACCACTGACTATATTCCCTGTGCTGTACATTTTGTCCCCGTGACTTATTCATTACATAACTTCAAGCCTGTACCTCCCACTCCCCTTTACCCATTTTGCCCATTGTCCTGCCCCTTCTCATCTGGCAACCATTAGTTTGTTCTCTGTATTTATAGGTCCGATTCTGCTTTTTGTTCTGTTTTTTAGATTCCACATATAAATCATACGGTAATTGTCTGTCTGATTTGTTTCACTGAGTGTAATACTCTCTAGGTCCATCCATGCTGTCCAAATGGCAAGATCTCTTCCTTTTATTTATTTACTTACTTATTTATTTATTTATTTATTTTTTAAATTTATTTTTTTAAATGTTTATTTATTTTTGAGACAGAGAGAGACAAAGCATGAACGGGGGAGGGTCAGAGAGAGAGGGAGACACAGAATCTGAAACAGGCTCCAGGCTCTGAGCTGTCAGCACAGAGCCCAACACGGGGCTCGAACTCACAGACTGTGAGATCATGACCTGAGCCGAAGTCGGACACTTAACCGACTGAGCCACCCAGGCGCCCCAGATCTCTTCCTTTTAAATAGCTGAGTGATATTCCATTATATGTCTACACCCCATCCTCTTTATTCTTTCCTCTATTAATGGACATTTGGATTGATTCCATATCATGGCTGTTGTAAATAATGCTGCAATAAACATAGGGGAGGGACTTATGTTTTTTTGAATTAGTGTTTTTGTTTTCTTTGGGTAAATACCCAGGAGGAACAACTAGATCATACGATATTTCAATTTTTAATTTTTTAAGGAAGCTCTGTCCCATTTTCTGCAGTGGTCACACCAATTTACATTCCCACCAACAGTGCATGAAGGTTCCTTTCTCTTCATATCTTGCCAACACTTACTGTTTTCTGTCTTTTTGATTCTAGCCATTCTGACAGCTGTAAGGTGACATCTCATTGTGGTTTATAAAAAAGAAAAATAAATGTCTATTTATTTTTGAGAGAGAGAGAGAGACAGAGAGCACATGAGCAGGGGAGGGGAAGAGAGAGGAGACAAAATCCAAAGCAGGTTCCAGGCTCTGAGCTCTCAGCACAGAGCCTGATGCAGGGCTCAAACCCATGAACTGTGAGATCATGACCTGAGCCAAAGTCAGGCACTTAACCAACTGAGCCACCCAGGTGCCCCTCATTGTGGTTTTGATTTGCATCTCACCGATGATGAGTGATGTTGAGCATCGTTTGTGTGTCTGTTGGCCATCTGGATGTCATCCTTGGAAAAATGTCTATTTGGGTCCTCTGCCCAATTTTCAATTGGATTAATTAGGGGTTTTCTTGGTGTTGGGTTGTATGAATTATATATTTTGGCTGTTAACCCCTTATCAGATGTATAATTTTCAGATATTGTCTTCCATTCACTAGGTTGCCTTTTGGTTTTATTGATGGTTTCTTTTGCTGTGCAAAAGCTTTTTATTTTGATGTAGTCCCAATAGTTTATTTTTTCTTTTACCTCCCTTGACTGAAGAGACATATCTAGAAAAATGTTGCTACAGTTGGTGTCAGAGATATTACTGCCTATGTTTTCTTCTAGAAGTTTATGGTTTTAGGTTTCATAATTTTTAATTTTTAATGAATTTATAATTCATTTTTGTGTATGGTATAAGAAAGTGGTCTAGTTTCGTTTTTTTGAGTATAGCTGTCCAGTTTTCCCAACACAATTTGTTGAAGAGACTTTTTCCCCACTGTATATTCTTGCCTCTTTTGTCATAGATTAGTTGACCATATAAGCATGGGCTTACTTCTGGGCTCTCCGTTCTGTTCTATTGATCTACAAGTCTATTTTTGTTCCAGTACTATTCTATTCTGTTTTGATTATCACAGTTGTAATATATCATGAAATCTGGGATTGTGATACTTTCAACTTTGTTCTTCTTTCTCAAAATTGCTTTTTGCTATTTGATGTCTTCTGTGGTTCTATACAAATTTTAATATTATTTATTCTAGTTCTGTGCAAATTACCATTGGCATTTTGATAGGGATTGTGTTGAATCTGTAGATTGCTTTGGGTGTATTGGAAATTTGAGCAATGTTAATTCTTTCAATCTATGAGCATGGAATATCTTTCCATTTGTTTGTATTGTCTTTAGATTCTTTTTTAATCAATGTTTTATAGTCAGAATACAGGTATTTTATCTCCTTGGTGAAGCTTTGTTCCTAGGTAATTTTATTCTTTTTGGTGCAATTATAAATAAAATTGTTTTCTTAATTTTTCTTTCTGCTATTTTGTTCTTAAGTACACAACCAATTTCTGGGTATTAATTTTGTATCCTGCAACTTGCCTGAATTTATTTATTATTTCTAATAGTTTTTTGATGAAGTCTTGAGGGTTTTCTATGTATCATATCATACTATCTGCAAATACTGACAGTTCAATTTCTTCCTTACCAGTATGGACGCCCTTAATTTCTTGTCTGAGGTGACCAGGACTTTCAGTACTATGTTGAATAAAAGTGGCAAGAGTGAACATCCTCATCTTGTTTCTGATCTTAGAGGTAAAACTCTGTTTTACCATCAAGTATGATGTTAGCATGGACTTTTCATATATGACCTTTATTATGTTGAGGTATGTTCTCTCTAAACCCACTTTGTTAAGAGTTCTTATCATGAACAGATGTTGAATTTTGTCGAATGCTTTTTCTGCATCTATTGAGATGATATGATTTTTATCTTTTGTTAATGTGTATCATATTGATTGATTTTTGAATATTGAACCATTCTTGCATCTTTTTTTATTGCTTTTTTTATTTTATTTTTTAATTTGTTTATTTTTTATAAGATATTTATTGTCAAATTGGTTTCCATACAACACCCAGTGCTCATCCCAACAGGTGCCCTCCTCAATACCCATCACCCACCCACCCCTCCCTCCCACCCCCCATAAACCCTGGAGCAGCAGGTTTGTCCTCAGTTTTTAAGAGTCTCTTATGTTTTGGCTCCCTCCCTCTCTAACCATTTTTTTCCTTCCCCTCCCCCATGGTCTTCTGGTAAGTTTCTCAGGATCCACATAAGAGTGAAAACATATGGTATCTGTCTTTCTCTGTATGACTTATTTCACTTAGCATAACACTCTCCAGTTCCATCTACGTTGCTACAAAAGGCCAGATTTCATTCTTTCTCATTGCCACATAGTATTCCATTGTGTATATAAACCGCAATGTCTTTATCCATTCGTCAGTTGATGGACATTTAGGCTCTTTCCATAATTTGGCTGTTGTCAAGAGTGCTGCTAGAAACATTGGGGTACAAGTGCCCCTATGCATCATTACTCCGGTATCCCTTGGGTAAATTCCTAGCAGTGCTACTGCTGGGTCATAGGGTAGGTCTATTTTTAATTTTTTGAGGAACCTCCACACTGTTTTCCAGAGTGGCTGCACCAATTTGCATTCCCACCAACAGTGCAAGAGGGTTCCCGTTTCTCCACATCCTCTCCAGCATCTATAGTCTCCTGATCTGTTCATTTTAGCCACTCTGGCTGGCATGAGGTAATATCTGAGTGTGGCTTGATTTGTATTTCCCTGATGAGGAGCGACGTTGAGCATCTTTTCATGTGCCTGTTGGCCATCTGGATGTCTTCTTTAGAGAAGGTTCTATTCATGTCTTCTGCCCATTTCTTCACTGGATTATTTGTTTTTAGGGTGTGGAGTTTGGTGAGCTCTTTATAGATTTTGGATACTAGCCCTTTGTCCGATATGTCATTTGCAAATATCTTTTCCCATTCGGTTGGTTGCCTTTTAGCTTTGTTGGTTGTTTCCTTTGCAGTGCAGAAGCTTTTTATCTTCATGAGGTCCCAATAGTTCATTTTTGCTTTTAATTCCCTTGTCTTTGGGGATGTGTCAAGTAAGAAATTGCTGCGGCTGAGATCAGAGAGGTTTTTTCCTGCTTTCTCCTCTAGGGTTTTGATGGTTTCCGATCTCACATTCAGGTCCTTTATGCATTTTGAGTTTATTTTTGTGAATGCTGTGAGAAAGTGATCTAGTTTAATCTTCTGCATGTTTCTGTCCAGTTCTCCCAGCACCATTTGTTAAAGAGACTGTCTTTTTTCCATTGGATGTTCTTTCCTGCTTTGTCAAAGATGAGTTGGCCATACGTTTGTGGGTCTAGTTCTGGGGTTTCTATTCTATCCCATTGGTCTATGTGTCTGTTTTTGTGCCAACACCATGCTGTCTTGATGATTACAGCTTTTTAGTAGAGGCTTAAGTCTGGGATTGTGATGCCTCCTGCTTTGGTCTTCTTCAAAATTACTTTGGCTATTCGGGACCTTTTGTGGTTCCATACAAATTTTAGGATTGCTTGTTCTAGTTTCGAGAAGAATGTTGGTGCAATTTTGATTGGGATTACATTGAATGTGTAGATAGCTTTGGGTAGTATTGACATTTTAACAATACTTATTCTTCCAATCCATGAGCATGGAATGTTTTTCCATTTCTTTATATATTCTTCAATTTCCTTCATAAGCTTTCTATAGTTTTAAGTATACAGATCTTTTACATCTTTGGCTAGATTTATTCCTAGGTATTTTATGCTTCTTGGTGCAATTGTGAATGGGATCAGTTTCTTTATCTGTCTTTCTGTTGCTTCATTATTAGTGTATAAGAATGCAACTGATTTTTGTGCATTAATTTTGTATCCTGCGACTTTGCTGAATTCATGTATCCGTTCTAGCAGACTTTTGGTGGAGTTTGAGTTTTCCATGTATAATATCATGTCATCTGCAAAAAGTGAAAGCTTGACTTCATCTTTGCCAATTTTGATGCCTTTGATTTCCTTTTGTTGTCTGATTGCTGATGCTAGCACTTCCAACACTATGTTAAACAACAGTGGTGAGAGTGGACATCCCTGTTGTGTTCCTGATCTCAGGGAGAAAGCTCTCAGTTTTTCCCCATTGAGGATGATATTAGCTGTGGGCTTTTCATAAATGGCTTTTATGATGTGTAAGTATGTTCCTTCTATCATGACTTTCTCTAGGGTTTTTATTAAGAAAGGATGCTGAATTTTGTCAAATTGTTTTTCTGCATCAATTGACAGGATTATATGGTTCTTATCTTTTCTTTTATTAATGTGATGTATCACATTGATTTGTGAATGTTGAACCAGCCCTGCAGCCCAGGAATGAATCCCACTTTTGATCATGGTGAATAATTCTTTTTATATGCTGTTGAATTCAATTTGATAGTATCTTATTGAGAATTTTTGCATCCACATTCATCAGGGATATTGGCCTGTAGTTCTCTTTTTTTACTGGGTCTCTGTCTGGTTTAGGAATCAAAGTAATGCTGGCTTCATAGAATGAGTCTGGAAGTTTTCCTTCCCTTTCTATTTTTTGGAATAGCTTGAGAAGGATAGGTATTATCTCTGCTTTAAATGTCTGCTAGAATTCCCTAGGGAAGCCATCTGGTCCTGGAATCTTATTTGTTGGGAGATTTTTGATAACTGATTCAATTTCTTCGCTGGTTATGGGTCTGTTCAAGCTTTCTCTTTCCTCCTGATTGAGTTTGGGAAGGGTGTGGGTGCTTAGGAATTTGTCCATTTCTTCCAGGTTGTCCAGTTTGTTGGCATATAATTTTTCATAGTATTCCCTGATAATTGCTTGTATCTCTGAGGGATTGGTTGTAATCATTCCATTTTCATTCATGATTTTATCTATTTGGGTCCTCTCCCTTTTCTTTTTGAGAAGCCTGGCTAGAGGTTTATCAATTTTGTTTATTTTTTCAAAAAACCAACTCTTGGTTTCGTTGATCTGCTCTACAGTTTTTTTTAGATTCTATATTGTTTATTTCTGCTCTGATCTTTATTATTGCTCTTCTTCTGCTGGGTTTGGGGTATCTCTGCTGTTCTGCTTCTATTTCCTTTAGGTGTGCTGTTAGATTTTGTATTTGGGATTTTTCTTGTTTCTTGAGATAGGCCTGGATTGCAATGTATTTTCTTCTCAGGACTGCCTTTGCTGCATCCCAAAGTGTTTGGATTATTGTATTTCGATTTTCATTTGTTTCCATATTTTTTAAATTTCTTCTCTAATTGCCTGGTTGACCCATTCATTCTTTTTTTTTTTTTAATATATGAAATTTATTGTCAAATTGGTTTCCATACAACACCCAGTGCTCATCCCAAAAGACCCATTCATTTTTCAGTAGGGTGTTCTTTTTTTTTTTTTTTTTTCCAACGTTTTTTAATTTTTTTTTTATTTTTGGGACAGAGAGAGACAGAGCATGAACGGGGGAGGGGTAGAGAAAGAGGGAGACACAGAATCGGAAATAGGCTCCAGGCTCCGAGCCGTCAGCCCAGAGCCTGACGCGGGGCTCGAACTCACGGACCGCGAGATCGTGACCTGGCTGAAGTCGGACGCTTAACCGACTGCGCCACCCAGGCGCCCCCAGTAGGGTGTTCTTTAACTTCCATGATTTTGGAGGTTTTCCAGACTTTTTCTTGTGGTTGATTTCAAGCTTCATAGCGTTGTGGTCTGAAAGTGTTCATGGTATGATCTCAATTCTTGTATACTTATGAAGGGCTGTTTTGTGACCCAGTATGTGATCTATCTTGGAGAATGTTCCATGTGCATTCAAGAAGAAAGTATATTCTGTTGCTTTGGGATGCAGAGTTCTCAATATATCTGTTAGGTCCATCTGATCCAGTGTATCATTCAGGGCCCTTGTTTCTTTATTGATCCTCTGTCTAGATGATCTATCCATTGTTGTAAGTGGAGTGTTAAAGTCCCCTGCAATTACCACATTCTTATCAATAAGGTTGCTTATGTTTGTGAATAATTGTTTTATATATTTGGGGGCTCCCATATTCGGCACATAGACATTTATAAGTGTTAGCTCTTCCTGATGGATAGACCCTGTGATTCCCTCCTGCAAGTCCATGTAGCATGCACTGCCTCTCCGCCCTTCCTATCCTCTTCTGTGGGCCTCTTGTCTGCGCTTGGATGTGGAGAGTCCGTTCCGCTAGTCTTCTGGCAGTTTTCTGGGTAAATTAGGCTGATGTGGGTGGAATCTAAGCGATCAGCAGGGTGGGGTGAACTCAGCGTCCTCCTACCCCATTCTTGCATCTTGAGGATAAATCCTACTTGATTGTGGTGAATGATCCCTTTAATATATTGTTGAATGTGGTTTGCTAATATCTTGTTGAGGATTTTTGCATCTATGTTTATCAGGGATATTTCCCTGTAGTTTTCTTCTTCTTTTTTAAATGATCTTCATCTGGTTTTGGTATCAGGGTAATGCTGGCCTCTCAGAATATACTTGGAATCTTTCCCTGTTTGAGGGGGAGAGGTATTGACTCTTCTCTAAATGTTTGGTAGAGTTTACCTATGAATCCATCTGGTCACAGGCTTTGCTTTTTGGTAGATTTTTGATTACTGATTCAATTTTATTACTAGTAATTGGTCTCTTCAGATTTTCCCTTTCTTCCTTATTCAGTTTTGGAAGATTGTATGTTTCTAGGAATTTACCCATTTCTTTTAGGTTGTCCAATTTTTTGGTATATAATTTTTCACAGTATTCTTTCATAATTCTTGTATTTTTATGGTGCTGGTTGTTACATTTTCCTTTTGTTATTTTATTTATTTGGGTCTTTTCTCTTTTATTACTGATGAGTCTGACTAAAGGTTTATCGATTTTGTTTGTCTCTTGAAAGAAGCAGATCTTGATTTCATTGGTCTTCTTTTTCATTGGTCTATGTGCCATTTTGTTCTGCTCTGAGCTTTATTACTTCCTTCCTTCTATTTACCTAGGACTTCTTCCTTTTTCTAGTTCTTTCATGCGTAAAGTTAGTTTATTTGAACTTTTTCTTGTTTCTTGAGATAGGCCTGTGCTGCTATAAATTTCCCTCTTAGAACTGCTTTCAATGCATCCCAAAGATTTTGGACAGTTGTGTTTTCATTTTCATTTGTCTCCATGTATTTTTTTTTTCATTTATTCTTTGATTTCTTCATTGACTCACTGATTGTATGTTTAGCCTCCACATGTTTGTGGTTTTTTCTTGTGATTGTGAGTTCTAGTTTCATAGTGTTGTGATTGTAAAAGATGAATGATATGATTTCAGTCTTCTTAAATTGAGACTTGTTTTGTGGCCTAATGAGAATGAGAATGTTCCACATGCACTTAAAGAGAATGTGTACTCTGTTGTTCTTGGATGGAATGTTCTGCATATATTAAGTCTATCTGGTCTTATATGTCATTCAAAGACACTATTTCCTCATTGATTTTTCTGCCTGAATGACCTATTCATTGATGTAAATTAAGTGTTAAAGTCCCTTACTATTTTGTTACTGTCAGTTCCTCCCTTTATATCTATTAATATTTCCTTTGTTTATTTAGGTACTCCAATGTTGGGTACATAGATATTTACTTGTTGGATTGATCCCTTTATCATTATATAATGCTCTTCTTTGTCTGTTATTATAGTTTTTATTTTAGAGTTTAAAGTCTATTTTATTTGTTATGAGTATTCCTGCTCCAGCTTTTTTGCTGCTTCCATTTGTAGTGGAATATCTTTTTCAATTCTTTCAGTCTCCGTCTGTTTCTTTAGGTCTGAAGTGAATCTTTTGTAGGCAGCATATAGATGAGTCTTTCTTTTTTTCTGATTTGTCACCCTCTACCTTTTTATTGGAGGATTTAGACAATTTACATTTAAGTAATTATCGATATGTATGTACTTATTGTCATTTTGTTAATCGTTTTCTGATTCGTTTTTTTTTTGGAGTTCTTAGTTCTTTTCTTACTCTCTTTTTTTGTGATTGACTTTCTGTAGTGTCATTATCCCCCCCCCCACCTTTTTTTGTGTATCTATTATAGGTTTTGTTTTAGGATAGGTTTATAGTTACCATGAGGTTTGTATATTGCTTCCTAAGTATATAGCAGTTTATATTAAGTTGATGGTCATCTAAGTTCAAACACATTCTAAAAAACTTATTTTTTATACCCCTCTCTCCACATTTTATGTTTAGGCTACCATATTTTACATATTTTTATTCATAATTTTCTTCTAATTATGGGCTTTTCTTTTATACTTAAAGAAGTCCTTTTGAATTTTTGTAAGGCCAATTTAGTGATGATAAACTCCTTTAATTTTTGTCTGGGAAACTCTCTTTCCTTTTATTCTGAATGATAACCTTGCCAGGTAGAGTATTCTTGGTTGTAGTTTTTTTCCTTTCAAGACTTTGAATATGTAGTGCTACTCCCTTCTGGCCTGCAAAGTTTCTGCTGAAAATCCAACCAATAGCCTTATGCGCTTTCCTTTTATACTTCTCTCTTGCTATTTTTAAAATTCTTTTTTTATCTTTAACTTTTGACATTTTAATTATTATGTCATGGTGTGGACATTCTTGGGTTCATCTTATTTTGAACGCTCCATGCTTCCTAAACCTAGATATCTGTATCTTTTTCCAGATGAGTGAAGTTTTTACTAGTATGCCTTCAACTGAGTTTTCTGCCCCGTTCTCTCTTTTTCCTTCTGGGACCCCCATAATGCAAATATTTGTTTGCTTGATGTTGTCTAAAAGATCTCTTAACTTATCCTTCTTTTTTTATTTCCCCCTTGCTGTTCAGCTTGGGTGCTTTCCATTACCCTCTCTTCCAGATCACTGATCCATTCTTCTATATCTTCTAATCTTTTGATTCCCTCTAGTGTTCTTTGTTGTTGTTTATTTGTTTGTTTGTACTTAAGTTATTGTGTTTTTCATCTCTGGTTCTTTTTTATATTTTCCATCTCTTGGTTGAAGGCTTCACTGAGTTCTTTCACTCTTTTCTCCAGCCTGGTAAGCATCTTTATGATCATTGCTTTAAACTCTTTGTTAGGCATATTGCTTATTTCCTTTTTACTTAGTACTTATTCTGAGGTTTTGTCTTTTTCTTTCTTTTGGAACATACTCCTGTTTCCCCATTGTTATTGACTTCCATGTTTATTTTGATGAATTAGCAGAGCAGCTACCTCTGAATTTGAAGAAATGGTCTTGTGTCTGGTCGTCCCCTGTGTATGCTTGGCGACTTCTGCTGGCTGGCAGGAGCTGTGGTTGGTGTAGGCTGGGGGTTGCAGGGCATTCCATGCTGTGACTGACCTGGTGAGATGACCATAGCTGAAGTGAGTGCAAGTGGGAGGTCCTAGGGGTCTCCATATAGTAGACACCCTGACAGGACAACTAAAGCTGAAGTGGGTGCAAGTTTGAAGGATCCTGGGCCCTTATGTGCAGAGGTGCCCTGGCAGGACAGCTGAAGCTGAAGTTGGTACAAGCTGGAGCGTCCTGCAGTGCTCATTGCAGGGGGTGCCCTGATGGGGTGATAAACCCAGGCCAGCACAAGCCAGTGTGTCCAAGGGGATTCTTTTCAGGGATGCCCTGGCAGGTCAGCTAAAACTGAAGTGGATGCAAGCTAAGGGAGGGTGAGTGGGGGGCTGGACCTTCCATACAGAAGGCACCTTGGCAGGACGGCTGAAGCAGAAATGTGTGCAAGCCAGGGTATTTAGGAGCGTTCCATCCTGAGGATGCCCTGGCAGGACAACTGAAGGTGAAGTAGGTATAAACTGGAGGGTCCCTGAGTGTGCAGCAAAGGGGGTGCCATTGTGGGGCAATGGAAACCAAGGCTGGTGGAGTCCAATGTGTCCTGGGATGCTCTGTACAGGGGGCACCCTGGTGGGACAGCTGGGCCAAACAGACATCAGCCAGGAGGTCCTAGGGTACTCTGTGTTGATGGTGCCTAGCAAGCTGAAGCCAAAGTAGGTATGGACCTGGAGTGTTCAGGGATGCTTCGCATCTGTGTCACCTTGGGGCAACAGCTGAAGCTGTACTGAGTGCTATCAAGGGGTGTCCTGGTATATACCGCCCTAGAGCCTCCTTGGTGGGATTGCTGGGGCCAGGTGTCTGAGGCTCACTGACGTGGTAGGCTGGTTAGGGTGCTCAGACCCTCTCATCCCATTGACACTGTCATGGTGGAGGGGGAGCATAAACTGGGGTGCTTGTCAGCCCTTCTAACCCAGAGAGAGTTCCAGCAGCTCCCTTTAGTTTGGGAGGGTTTTAGGGCTGGTTCTTTTACATACTAGTTGTTCTTTTAAACCTTGGCTTTTTTCCCCTGTGTTCCAGGGCAGATGATTCTGCTCAGGATGTCTCAGTAGTATCCCTTCCCACTGCAGTTTATGGCATTTGGGATTGGAGGTTCCCTTCATTACTGTGTCTCCACCTCTTTTGTTTTGCAGAAGCTTTTCAGTCACTCCTCCCATTGTGAGATTTTGAGGAGGAGATTGATGTGATGAAATCATATAAATTAGGAAGTCATTCTGAGGGATTAAAAGAATAAAAGATGGGAGGTAGGGATGCTAGTGTTAGGTGACTTTTGAAATCACCATTTGATAGATGTGGAAGGCCTAACTCACAGTTTTGCTATTACTATTTTAGTATCTACTAAAATAGAAACACCTTTCCTCCATGGTTATTTTGGTCTACCTAGTTCATGGGTTGATGGAGATGGACTCTGAAAGAAAATGTATTTAGTTTCTCTATTAGGAAAAAAGAAAATAATTTCTATAAAACTAGGATCAAAGCAGGTAATACAGAAATGATTTGAAAAGTTTAAAGATATACCCCCAAATTGATTTATTTTTAAATGACACTATTTGTTACATCAGAGCTGTGAGTTCTTCCTTCCACTTTCTTTTTCATCCCATTACTGTAAATGAATGAATGATTTACAGTTTTTTATCTTAATGTCTCTTGCAAAAGAGATTAATAGAAATAGAAAAGAGAAAGAAACAAAAGGAGTTGAAGGAGAAGGAGAAGGAAGAAAGGAGGAAGCAGCTAGCAGCAGAGATGAAAGAAGATGGAGAAAAGGAATTCCAGGTGGAGGAGGAGGAGGAAAGAGAGGAAGAGGAGCCATTACCCGAAATCTTTATTCCATCAACCCCCTGTCGCATCCTCTGTGGATTTTACTCTGAGCCAGGGAAGTTCTGGGTTTCTTTGGTGAGTAATAATGTAATACATAATTTTGATTAAATAGTTTCTGATCATGAATTTCCAGGCCATTCTTACTTTCTCTTATGGTGAGACCATTTGTTAACTACTATTGAATAAGTTGTGAATTTTGATGAATGAATGTGACTTACAGTTTTTGTGTCATCTTAATATATTTTATGTCTGCTTATAATATCTGCTATCGTCTATAATGATCATTCATATTTCAGGGGGTCAAAGAGAAGAAGAATTAAAGGTAGAAGGAAGGGCAAAGGGCTAAAGAGTCTTCTGGCTGTTTCTATTGTTTCTTTAATTTGAAACTAATTGACATTTTGAAAATAATGGCCACACTATCCTGCAGAGTTTTGTTTGCATTTTGTTATCTGCAGCTATGCTGTGTGGCCACGTGGAAGTCTGGGAAGATGACTATTTTTAGATGGTCACATTGTCACCCTGAACAAAATTGGAACTTGGCTGATATGGAAGAAGAGAAAAATAGATATCAGAGAGTCAAAGACAGAGGACTGTCACAAAGTTGTGATAATTACATTCTCTAATTATATCTTTTCTACTATCATGAAACAATTGATTGCAAAACAAGATTTCCTTCGTTATAAATTTGTCACAAAATTCAGCTCCATTAACAAAAAGACTAATAATTGACATGATTTTATTATACTTCACACATACTGTGATTGTCACAAATTGAAGGTTTGTGGCCATCCTGTGTTGAGCAAGCTAATCAGCATCATTATTTCTACAACATTGGCTCACTTCATGTCTGTGTGTCACATTTTGGTAATTCTTGCGATATTCCAAACTTTCTCATTATTATTGTTATGGTGATCTGTGATCATTGATCTTTGTTACTATTGTAATTGTTTTGGGGAGCCATGAACCACACCCATATAAGACAGCAAACCTAACGATAAATATTGTGTGTGTTTTCACTGCTCCACTAACTAGTCATTCCCCCATCTCTCTCCCTCTCCTTGGGCCTTCCCTGAGATACAAGAATATTTAAATTAGGCCAATTAATAACCCTACAATAGCTTCTAATTGTTCACTTGAAAGGAAGAGTCACATGTTTCTCACTTTAAATCAGAAACAAGAAATGATTAAGCTTAGTGAGAAACGCATGTCAAAAGCCAAGGCAGGCCAAAAGCTAGGTCTCTTGTGCCAAATAGTAGGCCAAGATGTTAATGCAAAGGAAAAGGTTTTTTTTTTTTAGTAGGCTCCATGCCCAACATGGGGTTTGAACTCATTACCCTGAGATCAATAGTCACATGCTCTATCTCCTAACCAGCCAGATGCCCTCCAAAGGAGAAGTTCTTGAAAGAAATTAAAAGTGCTATTCCAGTAAACACACAAATACCGAGAAAGCAAAATAGCCTTATTGCTGATATGGAGAAAATTTCAGTGGCCTGGATGGAAGATAAAACCAGCCACAACATTCTCTTCAGCCAAAGCCTAATGCAGAGCAACGCCCTAACTCTCTCCAATTCTGGGAGAGGTGAGGAAGCTTCAGAAGAAAAGTTTGAAGTTAGCAGGGGTTGGTCCATGAAGTTTAAGCAAAGAAGGAAAGAAGCCATCTCCATAATAGAGAAGTGTGAGGTACAGCAGCAGGTGCTGATGGAGAAGCTGCAGCAAGTTATCCAGAGGATCTAGCTAAGATTAGTCACGGGGTGCCTGGGTGGTTGTCCGTTGAGCGTCTGACTTTGGCTCTGGTCATGATCTCGCGGTCTGTGAGTTCGAGCCCCGCGTCGGGCTCTGTGCTGACAGCTCAGAGCCTGGAGCCTGCCTCAGAATCTGTGATCTCCCTCTCTCTCTACCCCTCCCCCGCTCATGCTCTGTCTCTCTCTCTCTCTCTCTCTCTCTCTCTGTCAAAAATCAATAAACATTTAAAAAAAAAGATCAGTCATGAAGGTGGCTACACTGAACAATAGATTTTCTTAAAATTTTTTTTTAATGTTTATTTTTGAGAGAGAGACAGAGTGCAAATGGGGGAGGGGCAGATAGAGAGGGGACACAGAATCTGAACTAGGCTCCAGGCTCCGAGCTGTCCACACAGAGCCAGACATAGGGCTCAAATTCATGAACCATGAGATGACTGGAGCCAAAGTCAGATGCTCAGTCAGCCACCTAGGTGCACCACAATAGATTTTCAATGTAGACGAAACAACCTTCTACTGGATGATGTCATCTAGGACTTTCATAAAGGATATGTCAATTCCTGGCTTCAAAGAATAGGTTGACCCTTTTGTTAGGGGCTAACGCAGCTGGTGACTTAAATTTGAAGCCAGTGCTCATTTACCATTCTGAATATCCTAGGGCCCTTAAGAATTGTGCTAAATCCCTACTGCCTGTGCACTATAAATGGAACAACAAAGCTGGGAGAACTGTTCAGAAAAAAAGAAGATTCCTTTTAAAATATTATTGTTCATTGACAACATAGCTGGTTACCCATGATTCCTGGAGACCTATGATGAGATTAATGTTGTTTTTATGCCTCCTAGCACAACATCCATTTTGTAGCCTGTGGATCAAAGAGTAAAGTAGACTTTCAAGTCTTATTATTTAAGAAATATTTTGTAAGGCTATAACTGCCATAGAGAGTGATTCCTCTAATGGATCTGGGCAAAACCAACTGAAAACCTTCTGGAAAGGATTTACCATTCTAGATTCATGGGAATAGGTCAAAATATCGACATTAGCAGGAATTCTTGGAAGAAGTTGATTCCAACCCTTATGGATGACTTTGAGGGTTCAAGACTTGAGTGGAGGAAGTAACTGAAGATGTGGTGGAAGCAGCAAGAGAACTAGAACTCTGAGTAGAGCCTAAAGATGTGACTGAATGTCTACCATCTCATGATACAACTTTAACAAATGAGCAGTTGCTTTTTATGGATGAGCAAAGAAAGTGAGATGGAATCCCCCCCCCCCCCGCCGGTGAAGATGCTATAAAGACTGTTGAAATGGCAGCAAAATATTTAGAATATGGCATAAACTTAGTTACTAATTAGTAGGGTTTGAGGGGATTGACTCCAATTTTGAAAGAAGTTCTACTGTGAGTAAAATATTAACAGCATTGCATGCTACAGAGAAATTCATGAAAGGAAAAATCAGTTGATGCAGCAAACTTGACCACTGTCTTATTTTAAGAAATTCCACAGCTACCCCAACCTTCAGCAGCCACCACCTTGATCAGTCAACAGCCATCAACATCAAGGCAGGACCCCACCAGCAAAAAGATTAAGACTTTCCAAAAGCTCAGATTATGGTTGGAAATTTTGGGCAATAAAGTATTTTTAAATTTAAGGTATGTACACTGTTAGACATAATGCTATTACACACTTAATAGTCTATGCTATAGTGTAAACATAATTTTTATATGTACCAGGGAACAAAAAAAAATCATTTGACTCACTTTATTGCAATATTAATTTCATTAAAGTATTCTGGGATTGAACTCACAACATCCCATATGTGAAAGACTATCACTAATTCATAGTTTGTCCCAGATCCCAGTGTCCCAGGATGCTGACTAGCCAAGGATTGTTGCTACAAGAAGTAACGAGCATTAACTTCTCCCCTGTTCAACTTTTCCTAGAAATGCATCTTTGTTAGAAACTTCTAAGGAGACAAGCAGCAAGAAGAATAGAAAGTAGTGATGGAGGCACCTAGGACTCCACTTATTAGTGCCTTTATACTTTGTCTTTGTTTTATGAAACAGTTGTTGATGACTATAATTGTGTGGGGTTCTAGGGTAAGGGATAAATAAGACATGGTTCCTGACTTCAGGAGGGAGAGAGGCATAGAAAGAACTTCGTATCACGAGGGAGAGAGGCATAGAAAGAACTGTAATACAGTGTAGTAGAGTTCTAGTGTCCTGGAAACATGCAAAAAGTGTTATTTAACAAATATGAGAAAAAAAAAATTTTCCTTGTCTCAAACAAATCTAACATTCTATGGGGATCCATACGAGTCTTGTCTGCTTTTGTCCACTCTTAGAGTTGATGAATAGTCTCCTGCAATTGTCCAAGGACACTTTCCCCAAAGGCCCTTTGATCCCACCCCTCTCACATTCTCCAGTATTTTGTTCTACAATAAACCACCTAGTCTCCTGTATTATCCACTTCCCTCTGTTTACTCAGTTCTTAGCAGCACATAAACATGCTCTACCACCTAACTTGAAATTTTTCCTTCCTTTCCACTCCCTCTTTTAGAGGTGATCCTAAAGATTATATTATGTACCTTTAACTTCATATAGTTTGACATAAATTTACTCTTCTAATTACAGAGAAAAAGATCATAGAGTACTTTAATGCCATGTATCCTCCCCCTCTCCATTGCCATATATTTTCTTTATATATATATATATATATATATATATATAATTTGTATTCCTAAAAGGTATTTTACTATTTTTGTTGTTGTTGATATCATTTTGGTTTGTCCTTTTTCTTACTGTTAATTTCTTTCTATATCTTTGTAGTTGCAGAAGATTCTGCCTAAAAATGTATGTGTATTTAGTGTAGGTCTGCTGGTAACACATTCTCTCAGTTTTGGGAGCTTTTTGGGGGGGTTTGGGGTTTTTTTCTTTTTCCTTTTTTAAAAAAATCATATTTTTGCTGGATATTTTCTTTGCAAACTTTGATGTCTTTTAATCTTTTGTCCTCAATTCTGCCAGCTGCATCTTTTTATTGTTGTTTCTTCGAAACCTGATGTGTCTTTTTCCTTGGTTGCTTTTAAGATTTTGTGTTAAAAGGTATAATTTCTTCATATTTCTCTTGCTTGTGTTCATAGTGTTTCTTGAATCCCAATATAGTTTCACTCAGTTTTTGAAAAATTTCAGCCATTATGTACCACAATGTTGCTTCTGGCCCATCTTTGTCCTTGTTTCTTCTGGGATTCCAGTTCTATGTACATTAACCCTTATCACTATGACCCATAGATATTTTACACACACACTGCCCTTGCTTTTGGTATTTGTCATCCTTCTTTTCTTTCTCCTGCTTTGGTCTGACTGCTTTATCTGATCTCTCTTCCAGATTCATAATTCTAGCTGTGTCTAGTTGCTTTCAAACTAATCTATTGAATTTTTGTCATTTTATTTTTCAGTCCTACAATTTTATTTTTTCCATTATTCACTTTCTTTACAGATTCCAGGTGACTTCTTACCTTTTTCATAGTGCCTTCAAATTCCTTAAATATATTAATCTTGGTTACTTGAAATCCATTTTATAAACACCTCTCATGATTTTTTCTTTGATCTGTTTGTTCTTTTGATTTTCAATCAAGTCTTGTCTTAACAAGTATGCATAGGGTGTTCTTTTTAATTGAAAAATTGACCTTGTATATGAAAAGCTGTAGCATTAGCTTGAGAATCTGTATATTGCCATTGTCTCCTGGGAATTTATTTTTGTTCTGGAAAGCAGCTAGAAATCCTAGATCATGTTCATATAGTCAGTGACTGAGATGACTCATACCTGTAGGGTGTAGTGTTCTAGGGTTGCAATGGAAAGCCCCGTGGAAGGTGTGTTTACAGTGGCTCCTTCTCCTTGGATGACCTTGGGAATTCTTTCCCTCTCCCTAAGCCCATGAGACAACAGATTGCTGAATTTCAAAGCCTCTCAGATGGTACTTTCAGAGCTGGTAATTGCTTCAGGGAGAAGAGCAATGCCCTAGACTCAAAACTAGCTCTGAACAGCATGACCTACAAAACTGTATTAAATACTGTATGTGCAGAATAATACTTGAAATAAAATGGAACTCAGTAGGTAGTCAGAAGTGATATCTTCCTTGTATTGACTTTTAAATGGAAGCAAATTATTGTAAGGTGTTTTATTATTGCATAATCATATAGTTCCATATAAATGGACAATGAGTTACTTTATAAAACCTATCTATAATAATAGAAGTCATATAAAAATAGATGTGTTAAGACATCTATTTTTGGTTTTAAAATTTGAAGAATAAAAAAAATCCTTGTGTGGTCATATGTATCTTATATTCAAGTACTACCTTCAATGTTATTTATCTCTTTTCCAGGGTGGCTATGATTCTGGTTTTCTATATCACTGTGAGTTCCCCCCATATGAGAAAAGTATCAATGGCACAGAAAAGAAGGATGAACCTTTTGATTTTCGTTTTCTTGAAGATACAGAGGATAATCCCATCCATACTATCACTTTCAGGTGAACAAAATTTCAGAAAGCTTAAAAAAAAAACTCATTTGTGTCTCTGTTGTTGTCCATTATGAATATTGTTCATTTTTAAAGATGTGTCCGAATGGAGGGGCACTCAAATATTTTCTTTTTAAAAAAATTTAGTGTTTATTTATTTTTGAGAGAGAGAGAGAGAAAGAGAGAGAGGGAGGAGAGAGAGAGGGAGACAAAGAGTCTGAAGCAGGTTCCAAGCTCTGAGCTATCAGCACAGAGCCTGATGTGGGGCTTGAACTCATGTACCATGAGATCATGACCTGAGTTGAAGTTGGAGGCTTACCCGACTGAGCCACCCAAGTGCCCCAAACATTTTATAGTTAAATAAACTTAATGAATAAATAGAATCAAAGCTAGTCATGAAACACTATTTCAAGTCCCTCTGTCAAATATTCTGTCAGAATTTCTGTTTATCACACAATAGGTTTGTATGGACTTACTTTCTGTTACTTAGGATTCTCCTGCATGGTCAGATAAGGAAGGTTCAGTGTTACAGTGATCCTGCAGAAATCACAACTTGAATCCTTAGTCCTTTAATAATTGAGAATTAAGCATTTATGCTAGTCATTCTTTTGAAGATCAAATATAATAGCTCTAAATTTCAAATTGGCTTTTTCCCCTCTGTTCTTTTGCAGTAGTTTGTTAGGGCTTAAAGATATGTACAGTGGGGGTGCACAATGAAGTCCATAACATCTTTGTTATTAAAATTCAGTCATGTGTCATTAATTTAAAATTATATATCTGGGGTGCCTGGGTGGCTCAGTTGGTTGAGCGACCAACTTCTGCTCAGGTCATGTTCTCGGGTCCATGAGTTTGAGCCCTGCATTGGGTTCTGTGCTGACAGCACAGCACCTGAAGCCTGCTTCAGATTCTGTGTCTCCTTCTCTTTCTGCCCCTCCCCTGCTCATGCTCTTTCTCAAAAATAAATAAATGTTAAAAAAAGGTATAAAATTATATACCTAATTAATATGAACAATTTATGTTTCATAGCATTAACCAAGATCTCATGTTCTGTGGAATGCAAAATGGAGCAATTCGAGTCTATATCCTAAGTCAGAATAATCCTTCGTTGACAAATATGGTGGACTACTGGCATTTCAATCTGCATGACAATAATTATGGATGTGTTAAAGGCATATCTACTAGTTTTGATGACCGTTTCTTGGTGACCACTGGAGCAGATAGTAATATCTTTGTTTTCACCATTTTTTCTGAATTTGAACTAATGAAAGCCATTAAAGCCAAAGTGCCATCTCCAAGGGTATGCAACTAATAACAACGATAAAAAATATTTTAAAATAGTAATGTTAAATTACTCATTCTTTAAAAACTGAAAAGTCTTGGGGCACCTCAGTGGCTCAGTCAGTTGAGCGTCTGATTTTGGCCCAGGTCATGATCTTGTGGTTCATGGATTCGAGCTCCGTGTTGGGCTCTGTGCTGACAGCTCAGAGCCCGGAGCCTGCTTCAGATTCTGTGTGTGTCTCTCTCTGTCTCTGCCCCTCCCCCCTTACACTCTTTCTCTCTCTCTCAAAAATAAACATTAAAAAAAACCCCAAAACTCTTTAGACACTTTTACCTTATACTGATACCTTCCTATCAGTATTAAAATTTTGACTTTCTGTTGCTTCTATTAAATGTTAGTCATTGAATTTCCCTATAACACTAAAGGTATAGAATTCTCCAAATTAAAAAGACTGAGTTAATTTTTCTATATCAATCACTTTCTTGATCAAAATTTCTTTGTTTTCAAAATGTACAATTTTGCAGATCTAGATTTTGCTTTTAACTTATTCACTTGTTGAAGGGGCATACATGGGATGTATACCATAATTTGTGTGTTTGAAAGGGTTGTAAAAATATTAGTCTTTGTCATTAGAATATGACAATGTGGATCATGACCAAAGATTCAGTTAAATTATTCTGTCCTTAGGCAGAATGTATCATTGGTTTTGTAATGAAGATTGAGGGTCTAGATCCCCAAATTAAATCTGTTTGCCCTACCACAGGACCTGAATTTTCTATTATCAAAGTGGTTCCTTCAGATAAAATCACTAATAACAATTAGAATTGCTCCTAAAGAATAAGGAATTGTATTGGAAAGACCATAATTAAATGGGATGTCAATGTGTTCTTAGGAATTTTAACAGGTAACCAACTTCAAGATAACATACAAAAAAGGTAGGGAAGATTTGAGCAGGTGAATTTTCATTTTTATTCATGGAAGCAAAATTTGGAGAATAGACTGCTGTCAAAAGACATCCAGCTTAGGAAGAAGAATTACAGAAGGGAAAGTGTATGAACAAGAAAATCTTTATCTTTCTATCTAATGCCAGCTCTCTCTATGGAAATCTATATTGAGTAGAAAAAATCCATTCTACATATGTATATTGGCATCCTTTTATTTGTGACTTCAGTCAGTGTTTCTTATGTCATTGGCAGAATCTGCTTTCAAGAAGGCAAAATCAGAAAGAACTGAATCAATAGAGGTCTAAGTTCTGCATGTGTCTGAGATTCTTACTTTAGAACCGGCTGGGAAATGCTTGAAAGTACAGATGCCTGAGCCCCCTCCAAGAGCAAATAAATCAGAATATCTGAAAGGGAGGCCCATGTATCAGTATTTTGTAAAATATCTTCTCCCTTCCCCCAACCCCCAGGATTCTAAGGTGTAGCCACAATTGAGAACAACTGGCATATATTTGGGCACTGTTGAAAGTAACTCTTTAATTCAAATTTACTGCAAGCAGCTGAGGCCAGGAGACGGCTGAATATCAGTATCAAATCTAGGAAATCACACTGTTAATGGAGAACCAAGGGGCTTTTCTCTGGGCAATAGAAGAATTAAAAAATACAATTCTATCAAGTATAGAATCAAGTATGTTGTATCAAGTATGTGATTAACAGTAACTACAATGTATAAGCCATCACTGTCTCTTGCATTGGTTATGTCTTATGACTTCTTCTAAAGTCCTAAACCTTGGGGCATCTGGCTGGCTCAGTCAGTAGAGCATGTGACTCTTGATCCTGGGGTTGTGAGTTGAAGCCCAACCTTGGATACAGAGATAACTTAAAAATAAAATCTTAAAAAAAAAATTCTAGGATTGCCTGGGTGTTCTAGGAGTGCATGTATTTCTCTCTCTCTCTCTCTCTCTCTCTCTCTCTCTCTCTCTCAAATAAACCTAAAAAAAAAGTTCTAAACTTTATCTTACACAAAAGTATGTAGATTTACATATATGTATAAAGACTAGTACTGTAATAAAACAACTTGGCCAAAAGAGAGTCCTTATTTCTTTACAATGAAGGATGGCAAAAGAGAGACCTATCTTATGAAAAAGAATAGAGCATAAATTCAATTTTATTTAAGAACTGATTATCTAGCAACCTAAGATTCGGTTTGGTTCACTGGATTATAATTCTTTTTCCTTAAATTTTATGGCATAGCATAGTATCTGAATAAACAAAGTAATTTTAAGTGATTTATTTCATAGTTCCCTTAACTTAAATTACTGTCCTTTCTAAAAGGGGATTCATATTTCTGATTTCCTCTTTCTCAGAGAGGGGAACTATATTCTGTGCCTTTCTCACTGCATGTCTTTTTTAAACAAGATAAATTGAAATGGTTAAAGTTTAAAAAAAACTACATGTCAATTATACTCAAAAATTTTTAATTAAAAATATTTTTAGTTTATTTTATTTTGAGAGACAGAGGGTATGAGCATGGGAGAGGCAGAGAGAGAGAGAGAGAGAGAGAGAGAGAGAGAGGGAATCCCAAGCAGGTTCCATGCTGGCAATGCAGAGCCTGATGTGGGGCTCAATCCCATGAGCTGTTAGATCATGACCCCAGTCAAAATTAAAAGTCAGAGGGGCGCCTGGGTGGCTCAGTCGGTTAAGCGGCCGACTTTGGCTCAGGTCATGATCTCGCGGTCCGTGAGTTCGAGCCCCGCGTCGGACTCTGCTGACAGCTCAGAGCCTGGAGCCTGTTTCAGATTCTGTGTCTCCCTCTCTCTGACCCTCCCCTGTTCATACTCTGTCTCTCTCTGTCTCAAAAATGAATAAAAGTTAAAAAAAATTTTTAAAAACCCCAAAATTAAAAGTCAGATACTTAACCAACTGAGCCACCCTGTTGCCCCTAAAAAATATATTTTAAAACCTTCCTGTATACACATAAGGTATTGGGGGGAGAATTAAGCATATATAAAAGGGGATATGCTAAAAAAATAGCATTTTAAAATAAATGACCTGGGAAATTTTGCATGTATCCTTTGTTAATAACACATGATATTAGTAATTCACATTTTGAAGGGGAATTATGGTGATATTAACATTTTGCATGCATATTAGGTTTTAAGACTTTTTCTATGTACCTCTTTAAATCAAGCAGAAACAAATAAATTTAGTCAACTGCAATTTTCCCCCTAGTTTTCCCTGGATTATTTCCTGTGAAAGTACCTTGCAAGCCTATAATTATTAGAAATTGGCAGAGGGGGGAAAAAGCTCAGCTTACTTCCTGTTAGATATTTTAAGAGAAATATGCAATTTAAAAGTGTTAACCGTTTCTCCCCTTTCTACAGTTTGGAATTGAAGCAGAGCCAATTCCAGAAGATATTGAAGATCCCAAAGCCTATAGGTATGAGAATTTTTGATAAATACTAGCCTTGAGCTGTTGCAAAACAACATTTTATAGAAGTTGACCAAGCCAATGGAATTTCCAAATTATTGAGTCCTGATTCCTCTTATGCTGTTTCTGGATCTTACTATCCTTTTAAATTTCTGTTTTCAGTATTGAGAATGCTAGAAGAAAAAGAGAACATGATAAGTTAATGAAAGAAGTGGAAGAAATAAAAGCTGGGAAGAGAGAAAAACTCAAAGCTTTGAGGAATGAATTTCAGCAACTTCTGGAAATGAATAAAGAATTACCAAAGCATATGCAGTTTAAGCGAACAGTAAGCCTTAATTAAATTTGACTTTTAACATACACTATTTCTTTGGATCAAGACTATGATTTTTCTGATAAATAGGAACACTTAAAAAATCTTTAAACTTCCCTTTATCTGGCCAGTGTGTTGGCAGCAGCTAAAATACCATAGAATTTGACATACAACTTGGTTTGGATATAGAAGAACCTCTTTATATAACAGAGTTTACTTCTGGATTTAGGTACTTCACTTTTCTTTTTTCTTATGGTGACAAGATATATAAATACAGGTTTGAATCTGGTTTTCAACCCTTAGTGTACCTAGCCAAGATATCTAATCTTTGTATAAGTACGCATATATTTTGATTCTCTGTGATTCCATTTCTATAAATCAACAAATCTATCAAAAAGATAGTACCTGGTTGTCCCACAAAGTTTCCGAAAAATGACTTAGTATAGTTGTAGCTATGGGGACGATTAACAAATTATTTAAGCTAATTTTGTATTAATGTTTTTCTTTTCTGACTTATCACAAAGCTTCCATCTACGTGTTAGTGATTTTTTTCCACTGTGTACTTCTTCCTAAGTGGAATTGCTGTCAAGAACTAATCAAATAAATAGCCAGAATTTATCATCCTATGACCTATAATTCTTGAAGCACCTAGTCCATTCCATGTGAAAAATGCTCTGGTGAAATCATAATGGCTAACTCATGGTATTGGTTAAAAGACCAAATCATAATGGTTAAAAGATGTTTATGCTATTTTACTAAGAAAAACCTGGACAGGGGCACCTAGGTGGCTCCGTTGGTTAAGTGTTCAACTTTGGCATAAGTCATGATCTAACGGTTCATGGGTTTGAGCCCTGCATCGAGCTCTGTGCTGACAGTGTGAGCCTGGAGCCTGCTTCAGATTCTGTGTCTCCTTCTCTCTCTGCCCCTCCCCTGCTCATGCTCTGCCTCTCTCACTCTGTCTTACAAAAATAAATAAAATGAGAAAAAAAAGTTGACATTTACAGAATATGGGTAACATAATTCAAAATAAAGAACACCTGAGGTGAGTTCTATGGCTAAGCATTTTTACATACATCATTACTTAAAACAGATACACCCTTGGAAAGAATAACTACTACTTACAATTTAGTGTGAATGAGGGCCCTGGTATTTTTCCCGGGGTACAGGTAAAAAACATGACCCTCCCCCTCCCATAAGTATCTTTATGGGAGGAATGGCTCCCCCCATGACAGACATTCAGCTAGAATTTGGTGACCTCAAGAAGACACCAAAGACTTAGCTGTCTTTCCTGGGTGGGGTCACATGGGAAGTGGTGCCATGAACTTCTACCCTGTGCCCTGCTGGTTATATACCAGTAGTGGCTTTGGGGTGGTGGAAGTTTTTTTTAAAAACTCTGTATACTCTCCAAATATTCTGTTATCATTCACTGCTTTTACTGTGGGCAAAATCTTTTAAGATACAACTTTATTTACAGTATTGTCAATGATTTCTGAGAACTTTTCTCCATATTTTGTGGAAGATGAAAAGTATGTTCTTTTCTTTTTCTAGAACAGAGAGAATTAATGATGTCTGGGAGCAAATTATAATGCAACATGAAATTGAGTGCAAAACTGATTCTGTATCTGTGTATGAAATAGGATTGATAATGCACATTGATGAAAGTACCCATTTCGATGAATAAATCTACTTATTTGCAGGATTTTGATCTAGATTCCAAAATTCGTGCTGAGATTGGCAGAAAAACAGCTCATAAGATTCAACAAGTGGAAAAAGAATTAGCATGGGAAAAAGAGAAACATCAACTTGGCCTCATGAAGCTACAGAACAGGTAGGATCCATATTTCCTGCAAGTTAAGATGTTTGAGAACATGTATTTGAATGAAGTTGTTCATAGTGGCTTAATTGAAGTGATCAGGTAAGAAATACCCTGAGTACCTTCTAACTCTTGAAGTCTCCAGGAATATTCCTGTCATTGCTACTGATATCTTCTTGAGCTTTCTGGGAAATTTGTTTAATTATTAGATTTTTGAACTCGACACCCAAAAAATGATTTAGAAATGGGCAGAAGACATGAACAGGTATTTCTCCAAAGAAGACATCCAGATAGCCAACATGAAAAGATGCTCAACATCACTCATCATTAGGGAAATTCAAATCAAAATCACAGTGACTTGAAACTAACTAACTAACTAACTAACTAACACTGTATGTTAACTAAATAGAATTTAAATAAAAACTTGAAACAACAACAACAAAAAGAAAATGCTACAGAAAAACCAAGTTTCTTCAACAAATACATTGCCTGAAGAAACAAGAGGGATGGAGTAAAAGAAACTTGAGAAATATACCAACAAAGTATCCACCAATGTGCGGATCTTATTTGGATTCTTATTCAAATAAATCAATTGTAAAAAAGCATTTTTAAATCAAAGAATATTTGAACACCAAGTGGATATTGGATATTAAATATTTACTATTAATTTTCCTAGGTATAATGATATTGTGGTAGTTACTTTTCTAAAAAGAATTCTTATTTGAAGTATTTATGGGTGAAATATGTTTCGATATTCCAAGAAGAAAAAAAAACAAAGGGATAGATACATAAAATTGGGGGATAAAAGTTGATAATTTTTTAATATGATTTGATGAATTTGTAGGAATTCACTATATTATGCCCTCTACCTTTATGTATGTTAAAACTTTCCATAATAAGAGGCTTTCTCTTTAAAAATATATTCAAGGGGCGCCTGGGTGGCTCAATCGGTTGAGCGTCCGACTTCGGCTCAGGTCATGATCTCACAGCTTGTGGGTTCGAGCCCCGCGTCGGGCTCTGTGCTGACTGCTCAGAGCCTGGAGCCTGTTTCAGATTCTGTGTCTCCCTCTCTCTGACCCTCCCCCGTTCATGCTCTGTCTCTCTCTGTCTCAAAAATAAATAAACGTTAAAAAAAAATTAAAAAAAAATATATTCAACATACCCATATCAAAGAACATTTACTTCTGTTTTTTAATATTAAATAATATGCTTTTTTTTTTTTTAAATAATATGCTTTAATATACCTACATATATATATTGTTACATACTAATGCTTTCTTTTAGTTCTACAGAGTAGACTTTGAAAAGTAGAATTGCTAGACCAAAGGGGTATATGCATTTTTTAATTTAAAATCTGTTGCCATATTTCTTTCCAAAAAGGTTGCAACTTTTTACATTTCCATCAGCAATGTGTATAACTTTATCCTGTCATTCTTACCAACATTTGAGGCTAACACTATTAAAGTTTAAATCTGATGGATGTAAAATAATATAGCTAATTGTTTTTTTTAATTTGCATTTTCCTTACTACTAGGGATGCTTAGCACATTTTTAGTGTTTACCAGTCAATTAGATGTGCTCCTTTGTGAATTGCATTTTAATATTCTTATAATTTTTCTATTGGGATATTTTCTTGTTACCAATTTAGAACTTCTTTGTGTAATAGACATTAACTTGTTATTTATCATGTGTGTTTCAAATATTTTTTATTATCTATAATTTTCCTATAAACTTTGTTGATGCTATATTTTTCTAAGCGATATATGTTAATGTATATATAGCTAAATATGTCTCTCTTTCCTTTAATATATTTTGGGTTTCCCATCTTGGCTAAAAATTTCTCTCCAAAGCCTAAGTTATACATAAAGTCTTCAAATTTTTCTTCCAAATTTGTATTATTTAATCTTTATTTTTATTTTTTTAAAAGAATTTTTTGATACATATTTATAGTGACCCCACTAGGTCAAGGTGAGGTAAGGAAGGTGTCCTCTTTCTCTTTTTTGTTTATTTATTTTTGAGAGACAGAGAAAGAGCATGTGTGCATGCATGCACAAGCAGGGCAGGGGTAGAGAGAGAGGGAGACAGAGGATCTAAAGTGGGCACTACACTGACAGCAGAGAGCTCCATGTGGGGCTAGAAGGGACCACAAGATCATGACCTGAGCCAAAGTTGGATGTCCAACCAACTGAGGCACTCAGGTGCCCCATATTACTTAAATCTTAAAAAAACAACACATATTGAGTATATCATCAGGAAGGTATTAATCAAGCTTCTAAAGGACTTACTTATTTTATTGTACTTTTTAAAAATCAGGTTTTGGACTTATTTATCCTATTTTTAATTCTTTTTTTTCCATTTCATTAATTCCAATTTTAGCTTTAAGCATTCCCTTCACCTATTTTCTTTTGATTTTATGTCTGTTTTTAAAAATGCCTTGATGGGGCGCCTGTGTGGCTCGGTCGGTTAAGCGACCTACTTCAACTCAGGTCATGATCTTGTGAGTTTGACCCCTGTGTAGGACTCTGTGCTAACAGCTTGGAGCCTGGAGCCTGGAGCCTGCTTCAGATTCTGTCTCCCTCTTTCTCTGCCCCTTCCCCACTCATGCTCCAGCACTTTCTTCTCCTCCCCACCTCCAGAAATAATAAACATTGAAAAAATGCCTTGAGATGGATATTAAGTTCCTTTCTTTATACTTTTAACTACAGGGACATTTAAGGCTACGTATATTCCCTTGAGGATTTTTGCAGTGTTCCCTAGGTTTTGCAATTTTTAACTTATTTCTGGATAGTCGGTAATTAAGCTTTTATTCCTTGAGCTAAGAATTATTTAAGATATATTCCTTCATTTCCAAGCAATTAAGGTTTTAAGGTAAACATTTATTATTTATTTCTAATTTTATTGGATTATAATTATAGAATGTATGATAAAAATTTCTCAAAAAAGTGCGTTAAGGTTTCATTTGTAACCAAGGAGAGATTTGTTTTTGCAATTTTTTTGAACTTGTGAAATTTTTTCTTATAAAGGGTCTAAAGTTTACATATATGTACACATATGTGTATTTATAATCAACCTGGTTGATTAACTGCCTTAATTTTTCCATGGCTATGCATTTTCTTTTAGTCAAATTTCTGGAAAAAATGTGTACTAAAAATTTTCGTTGTAAAAAGGGAAAAAACCCACAATGAGCTATCCCCTCACACCCGTCAGAATGGCTAAACTAAAAAACACAAGAAACAACAAATGTTGGTGAGGATGTGAAGGAAAAGGAACCCTTGTGCACTAGTGACAATGCAAACTGGTGCAGCCACTGTGGAAAACAGTATAGAGGTTCCTCAAAAAGTTAAAAATAGAACTATCCCATGATCCAGTAATTGCACTACTGAATATTTACTCAAAAGATACAAAAATGCTAATTCACAGGGATAAATGCACCCCTGTGTTTATAACAGCATTATTTACAATAGTCAAATTATGGAAATAGTCCAAGTATCCATCAACTGATAAATAGATAAAGAAGATGGAATAGTATTCAGCCATAAGAAAGAGTGAAATCTTGCCATTTAAAATGACATAGATTGGAGTTAGAAAGTATAAAGCTAAGCTGAATAAGTCCGTCAGAGAAAGACAAATACCATATGATTTCACTCACGGAATTTAAGAAACAAAACAAATGAGCAAAGGAAAAAAAAACAACAACCAGACAACCCAAGAAACAGACTCAACTATGGAGAACAAACTGAACAAACTGGTGGTTGCCAGAGGGGAGGTAGGTGAGGGGATGGGTGAAACAGGTGATGGGGATTAAGGAGCTTATGAAGAGCATCGGGTGATGTATGGAAGTGTTGAATCACTATATTGTACACCTGAAACTAATAGAACACTGTATGTTAACTCTACTGGCATGAAAATTAAAAAAAATAATACAATAAAAATTTTTTAATAAATAAAAAATTAGATTTTTTACAAACCAAATTATGAAATACATATTTATTTTCTGTTTTTGGCAAATTATTTTTTTTGGCAAATTATTTTATATCTAGTTAACACATGAGCATATACATCTTAAAATCAAAAATAAAATCTAAAGACTTATAATGAAAGCCAACAACTTCCTGTCTAATCTCTCTCATGTACCAATAAGACTGTTCAGAGGAAATTGCTTTTTCTTTGCCTTTTTGAGATGTAATTTACATTCAGCAAAATGCATAAATTCTAACTGAACAGCTTAATAAATTATATATATGCATATATATACATATATATGTATGTGTGTGTATATATACATACGTATATATCTATATCTATCTATATCCATATATATATATATCTATTACTCCAATTAAGAACATTTATAGCACTCCAAAAAGTTACCTTTGACCCCCTCCCAGTAAATATCTACTCTCCAGAGATGAATGTTTATCACATTAGTTTGGTCTGTGAACTTCATACAAATTGAATGTTGCAGTACTAAATCTTGTATTTGGCTTCTTTTACTTAGCATCATGCCTAAGATTGTCTATGTTGTTGCAGGTAGCAGTAGCTTATTCTTTTTCATTGTTTTGCAATAGTCTTAATGCTTATACCATGATTTATTTATCCATTCTACTGTTGATGCATATTTGAGTTATTTCTACTTCTTGGCTATGATGAATGTCTATGACCATTCTTGTGCATGCTTTTTGGTGGACATAAACACTTATTTGTTATATAATCAGGAGTGGAACTGCTGGGTCAAGATTATATGCATGTTTGGCTTTATTAGATACTGCCAAATAGTTTTCCAAAAATGGTTCAACCAATTTTTATACCATGATTATCAGTGTATGAGAATTCCCATTGATCCCATTGTGTTAGCTTCTTAGAGCTTCCATAACAAAGTACAACAGACTGGTTGGCTTAAAATAACAGTCAAAAGTTATGAAGGCTGGAAGTCCAAAATCAAAGTGTTGGTTAAGTTGGGGTGCATTTTCTTGGAGGGGAGATATGTTTTATTTATCTATTTATGTTGAAGTATAATTGGCATTTGATGTTATATTAGTTTCAGATGAACAGCATATCGATTCAACAATTCTATGTAGCACTCAGTACTCACCACAATAAGTGTAGTCACCATACACTATTACAATGTTATTGACTATATTCCCTATGCTATACTTTTCATCTCCATGACTTATTTGTAATTGGAAGTTTCTAATTGCCTCTTTTTTTTTTTAAGTAATCTTTACACCCAGCAAGGGGCTCAAACTCACAATCCCAAGATCAAGAGTTTCATGTCCTACCAACTGAGCCAGCCCAGGCACCCCTATTAATCTCTTCTTAATCCCTTTTGTCTATTTCACCCATCCACCCACCCATCTCCCCTCCAGTTTGTTCTCTGTATTTGAGTCTGTTTTTGTTTGTTCATTTGTTAAAAAAATTCCATATGTAAGTGAAATCTATGGCATTTGTCTTTCTTGTCTGACTTATTTCACTTTGCATAATATCCTCAAGGTCCATCCAGCTTGTTGGGAATGGCAAAATCTCATTCTATTTTATGGCTGAGTAATATTTCATTGTGTGTGTGTGTGTGTGTGTGTGTGTGTGTGTGTGTGTGTGTGTGTAATATACACATACCACAACTTCTTTATTCATCTATACATGGACACTTGAGTTGCTTCCATATCTTGGCTATTACAAATACTACTGCTGTAGCATAGCATATATCTTTTCAAATTAGTGTTTTTGTTTTCTTTGGGTAAATAGCCAGTAGTGGAATTACTGGGTCATATAGTAGTTCTATTTTTATTTTTTTGAGGCACCTCAATACTGTTTTCCACAATGGTTCCACCAAATTACATTCCCACCAATAGTATGTGAAGCTTCCCTTTTTTCCACATCCTCACCAACACTTGTTATTTCTTTTTGATACTAGTCATTCTGACAGGTGTGAAGGAATATTTCATTGTGGTTTTGATTTGTATTTCTCTGGTGATTAGTGATGTTGAGCATCTTTTCATGTCTGTTGGCCATCGCTTTGTCTTTGAAAAAATATCTATTCAGGTCCTCTGCCCATTTTTTAAAAAAGTAAACTCTATGCCCAACTTGACGTTTGAACTCTCATCACCCTGAGTTTAAGAGTCACATGCTCTACCAATTAAACCAGCCAGGTGCCCTATCCTTTGCCCATTTTTAAATTGGACTGTTCGGGTTTTTTGGTGCTGAGTTGTATAAATTCCTTGTGTATTTTGAATGTTAACCCCTTATCGGATAGATCATGTGCAAATGTCTTCTTTCATTCCCTGGGTTGCCTTTATGTTTTGTTGATTGTTTCCTTTGTTGTACAAAGCTTTTTATTTTGTTGTAGTCTCAACAGTTATTTTTGCTTTTGTTTCCCTTGCCTCAGGATAAATATCCATAAATATGTTGCTGAGGGTGATGTCCAAGAAATTACTGCTTATGTTTTCTTTTAGGAGTTTTATGGTTTCAGATCTCTGTTTAGATCTTTAATCCATTTTGAGTTTATTTTTGTGTATGGTGTAAGAAAGTGGTCCAGTTTCATTCTTTTACATGTAGTGTCCAGTTTTCCCAGCACCGTTTGCTGGGCAGACTGTTTTTCCCATTGTGTATTCTTGTCTCCTTTGTTAAAGATTAATTGACCATATGAGCATGGGTTTATTTCTGGGCTTTCTATTCTGTTCCACTGATCTATGAGTCTCTTTTTTGTGTCAGTACCATACTATAGCTTTGTAGCATATCATGGAATCTGGGATTGGCATACCTCCAGCTTTGTTGTTTTTTTCTCAAGATTGCTTTGGCTATTGGAGGTCTTTTGTGATTCCATACAAATTTTAGGGTTATTTGTTCTAGTTCCATGAAAAATACTATTTATTAGTTTCTTCTGAGACCTGGGTAGGAGAATCTGTTCCATGCCTCTTTAAGCTTCTAGTGATTTGCCAGCAAACTTTGGTGTTCCTTCCTATAGATGCATTATTCCAAATCTTCTGCCTTTATGTGGTGTTATCTCTCTTTGTTTTCCCCACATAATCTTTCCTCTGTGCATGTCCAAGTCCCCACTTTTTATAAGCACAGCGACATGTTGGATTAGGACCACTCTAATGATCTCATTTCAACTTGATTACCTCTGTCCAGACCCTATTTCCAATAAGGTCACATTCTGATTGACTGGGGGATTTCAAAGTATCTTTCTGGGTAGACGCAATTCAACCATAACACTCATGCTTGCCATCACCTGATATTCTCATCTCTTTAAATTTCAGCCATTCTATCATAGTATCTCAGTGTGATTTAAATTGGCATTTCCCTGGTGAGTGATTATTTTTAGCTCCTTTTCTTATACTTCTTGGTTATTTGTGTATTTTCTTTTATTAGGTATTTTTTGAAGTTTTTTTGTTTTTAAAACTGGATTGTAAGAGTTATTCACATCTCCTAGATAGGAGTCTTTTGTCTTGTAGATAAATGACACAGGTATTTGTGACACTGTATATATATGACACATTGTGTGCATGCATGTAAAATATCTTGCTCTAATCTGTGGTGTTCCTTTTCATTCTTTTAATGGTGGCTTTTTTTGAGCAGAAGTTTTTACTTTGATAAAGTTCATTTTATCAATATTTTCCTTTATGGTTGGTGCTTTTATGTTGTAACTAAGGAATATTTGCCAATTCCCAATTCATGAACTAATTCTCCTATGTTTTATTCTAAAAGCACCATTGTTTTGCCATTATCTATATTGATTTTCTGGGGGGAGGTTTAAGATGGACATCATGTGTCATTTGTTTCTATATGGATACTCAACTGGCCTGGTATCATTTGTTGAAAAGGCCATCCTTTCCTCACTAGATTGCATTGATAGTTTTGTCATAAATCAGGTCAATACATATATATATATATATAATATATCTCAGAACTTTTAATTATTCTTGACATTTGATACTGTAAATCCTGTGGCTTTGTTCTTCACCTTCAATACTGTGTAGGTCCTTTAAATAGAATCAACTTGTCAATTTTCATCAAAAAACCCTGCTAAGATGTTGACTGAATTACATTGAATCTATAGATCAACTTCAATATAAGAGATTTTAAAAATAAATATTGAGTCTTTCAATCCATAAATATGATAGATCATGAAAAGAATACACTTTTAATATCTCTTCTAGTGGTTACAACCATACATCTCAATAATCTATTTCCATGAATTTATTAATCATTACTTACTGATTTCCTAGTATCACAGGTAAGGATTTTGTTTACCTTAATACACTCATGTTGGGGTGCCTGGGTGGCTCAGCTGGTTAAGCATCCCGCTTTGGCTCCGGTCAAGATCTCATGGTTCGTGAGTTCAAGCCCCACACTGGGCTCTGTGCTGACAGCTCAGAGCCTGGAGCCTGCTTTGGATTCTGTGTCTCCCTCTCTCTCTCTCTGCCCCTCCCCCACTCATGCTCTGTCTCTCTTTCTCAAAAAAAAAAAAACATTAAAAAACATATGCTCATGCTTTCCCCTCTACTGTCCTGAGCATATAAAATATAACAACTGATTTAATGTGCTTGTCTGCTAGATAGGTAGATAGATAGATAGATAGATAGATGATCGATAGATAGGCAGTCTTCTGGGTCTGTTTCTATTAATTGAAAATTTTTGTTTATTTTGTGTTATATTTTTCTGCTTCTTTGCCTTCCTGAAAAATTTAGATTGGATGCCAGACATTATGAATTTCACAATGTGGGTGCTCAATATTTTTTATACTTTTAAATATTCTTGAACTTTGTTTTGGGATTCAGTTAAATTACTTAGAAGTAGTCTGAGTTTTTGAGGCTTGCTTTTAATCTGTGTTAGTGGGGGTCAAGCAGCCTTTAGAGCTGATTTTTCCTCACTACTAAGACAAAATCCTGAGTGGACAAAATCCTATTCCCATGTATTATTGGGCTTCTGGGAAAACAAGCTATTTCGACCTGTGTGAGGTCTGGGGATTTCTCTGTGTTCTCTTCTGGTGATTCTTTCCCCAGCCTCAGGTAGACTCCTTACATGCATGTGGTGATCAGTAATTACCTGAAGGCTAGAAGAGAGACGTCTGCAGATCTCCAGAGCTCTCTTCCTGTGCAGCAGTTTCTTCTCTGAAACTCTGCTCTGTGATTCATGGCTTGTTACCTGATATTAAATCCATGAATATTTGAATCTTGGAATGGTATCTAGATGACTACCTATCAAGAGATGAAAGTACCTTATAAGTTCTCTCAGGAAGAACCTTCGACATAGTATCCTATGTTTGGCTTTAATAAATATGCATACTATATTTGTAAGTGTATATATATTGCAAGTATGAATCTTGACTCAAACCAGCGCAGCTCATTGTCCCAGGCTGCTTGCTTCTTTCATTTGTTTGATTCTATGGCTTCTGTGCTCTGCTGGAGCAGGCAGTTTTTGGTGAGGCCAGAAACTCCTGTTCCCAGAATCAAATGCACATGCCACCATTATCCTTGGGAACTTTTGTTTCCCCAGAGGCTGTTGGAAGCAGGGAATATGTACCCACAGCTCTAGGACCCAATTTGCCCATCCTCTTCCTTGTCAGGTGGAAGCTCTTCCTCCCCAGTCTTCTGGCCCTCAAATACTTGTTTCCTTAATTCCTGGCATTCCCTTCCCTTCCAGGCTGCATCCTCCTTCCTCAGCTTTGCATCTTCAACAAACATATGGAAGGAAACACATTATCTAGATATCTGATGGGATTAGGGGAGAGAATAAAGTGGTACCACTGAGTAACACTGGGTAGTACCAGTGTTTTCATCTTCACCAATCTAATAGAGCAAATGTGATAACTCTCGGTTAAATCATTTGCATTTTTTCTGATTATTGGTGAAGTTAAGCACTTCTTTTCATACACTGATGTTCTTCAGAGGATTAGTCTTCTGAACCTTTCTTTTCGTATGTTTATAGTTCATTTATATTTAATCTTCAGAGGAAGATTCCTTGTTCATTTTCCTTTGAGTTCTGATTTTCTTCTTAATTTGATTCACTACTTCTGTATTTTTCTTTTATACATATTGCAAATGCTTTATCCTACAATGCCATTTGCCTTAAACGTTGTTCACATTTTTCTAACTGTGCATAAGTTTTATATTTTTATGGGATCAAAACCATGCATATTTTCCCTTCATGTTATCTGTGTCTCATGACAAGACTAAAATTTAAAGAGTAAAACTCCAGTGGGCAAGAAAATAAAGTTTTATAGTGATGAGAAAGGTACTATGCTATGAGGGAAAAGGGAAAATCAGAAATAGTAAGCCATTTTAAAAGAAGAAATAGAGTTAAAAGGATTGCATTAGAAAAATAATAAGAAAGATAAACTAGGAATAATTACTATATACATAAGTTAAATTCTAAAATTAAAAGATGGGAAAATAATTATGAACCAGTGACAAAAACATAGCAAGAATTAAGCATTAATTGATAAATAACAAATATCTTTGGGCTATAAAAGAAAAGTGAACTGGAGAGTAGTATGAATTTGAGTTTAATTTTTTATAGAAGCAAATAGGGTAACATGTGAGATATATATATATATATGTATACATATGATAATAGGTATCTCATGAGATAACAGGCAGTAGAGTACATTTTCTTACAGTTTAAGATCCATTTACCATTAAATTACAGTGTACCTGAAAAATTTTTGTTTTTTTACATATTAGCCAAACAATGGCATTATATACTGATTAATAATGAGTTGTTTAATATTTTAATTAGAAAATTCTACTTGCTCTTTAACAAAGTCCTATGCAACTTCTATCACATTCTTGTTGGTTAATGCATTTTCCAACTTTGGATCCACACAATATAGTATCATTTATAAGCATAGTTATTGTGGTCCTATTTTATTACTTAATCATGCAGAATGACTAAAATGGTATAATTAAATGATTAAAATGGCTATGATCGCAAATACTTGTTCTATTTTTTTTTCAGATTTCGTGATTCATTGGAAAGTGATACAATTGTGGTTCACGCTATACAAAGTGATCACAAGATATCCTCCTATAGGCTTGTGAAGCCCTCTAAGTACTCCAAGTCCAAACGACCGAGTCAATCAGAAAGAAGAACAAGCAAATTGGAGAGATTTGAAAAAGAGGGAGCTGGAAGAAAGGATAGCCAGAAAGATACAGGTAGCTTAAATGACAGAAAGTCTTTGAATCCTTATTAAGATTTCAAAACTGAATAATATTTTTATGGGCAGAACTTTCAAACCCTTTCTGGTTCTGGTGACTTAAGCTCACTCTGTTATTTCCCTTTCCTTAGTCCCTTGGATAATAATCAAGAGAGCTAGATGTGAGTGGTTTGGCTGAGAATGAGAGGCCATGTTCCTCCAGCAAATGCTTCACACCAGGTCTTTGATGCAGGCTGCTAAGGAAAACCCACCCTGGTTATGTGACTGAAGTGGGTAAAGAATACCTAATGCTGCTAATTTCTTACTTCCCGCTTTTAACTCTTCTTAAATCTAAGATTTCCCCAGTTGCTGGTTTCGAGGCAGTGTTTCTTTACAGATTCTTGGGCTCCATCCCAGAGAGTGGGGGTAGAGCATTTCAAACCAGCTTCTAAGTGCTTATGCTTTAAACAGAATGATGAGCTGAGAATTCAGGCGTGAAATGTACTTAATCTCTGTGGCCTGCCTGTTGTAACTGCCTTCAGGGTGACTGCAGATGAGTAAGAGGAAAACAAGAATTCTGGGAATGACTTGTAGAGCCCAGTCAAAAATAAATAAAAGGCACTGCAACTAGTCCCCATGATACGGTACTGACATTAATGCTGTTTATCCTCTTTATTGAGAAAACGTTACTTGCTCCTTTCCGCCTCTGGGGTAAATTCTGAAATCATTATCCTGGTATTTAATCCTTCCACAGTATATTCCTACTCTGTTTCCTACAAATTCTGTTTCCTAGTGCATTTTCATACTGTTCTACTGGTGTTTTTAGCCTATTGTCTTGCTTAATGCTCCCTAAATATGCCAGATACTTTTAGACCCAGGCTCTGACTGGAATGACCAATTCACTCCTCTCTTCTCTGAATTCTACCAGTTCTTAGAGATTCCAGATTGAATTATACTTTTGTTATAAAGTCTTTCCATGACCACCCAAGCCACATTAAACTCTTCCTTTTCCATATTACCGTATATTTGAAATATGAAAAGTGAAATGGTGAGTTATAACTATATGACCATCCCATATTATTGTTTAACTTTCCCCCCAAAGTATCTCTAGAGTATATTTCTCCATAGCTTGAACATGAATTAAGAAACTGCCTCAGTAGATATTTAATTTAAAAATTTTAAATCATAGGTTTGATTGTGTGTTCCTGACTACTTTTTTAATTGGCCACAGACCACTGTAATCACTATAGGTCACCTCAAATTACATATGTCAAATAGGACTTGCTGATTCCTCCTTCTCCCACCATATCACAAGCGTTCCTACCCAACTTCCCAGTATATCTATCAGTGCCCCCTCATTATTTACCTTGTTTTCAAATTACTTGATATATGTCTTATCTTGCCAACTTTTCAGTAATGTACATTAGAGCAAATATCGTGACTTATATCTCTTTATTATGGTATTCTAAAATACATATTATGGGATTGAATTCATGGTAGTTGTTTAACAAATAATGTGATTTACAGATTCAGTGTATTCTGTTTGTTTTAATGTGGCAGGGTTAAAACATATTTGAGAATTTCATTTTGATGTTTCAAAAAAATTGAAAACAAATAAAAGAAAAATGTTGACTCTCTGTACAGGTGAGAGTATTAATGTACCAGAAGAATCAATTATAGACAAAGGGAAGAAATTTCGGCCTAAAACCCTAAGTGAAATTATGGTGGAAAATCAAATTGAGAAAACGAGGAAACTTATATTAAAAGCTGAAAGGGCCCAACTTAAGATTCAGCAGCGAAGAAAGGAATGGGAGGAACTGTAAGTTTTCTTTTTTTTTCCCTAAACTCTTTCATTTTAATATGAGTTCCAAAATATTTTTGAATAGAAACAGAGATGGAGATATTGAAGACAGATCAGCTGGATTTTTCAGAGTGGTGATACCTTGGTGGAACTTCTATGATTCTTAGGGTTTGGGGTCCAGGAATTCCATTTTGTGAATACACTCAGGGATTTTTTTTAAGGATTGAGGAATTCTTTTCAATCCCAACAAGTTATTTTTCCTTATGTTCATCTAACATATAGTTTTTAGCTTTCATTTTTAGATGTCTAGTCATCTTAAGTTGACTTTAAAAAAACTCTGGCATGAAGTACTTTTATATAACAAGCACATTTTTTACATTTTTTTTTTTGCCACCTACATATATTTTTGATGAAATATCTCTTCATGTCTTTTGCCCATATTCAAATAAGATTGTTTACTATCTTACTGTTAAGTTTTGAGAGTTCTTCATATATTCTAGATATCAGTCCTTGGTTGGTTACGTGGTTTTCAAATATTTTCTCCCAGTGTGTAGCTTGTCTTTTCATTCCTTTAACATGGTCTTTTGCAGAGCAAAAGTTTTTATCTTTTTAAAGCCAATTTATTAATTTTTTCTTCTATGAATCTTGTTTTTGGTGTCAAGTCTAAGAACTCTGCCTAGGCCTAGTTCCCAACGATTTTCTCCTATTTATCTAAAAGTTTTATAATTTTACATTTTACATTTAAGTCTATGATCCATTTGGTGTTCATTTTTGTATAAGATGTGAGCTTTAGGTTTTTGTTTGTTTTGCCTGTGGATGTGCTATTTCCCTAGCACCATTTGTTGAAAAGTCTCTCTCTCTCCTCCATTGAATTTGTTTTGCAATTTTGCACCTTTGTCAAAAATCAGCTGGGCGTTTTGTGTAGGTCTACTTCTGGGTTCATAATTTGACTATTAAGTGTCATTGATCCCTTTGCCAATAACACACTGTCTTGATTACTGTAGCTATGTAATAGGTCCTAAAATTGGTCCTCTCAATTGTTTTAACTATTCTAGTTACTTTGCCTTTTATATAAATTTTAGAATAATCTTGTCTGTATTTACAAATAAAGTCTTGCTGGAATTATGATAGAAATTGTGTTAACCTGTGTTATCAGTTTGGGGGGTGGAACTGATGTATTTATTATGTTGAGTCTTCTAATCCATAGACCTGGTATGATTCTCCATTTATTTAGATCTTTGAATTTCTTTCTTCAATGTTTTGTTTTCAGTCCTACACATATTTTGTTAGAATTAGACATAAACAGTTTACTCTTTTAGCAATTGTAAATGATATTGTGCTTTGTTATTCAAAGCATGTTCATTGCTAGTATACAATGGATTTTTATATGTTTATCTGGTATCCTGTGACCTTGCTGAAGTGTCATATTCTGAGAGTTTTTTTGGTAGGTTCCTTAGGATTTTCTGTGTAGACAATCTTGTCATCTCTTAATAAGAACAATTTTATTTCTAATGTAATTTGTTTGCCTTATTTCCCTTTATTTTCTTGTTGGACTCATTAGAATTTCTAGTATAATATTGAAACAGGGAAAGCTGGCATCTATAACTTGTATCCGATCTTAGGGGGAAAGAATTCAGTATTCGAACGGTTTTCATGCTCTTCAGCCTACCTATATTATTCGGTTTGAAGTTGGTGTTTTATTGGCAGTATATAGTAATGTTTTTTTAACCTACTCAGTTAATCTCAGTTCTTCAATGTTGTATTTAGCCACTTACACTTATATGATTTACACATGTATTTACTTATGTATTAACACATGTTAGTATTGATATTTCAGGCTTATATCTGCTATTTTATATTTTGTTTTCTGTTCTCTGTTTTTTGGTTTTCTGTTTTCTTTTTCATGCTTTCCTGTGGTTTACTTGAATATTTTAGAGTTTCAAAGTGATTATAGTGTTTTTGAGAATATCACTTGTACAGCTTTTTAGCATTTACTCTAGGTATTACATTATGTATGCACAACACGGTCCACAAGTTGACATTTTATCAGCTTGAATGAAATGTAGAAACCTTACCTGCGGGGCACCTGGGTGGCTTGGTCGGTTAAGCGTCTGACTTCGGCTCAGGTCACGATCTCGCGGTCGGTGGGTTCGAGCCCCGCGTCGGGCTCTGTGCTGACAGCTCAGAGCCTGGAGCCTGTTTCAGATTCTGTGTCTCCCTCTCTCTGTGATCCTCCCCCGTTCATGCTCTGTCTCTCTCTGTCTCAAAAATAAATAAACGTTAAAAAAAAAAAATTAAAAAAAAAAAAAAGAAACCTTACCTGCATTTATGTCTCGTTACCCCTCCCATTGCCGCTTGTTTCCTTTGTTTATAATATAATTGTATAAATATTTTCTCACACATTTTAGCACTACATCAGACAGTGTCACAGTTTTTTAAACATTAAACATAACTTAGACAATAGTAGATGTAAAATGTTTTTGCCAGTATTTTCACCATTAACATTTTAATCTCTTCCTTCTTCATGTTCCAGAGTTCCCTCTTCTATCATTTCATTTATGGTTAGAAAACTTCCTTTAGTCATTCTTTTAGGGTTGGTATGCCAGTGACAATTTCTTAGTTTTTCTTCATCTGTGAATAGCTTGATTTCGTCTTCATTCTGGAAGGATATTCTTACTAGACATAAAATTCTGTGTTGACAGTTCTTTTCAACATGCAAAAAGTGTTGTGCTTCTTTCTGTCGGCCTGGCCCCCATGGTTTCTTATGATCAATCTTCTGTCATTCAAATTGTTTCCCCCCTTCATATAAGGTATTATTTTTCTCTTTTTGCTTTCAAGGTTTTTTTTTTTTTTTTTTTTTTTTGTCCTTAGTTGTCAGAAGTTTGACCATTATGTGTCTTGGTACATCTTTTAATTTATCCTTTTTGGGATTCATTAAAACATCTTGAATCTGTATGCTTGTATCTCTGACCAAATTTGGAAGGTTTTCATCTATTATTTCACATAGATTTTTGAAGCCCTGTCCTCTTTTTCTTTCCTTTCTTGGATTTCAATATCACAAATGTTAGATCCCTGAGGCTTTGTGTGCTTTTTTCTTTTTAATTTTTGTTGTTTATTTGTTTGTAGTGTCTTTGGGGGGGGTTCAGATTGGGTAATTTCTATTGTTGTATCTTCAAATTCATTGATTCTTTCCTCTGTATCCTTCATTCTGGTGTTGAGCCCATTCATTAAGTTTTATTTGGTTACTGTACTTTTCAGTTCTAAAATTTCTATTTAGTTTTTCCTTGTATCTTTCATTTCTTTCTGAGACTCTATTTTTTCATCTGTTTCAAGCATCTTCCTAATCAGTTGTTGAAGCACTTTATGATGGCTGCTTTAAAATCCTTGCCAGATTATTCTAACATCTCTATCATGTTGGGGTTGGCAACTAGTAATTGTCTTTTCTTATTCAAGTTAAGATAATCCTGATTCTTTGTATGACAAATGATTTTTTATTATAATATGGACATTTGGGGTATTATGTTATGAGACTCTGAATCTTATTTATACATTCAGTTTTAGCTGGCTTTCTCTGACTTTAGCAGGATATATTCTATATTCATAATGAGATGAAGTCCTGTTCCCAGGGCTCACCTTTAACACCATCCCTGTAGGGGTTGTGTTGCTTTGTTAAAACCTGGTGGTGGTAAAAGTGTAAAGTCCCCACTTGACATTTGCTGGCAGGGCGGAGGTAGGCCACATTTGTGTGTATGTGTGCTGTGTGGCTAGAGTTCAGAGCATTTATTATCTAAAAGTTTCCGGTCTTACTATTCTTTTCTTTTATTGATCCTGTAGCTAGGAAGAGCAAGATTTTGTTGGGCTTTTATTGTCTAAACCCCATGGTGTTTCTAGTTGCTATTTTCTTTAGCTCCAAGTTGAGATATATAAGGCAAAAAGAAAGTCTAGAGATCTTACCATCATATACTTCTTTGGGTCCTAAGGTTCTTTGTAGTCTATCTTCTTTTCACTTTTCAGAAACTTATCTTTTAAATATAGTGTTTAGGGGTTTTATTTGCTCTTGCCAGGAAAAATAAGAATATGTAAGTCTATTTCATCTTCCTAGAGGTAGAAATTCTTTCCACTGATTTTATTATATTTATCTTAATCCAGTGATCTTGCTAAACTCATTTACTAGGTCTAGTAACTTCATGGTCATGTTGTATGTGAGTAAAACAGATTCTTCCTTTCCAATCTCTGTCTTTTATTTTTTGACTCATTGTGCTGTCTAGGATATGCACTACAATGCATATGTACAATGATATTGTACAATGCATACAATAAAAATGGTGGGGTAAAAACATCCTTGTCTTTTTTCTAATCTAAGGAGAAACATTAAGTCTTTCTTTATGAAATGTGATATCAGCTCTTTAGAAGCACAGTATCAGATTGATGAAATTCCCTTTTGTTCTTAGTTTATTGAAAAAAATTAATTTATTATTTTTATCAAGGATAAGTATTGAATTTTATCAAATAATTCTTATATGCATACTGAGATGATCATATGCTTTAAAATTTTTATTCTTTAATATTGTGAGTCACTGTTACTGATATCAAATGTTAAATCAGCATTCCTAGGATAAATTTCACTTGATCATGGTGTATTCTCCTTTTAAAAATATTGCTGGAATTTTTTTTTTTTTTTTTTTGTAGTATTCTTGTCTGGTTTTGGTATCAGGGTAATGCTGGCCTCATAAAAAAATTGTAACTCTTCCCTCCTCTTTTCTTATTTTTGGAAGAGTTTGAGCAGAATTTTTATTAATTCTTTAAATATTTGACAGAACTCATCATTGAAGCCATATGGTCCTGGGCTTTTGTTTGTGGGGAGGTTTTTGATTACTGATTCAATCTTTTTACTAGTAATTGATCTGCTCAGGTTTTCTGTTTCTTCATGATTTGGTCTTGATAGGTTGTATATTTTTAGGAACTTCTTCATTTCTTTAGGTGGTCCAATTTGGTGGTGTATAATTATTCATAGTAGTCTCTTAGGATCCTTTGTGTTTCTGTGGTATCAGTTGTAATATCTCCTTCTTGATTTCTGATTTTATTTAAGTTCTTTCTTTGATGACTCCAGCTAAAAGTTAGTCAATTTTTTTATATCTTAAAAAATACCCCACTCTTAGTTTCATTGATCTCTCCTACTGTCTCTTAAATCTCATGTCATTTATTTCTGCTCTGAGTTTTGTTATTTCTTTCTTTCCATTCACTTTGTGCTTTTTTTTTCTAGTTTCTTGAGGTATAAGGTTAAATTGGTTATTTAAGATTTCTCTTGTTTCTTGATGTATGCATTTATCACTATAAACTTCCTTGTTAGAACTGCTCTTCTTGAATCCTGTAAGTTTAGGTATGTTGTATTTCTATTTTCACTTATTACAAGGCATTTTTGATTTCTCTTTTGATGTTTTCTTTGGTTGTTCGGAGTGCATTGTTTAATCTCCAGATATTTATGAATTCTAAAGTTTCCTTCTTGTAATTGATTTCTAATTTATACCGTTGTGCTTAGATAAGATATTTGATATGATTTTAGGTTTCTTAAATTAATTAAGACTTGTTTTGTGGCCTAATATGATTTATCCTAGGGAATGTTGCATGTGCATTTAAGAATGTGTATTCTGCTACTATTGAATAGAATGTCTGTAAATATGTGTTAAGTCCATCTGGTCTAACATGTCATTTAAGTCCCATATTTCCTTATTGATTTTTTTGCCTGGATGACCTCACTGTTGTTGTATGCTTGGATACCTTCTCTTTATGCTGTTTGTATCTATTATAGGTTTTTGCTTTGTGGTTACTGTGAGACTTAACATAAAACATATTGGTGTATTTTAACCTGATAAAAACTTTGAACACATGTTAAAACTGTATGTTTAACACCCCCCAACACTTTGTTTTTAATATCACAGTTCACATCTTTACCCTATATATCCATTAACAAACCATTGTAGTTATTGTTATTTTTAAATATTTTTTGTCTTTTAACCTTTATACTAAATTGATAAGTGATTTACCTACCACCATTAAAACATTAAAGTTCTGAATTTAACTATATATCTGCCTTTATCAATGAAATTTATACTTATATATGTTTTCCTATTACTAGTTAGTGTCCTTTTACTTCAGGTAGAAGAAATGCCTTTAGCATTTCTTAAAAGGTTGGGCTAGTGGTGATGAACTTCTTCAACATTTCTTTGTCTGAAAAACTCTATTTCCCCAATGCTGAAGGATAACTTTGCTTGTTAGGTTATTTTTGGTTGACAGTCTTTTTCTTTTAGCATCTTGAATTTATCCTGCCACTCCCTTCTGGCCTACAAAGTTTCTGTTAAAAATCTGCTTATAGTCTTATAGGGCTTCCTTTATATGTAAAAATTTGTATTTCTCTTGCTGTTTTAAAAAGATTTTCTCCTTGTCTTTAATTTTTGACAATTTATTATACTGTGTTTTGGCATGGGTCTTTTTGGATTTATTTGTTTTAAACTTTCTGGGCATCCTGGATCTGGAGGTCTATTTCTTTCCCCAGGTTAAAGAATTTTTCAGCCATTCTTTCTTTCTTTTTAATTTTTAAAGTGTATTTATTTATTTTGAGAAAGAGCACAAGTCGGGGAGTGGCAGAGAGAGGGAGAGAGAGAGAGAATCACGAGTAGGCACCTCACTGCCAGTGTAGAGCCTGATGCAGGGCTCCAATCCATGAACTGTGAGATCATGACCTGAGCTGAAGCTGGATGCTCAACTGACTGAGCCACCCAGGTACCCCTCAGCCATTCTTTCTTTGAATAAGACTTCTGCTCACCTTTCTCTTTTTGGGACCCCTATAATGTGCATATTAATTTGTTTGATGATGTCTCATAAGTCCTTTAACTTATCTTTACTCTTTTTAATTCTTTTTTCTTTTGCTCCTCTGATTAGATGAATTCCACTGCTCTGTTTTTGACTTTATCAGTCTTTTCTTCTGCTTGATCTAGTTTGGTGTTGAACACCATTTGTAAATGTTTCAGTTCAATTATTGTATTCTTCACCTCCATGTTTTCTATTTGGTGCTTTCTTATGTTTTCTATCACTTTGCTGAAATATTCACTTTGTTTATACGTTGTTTTCCCGACCTCGGTGAGTGTCTTCATAAACATTATATTAAACTCTTTATCAGGTAAATCACTTTTCTTTATTTCATTAAGGTCTTTTTCTAGAGTTTTATCTTGTTCTTTTGTTTTGGAACATATTTTTCTGTTTCTTCATTGTCCTTGACTCCACGTGTTGGTTTCTGCACATTAGATAAAACAGCCATCTCTCCCAGTCTTTATGGAGTGTCTTCTCATGTAGGAGATGTTCACCCTGGTCTAGACTCAATCTCTCTCTCTCTCTCTCTCTCTCTCTCTCTCTCTCTCTCTCTCTTTTGTTTTATGTTGAGGTGGGTTAATTGACATGGAAAGATGTTTACACTATATTATTAATGAAAAAGCACATAGGGCAACAGTATAATTTGGGAGTGATAGGATTATGGACCTTACAGGTGTTTTTTTCTTTTTTCTTATCTGTATTTCCTAATTTTTTATAGCAACTTTATGGAGATATAATTTACATATCATACAATTTGCTCATTTCCTGTCCAATTCAATGTGGTTTTTTTTGTATATTCAGACTTTCATAACCATTATCACTATTTTCTAATATCGTTATCTGCCCCCCCACCCCACAAAACCCTACTCATTAGCATTCACTCTCCATTTTCACAAACTCCCATTCTTAGCCCTAAGCAACTACTTTTGGTCTCTATAGATTTGTCTATTCTGGAAATTATATATATAATGGGTTCTGTGGTCTTTGTGACTGGCTTTTTTCACTTAGTACATCTTTTTATTTCATCCATGTTGTAACATGTATGCCTCACTCCTCTTTTTTAATAATATTTTTAATGTTTATTATTTTGAGAGAGAGAGATCGGGGAAGAGGGGCAGAAAGAGAGGGAGACAAAATCCCAAGCAGGCTCCATGCTGTCAGCACAGAGCCTGAGGCAGGATTTGAACTCTCAAACTGTGGATCATGACCTGAGCCAATAATCAAGAGTCAGACACTTAACTGACTGAACCACACAGGCACCTCAATACTTCATTCCTTTTTATGAATAATAAATAATCCATGTCATATTTATCAGTTCATCAGTGGAAACACATTTAGGTTATTTCTACCGTTTCACAATTATGAATATTGCTACTGTTAACATTTGTGTAACTTTTGAGTAGACATGTGTTTTCAATTCTCTTGGATAGATACCTAGGAGTGGATTTGCTGGGTCTGATATGCTAATTCTGTTTAATCCTTATTTTTTACCTGAAGTGTGGTTGACACACTCCGGTGTATGACATAGCGATTCAACAACTCTATACATTATGCAGTGCTCATAGGTGTAGCTACTATCTGTCACCATACACTATTACAACACCATTGACTGTATTGCCCATGTTGTAACTTTCATCCCTGTAGCTTATACATTCCATAACTGCAAGCCTGTACCTACCACTCCCATTCACCTATTTTCCCAGTTCCCTACCCCTGTCTGCTCTGGTAACCATAGTTTGTTTTCTGTACTTATGGACCTGTTTTTGCTTTTTTGTTGTTTTTTGTACATTTGGTTTTTAGATTCCACATAGAAGTGATATCATATATCTGTCTTTCTCTGTCTGACTTATTTCATTTAGCATAATACCCTCTAGGTCCATCTGTGTTGTTGGAAATGGCAAGATCGCATTCTTTTTTATAGCTGAGTAATATTCTCTTGTATGTGGTGTGTGTGTGTGTGTGTGTGTGTGTGTGTGTGTGTGTGTTTATATATATATGGTACCAATTAATCCATCATCTATGGATGGACACTTAGGTTGCTGCCATATTTTTTTTTTGTAAATAATACTGCAATAAATTTAGGGGTGCCTATATCTTTTTAAATTAGTGTCTTGTTTTCTTTGGGTAAATACCCAGTAGTGGAATTATTTAATTATAAGGTATTTCTATTTTTTTTGAGGAACATCCATACTATTTTCCACAGTGGTTGCACCAATTTGCGTTCTTACCAAGAGTGCATGATAATTCTTTTCATTTACATCCTCATGGAGTGTTTTCTTAATTTCTCTTTCTGATAATTTGTTATTAATGTATAAAAATGCAACAAATTCCTCCATATTAATTTTGTATCCTGTGGCTTTATTAAATTCACTTATTACTTCTAATAGTTTTTTGATGGAGTTTTGAGGGTTTTCTATGTATAGTATCGTATCATCTGCAAATAGTGACAGTTTTGCTTCTTCCTTACCAATTTAGATACATTTTCTTTTTTCTTATATGAGTGCTGTGGTTAGGACTTCCAGTACTATGCTGAATAAAAGGGCTGAGAGGGGATATCTCTCTCTCTTGTTCCTCATCCTGGAGGAAAAGCTCTCAGTTTTTTACCATTGAGTATGATGTTAGCCATGGCTTTTTCATATATACCTTTATTATGTAAAGGTATGTTCCCTCTGCAGTCACTTTGTTTAGAGTTCTTATCATGAGTGGATGGTGAATTTTGTCAGATGCTTTTTCTGTACCTATTGAGATGATCATATGATTTTTATACTTTATTTTGTTAATGTGGTGAATGACATTGATTAGTTTGTGAATATAGAACCATCCTTGCATCCTCAAAATAAATCCTACTTGGTCTTGGTGAATATCCTTTTAATGTATTGTTGAATTCAGTTTGCTAATATTTACTTGAGGATTTTTGTATCTGTGTTCATCAGGGATATTAGCCTGTAGTAGTTTTTATTTTCTTCCAAGTTTTTCTTTAAATTCCAGCTGGTTAACACAGTGTAATATTGGTTTCAGGTGTACAATATGGTGATTCAACATTTACATACAACACCTGGCACTTATCACAACAAGTGTCCTCCTTAATTAACCCATTAATCACCATTAATGCCCTCCTTAATCCCAATCACCTAATTAACCCATTCCTCCATCTACCTCCCCTCTGGTAACCATCAGTTTGTTCTCTATAGTTAAGAGTCTGTTTCTTGGTTTTCCTCTTTTTCTCACCTATGTTTGTTTGTTTTGTTTGTTTTGTTAAATTTCTAGCCACAGCAGTCAGACAACACAAAGAAATAAAAGACATCCAAATTGGCTAGGAAGAAGTCATACTTTCACTATTTGCAGATGACATGATAATCTGTATAGAAAACCCTAAAGACTCTACCTAAAAATTTCTAGAACTAATATATGAATTTAGCAAAGTTGCAGGATCAAAAATCAATGTACAGAAATCTGTTTCATTTCTATATACCAATAATGAAGCAGCAGAAAGAGAAATCAAGGAATTAGTCCCATTCACAATTGCACTAAAAACCATAAGATACCTAGGAATAAACCTAACCAAAGAGGCAAAATATCTGTACTCTGAAAACTAAAAACATTGATAAAAGGAATTGAAGATGACACAAAGATATGGAAAAACATTCCATGCTTATGGATTGGAAGAATAAATATTGTTAAAATATGACACTACCCAAAGCAATCTACACCTTTAATGCAATCTCTACCAAAATACCACCAGCATTTTTCACAGAGCTAGAAAAATTCTAAAATTTGTATAGAAACACAAAAGAGCCCAAATAGCCAAAGCAATCTTGGAGAAAAAAAAAAAAAAGCAAAGCTGAAGGCATCACAATTCCAGACTTCAAGTTATATTACAAAGCTGTAGTGATCAAGACAGTATGGTACTGGCACACACACACACACACACACACACACAAATAGAACAGAATAGAAAACCCAGATATGAAACCACAACTATATGGCCAATTAACATTCAACAAAGCAAAGTTCCCTTTGTTACTGTGTCTTCATGTCTCTTGCTGTTCTCTCTGTGGTATATCTTTTATTGTGTAGAAGCTGTTAAGTGAGTCCTCAGTTCTTCTTCAGAAGGAATTGCTTTATAAGTAAGTGTAGATTTGGTGTGTCTGTGGAAGATATGGGTTCAAGGTCTTCCTCTATTGACATCTTGGATTATATCAACCTGGCCTGAGCTCAGTTGTCTCTCAGAACTTTGTGCTTGTGCAAGCCACCAAAAATCATATAATCATCTCAATAGATGGAGAAAAAGCATTTAACAAAATTCAACATCTACTCATGATAAAAATTCTCACCAAATTTGATATAGCAGAAATATATCTCAGCAAAATAAAGGCCACAATATGACAAGCTGTCAGCTAACATCATACTCAATGGCAAAAATCTGAAAGCTTTCCTTCTGAAATCAGGAACAAAGATGTTCACTCTTGCTACTTGTTTTTAACACAGTAGTATAAGTCATAGAACAGTTAGGGGGAAAAATCAAAATTAGGAAGGAAGAAGTACATCTTTCTATTTGCAGATGACATTATATATCTATATCTATATATCTATATATCTATATCTATATATCTATATCTCTATCTATCTATCTATATATATATCTCCTAAAGACTCCACAAAAATACCATTAGAACTAATAAATAAATTCAGTAAAGTGGCAAGATACAATAAATATATAAAAATCAGTGTTTCTATACATTAACAATGAACTCTCAGAGAAATTAGGAAAACAATTCCATCACAATAGCATCAAAAAGAATAAATACATAGGAATAAATTTAACAAAGGAAATGAAATATCAGTACACTTTGAAAGAAATTGAAGAAGACATAAATAAATGGAAAGATATTTCATGCATGAAGCATCTTAATATTGTTAAAATGTCCATACTATCCAAAGGAATTTATAGCTTCAGCAATCACTATCAAAATTCCAAAGGCATTTTCACAGAAATAGTAAAAGAAATCCTAAAATATTGCACAGAACCACAAAAGACCCTGAATAGCCAAAGCCATCTTGAGAAATAAAAACAAAACTAGAAATATACTCCTTGACTTCAAACTATATTACAGAGCTATAGCAATCAAAACAGTGTGACATCAGCATAAAAACAGACATTCAATTAAATAGAATAGAGACCAGAAATAAACCCATTTGTATGTGGTCAGTTTATGACAAGGAACCAAGAATATATAATGGGGAAAGGACAGTCTTTCCAGTAAATGGTGTTGGGAAAACTGAACTGCCACATACAAAAGAATAACACTGGACCAGTGTCTCTCACCATAACATGAAAATCAATGAAAAATGAATTAACAACTTGAATGTAAGACCTGAAACCATAAAACTCCTAGAAGAAAGTCTAGATGGTAAGACCCTCAACATTGGTCTTGTCAATGATTTTTTAGGTTTGACACCAAAAGCAAAGGCAACAAAAATGAAAATAAATAAGTGCAACTACAACAAACTAAAAAGCTTCTCTACAGTGAAGGCAACCATCAAAAAAATGAAAGGGCAACTTAGGGAATGTATTCACAATCATACATGTGATAAGGAGTTAATATCCAAAATATATAGAGAACTCTTACAACTTAATAGCAACAAAACAAACAAACAAAACAAAACAACAACAACAAAAACCCACCCAAAACCCAAACAGATTTAAATGTGGGCAGAGGACTTATGTGGACAGTTTTCAAAAGAGACCTACAAAAGGCCATCATATACATGGAGAGGTGCTGAACATCACTAATCATCAGGGAAATGCAAATCAAAATCACAACAAGATATTACCTCACACCTGTTGAATACCTATTATCAAAAAGATAAGAGATAAGCATTGGCAAAAATGTGGAGAAAAGGAAAGCTTGTACACTGTTGATGAAAACATAAATTTGTGCAGCCACTATGGAAAACAGTATGGAATTTCCTAAAACAATTAAAAATAAGACTACCACATGGTCCAGCAATCTCACTTATGGATATATAGCCAAAGAAAATGAAAATTGGACTTTGAAGAGATATCTGCACTACCATGTTTATTGAAGCATTAATAACAATAGTTGAGAAACGGAAACAACCTAAGTCTCCTTTAATGGTTGAGTGGATAAAGAAGTTATGACACATATATATGATGGAGTATTATTTAGCCTTAAAAAGAGAGAAATGCTTCCATTTGCAATGATACAAATGGACTTTGAGGGCATATACTAAGTGAAATAAGTCAGAGGAAAATAAAAACTGTATGATCTTCCTTATATGTTCAATCTAACAAATCTGAACTCATTGAAACAGGACAGATTGGTGATTGCTAGAGGTGGGGAGTTGGGGATGGAGAAATGGATGAAGGTAGTCAAATGGTACAAACTTCCAGTTATAAGATAAATAAGTTCTGGAGATGTAGTCTACAATATCATGACTGTAGTTACCAATAGTGTATTGTATATTTGAAAGTTGCTAAGAAGGTAGGTCTTAAAAGTTCTCATCACAAGGGATGCCTGGGTGGCTCAGTTGGTTAAGCATCTGACTTCAGCTCAGGTCGTGATCTCACGGTTTGTGAGTTTGAGCCCCTAGTCGGACTCTGTGCTGTCAGCTCGGAGCCTGGAGATGTTTCAGATTCTGTGTCTCCCTCTCTCTCTGCCCCTCCTCTGCTCACACACTCTCTCTCTCTCTGTCTCAAAGATAAATAAAAACATTTAAAAAAAAAGTTTTCTTCACAAGAAAAAAATTGTAACTGTATGGATCAATGTTAACTTACTGTGGCAAACATTTTGTAATAGATACATGTATGAAATCATGACATTGCACACCCTAAACTAATACAATGTTATGTGTTGATCATATCTTAATAAACAGGAAAATAGGCTTTTGATATTTTCCAAAATGCATTTGATTTGCTGGCATTTTTAAAGGGCTTTTGTGTCTTTTTAAATGAAGAATATTGGTCTCTAGTTTCATTGTTACGTAATATCTTTTCTGGTTTGTTATCAGGATAATACTGGTTTCATACAATGAGATGAGAAGTTTTCCTTCTATTTTCTGGAAGACTTTGTGTAGGCTTACTATGATTGATTTCTTAAATATTTGATAGAATTTATCAGTGAAGGCATCTAGACATGGAATATACTTTGAGAGAACTTCATAAATGCAAATTCCAATTTTTCATTGTTATAGTGCTATTCAGATTTTGGATTTCCTCTTGGATCACTTTAGGTAATTTGTGTCTTTCAAGGAATTTGTGAATTTCATCTAGGTTATCAAATTTTTTGGCATAAAATAATTCATACTGTTGCCTTATTATTTTAGTTTCTTTAGTATCTGTTGTCCCCTGTTTTATTCTTGATTTCATGAATTTGTATTGTCTTTTTCTTGGTCATTCCAGCCAAAGATTTATCAATTTTATTAATCCTTTCAAGGAGCTAACTTTTGGTCATAGATTTTTAGAACTATTGCTTGTCAGCTTTCCATGTCATTTCCTTTATTCTAATTAATTTGGGCTTAGTTAATTCTTCTTAAAGTTTAGGCTATAAGCTTTGATCTTATACTTTAATTCTTTTATAATTATGAGCATTTACAGTATAAATGGAAGTATAAATTTAAAGTATAAATGAAACACTGAGCTACATTTCGCCAGTTCTGATGTATCTTTACCATTATTCATTCCAAAATATTTTCTTTTTTTTTATATATATATGAAGTCTATTATCAAATTGGTTTTCATACAACACCCAGTGCTCATCCCAAAAGGTGCCCTCCTCAATACCCATCACCCACCCTCCCCTCCCTCCACCCCCCGTCAACCCTCAGTTTGTTCTCAGTTTTGTTTTTGTTTTTTTGTTCTTTTTGTGTGTGTGTGTGTGTGTGTGTGTGTGTGTGTGTGTGTGTGTTCTCAGTTTTTAAGAGTCTCTTATGCTTTGGCTCTCTCCCACTCTAACCTCCCTTTTTTTTTTTTCCTTCCCCTCCCCCATGGATTTCTGTTAAGTTTCTCAGGATCCACCTAAGAGTGAAAACATATGGTATCTTTCTTTCTCTGTATGGCTTATTTCACTTAGCATAACACTCTCTAGTTCCATCCATGTTGCTATAAAAGGCCATATTTCATTCTTTCTCATTGCCACGTAGTACTCCATTGTGTATATAAACCACAGTTTCTTTATCCATTCATCAGTTGATGGACATTTAGGCTCTTCCCATAATTTGGCTATTGTCCAGAGTGCTGCTATAAACATTGGGGTACAAGTGCCCCTATGCATCAGTACTCCGGTATCCCTTGGGTAAATTCCTAGCAGTGCTATTGCTGGGTCATAGGGTAGGTCTATTTTTAATTTTTTGAGGAACCTCCACACTGTTTTCCAGAGTGGCTGCACCAATTTGCATTCCCACCAACAGTGCAAGAGGGTTCCCGTTTCTCCACATCCTCTCCAGCATCTATAGTCTCCTGATTTCTTCATTTTAGCCACTCTGACTGGCGTGAGGTGATATCTGAGTGTGGTTTTGATTTGTATTTCCCTGATGAGGAGCGACGTTGAGCATCTTTTCATGTGCCTGTTGACCATCCAGATGTCTTCTTTAGAGAAGTGTCTATTCATGTTTTCTGCCCATTTCTTCACTGGATTATTTGTTTTTAGGGTGTGGAGTTTGGTGAGTTCTTTATAGATTTTGGATACTAGCCCTTTGTCCAATATATCATTTGCAAATATCTTTTCCCATTCGGTTGGTTGCCTTTTAGTTTTGTTGGTTGTTTCCTTTGCTGTGCAGAAGCTTTTTACCTTCATAAGGTCCCAGTAATTCATTTTTGCTTTTAATTCCCTTGCCTTTGGGGATGTGTCAAGTAAGAAACTGCTACGGCTGAGGTCAGGGAGGTCTTTTCCTGCTTTCTTCTCTAGGGTTTTGATGGTTTCCGATCTCACATTCAGGTCCTTCATCCATTTTGAGTTTATTTTTGTGAATGGTGTGAGAAAGTGGTCTAGTTTCAATCTTCTGCATGTTGCTGTCCAGTTCTGCCAGCACCCTTTGTTAAAGAGACTGTCTTTTTTCCATTGGATGTTCTTTCCTGCTTTGTCAAAGATTAGTTGGCCATACGTTTGTGGGTCTAGTTCTGGGGTTTCTATTCTATTCCATTTGTCTATGTGTCTGTTTTTGTGCCAACACCATGCTGTCTTGATGATTACAGCTTTGTAGTAGAGGCTAAAGTCTGGGATTGTGATACCTCCTGCTTTGGTCTTCTTCTTCAAAATTACTTTGGCTATTCGGGGCCTTTTGTGGTTCCATATGAATTTTAGGATTGCTTGTTCTAGTTTCGACAAGAATGCTGGTACAATTTTGATTGAGATTGGATTGAATGTGTAGATAGCTTTGGGTAGTATTGACATTTTGACAATATTTATTCTTCCAATCCATGAGCATGGAATGTTTTTCCATTTCTTTATATGTTCTTCAACTTCCTTCATAAGCTTTCCATACTTTTCAGCATACAGATCTTTTACATCTTTGGTTAGATTTATTCCTAGGTATTTTATGCTTCTTGGTGCAATTGTGAATGGGATCAGTTTCTTTATCTGTCTTTCTGTTGCTTCATTCTTAGTGTATAAGAATGCAACTGATTTCTGTACATTGATTTTGTATCCTGCAACTTTGCTGAATTCATGTATCATTTCTAGCAGACTTCTGGTGGAGTCTATCGGATTTTCCATGTATAATATCATGTCATCTGCAAAAAGTGAAAGCTGAACTTCATCTTTGCCAATTTTGATGCCTTTGATTTCCTTTTGTTTTCTGATTGATGATGCTAGAACTTCCAACACTATGTTAAACAACAGTGGTGAGAGTGGACATCCCTATCGTGTTCCTGATCTCAGGGAAAAAGCTCTCAGTTTTTCCCCATTGAGGATGATATTAGCTGTGGGCTTTTCATAAATGGCTTTTATGATGTGTAAGTATGTTCCTTCTATCCCGACTTTCTCAAGGGTTTTTATTAAGAAAGGATGTTGAATTTTCTCAAATGCCTTTTCTGCATCCATTGCCAGGATCATATGGTTCTTATCTTTTCTTTTATTAATGTGATGTATCACGTTGATTGATTTGTGAATGTTGAACCAGCCCTGCATCCCAGGAATGACTCCCAGTTGATCATGGTGAATAATTCTTTTTATATGCTGTTGAATTCGATTTGCTAGTATCTTATTGAGAATTTTTGCATCCATATTCATCAGGGATATTGGCCTGTAGTTCTCTTTTTTTACTGGGTCTCTGTCTGGTTTAGGAATCAAAGTAATACTGGCTTCATAGAATGAGTCTGGAAGTTTTCCTTCCCTTTCTATTTTTTGGAGTAGCTTGAGAAGGATAGGTATTATCTCTGCTTTAAACGTCTGGTAGAACTCCCCTGAGAAGCCATCTGGTCCTGGACTCTTATTTGTTGGGAGATTTTTGATAACTGATTCAATTTCTTTGCTGGTTATGGGTCTGTTCAAGCTTTCTATTTCCTCCTGATTGAGTTTTGGAAGCGTGTGGGTGCTTAGGAATTTGTCCATTTCTTCCAGGTTGTCCAGTTTGTTGGCATATAATTTTTCATAGTATTCCCTGGTAATTGCTTGTATCTCTGAGGAATTGGTTGTAATCATTTAATTTTCATTCATGATTTTATCTATTTGGGTCCTTTCCCTTTTCTTTTTGAGAAGCCTGGCTAGAGGTTTATCAATTTTGTTTATTTTTTCAAAAAACCAACTCTTGGTTTCGTTGATCT
>NC_064810.1:58381705-58550958 GCF_023721935.1 Panthera uncia | reverse complement strand
GAGAAGCCTGGCTAGAGGTTTATCAATTTTGTTTATTTTTTCAAAAACCAACTCTTGGTTTCATTGGCCTGCTCTACAGTTGTTTTAGATTCTATATTGTTTATTTCTGCTCTGATCTTTATTATTGCTCTTCTTCTGCTGGGTTTGGGGTATCTCTGCTGTTCTGCTTCTATTTCCTTTAGGTGTGCTGTTAGATTTTGTATTTGGGATTTTTCTTGTTTCTTGACATAGGCCTGGATTGCAATGTCTTCCTCTCAGGACTGCCTTTGCTGCATCCCAAAGCGTTTGGATTGTTGTATTTTCATTTTCGTTTGTTTCCATATATTTTTTAATTTCTTCTCTAATTGTCTGGTTGACCCATTCATTCTTTAGTAGGGTGTTCTTTAGCCTCCATGCTTTTGAAGGTTTTCCAGACTTTTTCCTATGGTTGATTTCAAGTTTCATAGCGTTGTGGTCTGAAACTGTGCATGGTATGATCTCAATTCTTGTATACTTATGAAGGGCTGTTTTGTGACCCAGTATGTGATCTATCTTGGAGAATGTTCCATGTGCACTCGAGAAGAAAGTATATTCTCTTGCTTTGGGATGTGGAGTTCTAAATATATCTGTCAAATCCATCTGATCCAGTGTATCATTCAGGGCCCTTGTTTCTTTATTGATCCTCTGTCTAGATGATCTATCCATTGTTGTAAGTGGATTATTAAAGTCCCCTGCAATTACCACATTCTTATCAATAAGGTTGCTTATGTTTGTGAGTAATTGTTTTATATATTTAGGGGTTCCGTATTCAGCACATAGACATTTATAATTGTTAGCTCTTCCTGATGGATAGACCATGTAATTATTATCTAATGCCCTTCTTCATCTCTTGTTACAGCCTTTAATTTAAAGTCTAGTTTGTCTGATATAAGTATGGCTACCCCAGCTTTCTTTTGACTTCCAGTAGCATGATAGATAGTTGTCCATCCCTTCACTTTCAATCTGAAGGTGTCCTCAGGTATAAAATGAGTCTCTTGTAGACAGCAAATAGATGGGTCTTGTTTTTTTTTCTCCATTCTGATACCCTATGTCTTTTGGTTGGCGCATTTAGTCCATTTACATTCAGTGTTATTACAGAAAGATAGGGGTTTAGAGTCATTGTGATATCTGAAGGTTTCATGCTTGTAGTGATGTCTCTGGTACTTTGTGGTCCTTGCAACATTTCACTCACAGAGTTCCCCTTAGGATCTCTTGTAGGGCTGGTTTAGTGGTGCTGAATTCCTTCTGTTTTTGTTTGTTTGGGAAAACCTTTATCTCTCCTTCTCTTCTGAATGACAGACTTGCTGGATAAAGGATTCTCGGCTGCATATTTTTTTCTGTTCATCACATTGAAGATTTCCTGCCATTGTTTTCTGGCCTGCCAAGTTTCAGTAGATAGGTCTGCTACTAACCTTATGTGTGTACCTTTGTATGTTAGGGCCTGTTTATCCCTAGCTGCCTTCAGAGTTCTCTCTTTATCCTTGTATTTTGCCAGTTTCACTATGATATTTAGTGCAGAAGATTGATTCAAGTTACATCTGAAGAAAGTTCTCTGTGCCTCTCGGATTTCAATGCCTGTTTCCTTCCCCAGATCAGGAAAGTTCTCAGCTATGATTTGTTCAAGTACACCTTCAGCCCTTTCTCTCTCTCTTCTTCTGGAATTCCTATGATACGGATATTGTTCTGTTTGATTGGATCACTTTCTCTAAGTCTTCCTTCATACTCCTGGATTTTTTTTTATCTCTCTTTTTCTCAGCTTCCTCTTTTTCCATAATTTTATCTTCTAATTCACCTATTCTCTCCTCTCCCTCTTCATTCCATGCTATGGCCGCCTCCATTTTATTTTGCACCTCATTTATAGCATTTTTCAGCATTTATAGCATTTATAGCATTATAGCATTTAGTATTGCACCTCATGACTATTTTTTATTCCCTAGGTTTCTGTAGCAATAGATTCTCTGCTGTCCTCTATGCTTTTTTTTAAGTGCAGCGATTAATTTTATGACTATTATTCTAAATTCTTCTTCTGTTATATTGCTTAAATCAGTTTTGATTAATTCGTTAGCTGTCGCTACTTCCTGGAGTTTCTTTTGAGGAGAATTCTTCCATTTCATCATTTTGGCTAGTCCCTGTGGTAGCTCTAAACTGCAGGACACCTCCCCTGTGCTGTCCGGAGAAACTTGTGTTGGTGGGTGGGGCCACAGTCGGACTGGTGTGTACCTTCTCTTCCCCTCTCCCAGGGGCAGGACTCACTGTGGAGTGGTGTGGCCCCTGTCTGGGCTGCTTGCACACTGCCAGGCTTGTGGTGCTGCTTCGATGGGATCTGGACAGGGTGTATTAGATGGGGTGGATCCACAAGGTGCACAGTGGTGGGAGGGGCAGTCTTAGCTAGCTTTGCTGTCAGTGGTCCCTGTGGGAGAGGCCCTGCAGCACAAGGAGGGAGGCAGGCCCATTGGAGGAATGAATCCGCAGAAGCACAGTGTTGGGTGTTTGCGCAGTGCAAGCAAGTTCGGCGTTGGGAACTGGTTCCCTTTGGAATTTCAGCTGGGGTATGGGAGAGGGAAATGGTACTTGACAGCGCCTTTGTTCCCCCGCTGAGCTCTCTCCTTCTGGGACTCAACAACTCTCCCTCCTGGTATTCTCTCTGAGAGCAGAGTTGTTGACTTTTAACATTCCAGGTGTTAAGTCCCACTGGCTGTCAGAACTCAGGCAGTCCAGCCCCTCTGCTTTTGCAAGCCAGATTTCAGGAGCTTGCCTTGCCCTGTGGGCTGCCCCTCCACTACCCCAGCTCCCTACCGCCAGCCTGTATAGCACGCATGGCCTCTCCGCCGTTCCTACCCTTTTCCGTGGGTCTCTTGTCTATGCTTGGCTCCAGAGAGTCCGTTCTGCTACTCTTCCGGCAGTTTTTGGAGTTATTTAGGCCAATGTGGTTGGAATCTAAGTGATCAGCAGGATGCAGTGAGGCAAGCGACCTCCTACACTGCCATCTTTCTCTCTTGTGTCTAGATTGTTTTTCTAGCTGTTCCTTTAAGATAATTCTTGTTTCATCTATCACGTCTGATCCATCATCATAGAGAAATGTTTTTTGAGTACAATTGCCAGTCATCCAACCTGAAATTTCATGGTCTAGCTAGAGATGATGGATATGTATCATGTCTTGAACTGAACTGCATTACACTGAAATCCATTTTATTAAAACAGTGTAAATTAATGTGGAGCACGCTATTCTACAAGTCAGAAGATCAGAGTTCTGTTTCCATCTCTGCCACTTAATAGGCACATAAACTTTGCTAGTCATGTAAATCTCCCTAAGCCTCAGTTATATTGTCTGTTAAAAGAGTATTAATACCAATTAACAACAAAAAAACATATCTAGTCTGCCTCACAACGTTAATGTGATGGTCAAAGTCAACAAATGGTCATTACTGTCATGGCTAAATTAAAAATTACTAACATTTCAAGTTTTTTTGGAAATAACATATTATATATCCCACTTCCCTGTGGCCAGTATTTAGGTATGTGTGGTATTTGTAAAACTAAAAAGAAAATATTGGTATGTAAAAAGGGTTCTTCAAAGAGGCGAGCCTTACAGTCATCAGGCTGGCTTAGATTTGTTCTTTTAAGCTTAATTCTTAGTCCTCCAGGTGCTTCAAAGTGGTCCACCATTCACAGAAGTGCTGGATTTTGAGTTTTACTTTAATGCTTGAAAGGTTTGTTCTTAAGAATATAAAAAAAATCTCCTCTATTTTGTTATAATGTTCTTGGTTCATAGGTGGTAATTATACAGGTAAGTTTTCTAAGACTGCCTGGAGAAGTGCCTTTTGTTTTTGAAGTATAACATTCAGTGTTATATGAGTTTCAGGTAAACAATATAATGATTCATCAAATCTGTACATTACTCAGTGCTCACCACAATAGGTGTAGTCACCATTTGTTACTAAACAACATTACTACAATCTTACTATATTCCCTATATTGTACTTTTCATTTATGTGACTTACTTATTTTCTAAATAGAGGTTTGTACCTCTTAATCCTTTTATTGATTTCACCCATCTCCCCACCCCACCTCTGGCAACCACCAGTTTGTTCTCTGTATTTAAGAGTATGGGGTTTTTTTGTTTGTTTGTTTCTCTGTTTGTTTTGTTTCTTAAATTCCACATACCAGTGAAATCATATGGTATTTGTCTTTCTCTGACTTATTTCACTTAGCATAATATACTCTACGGCCATCCATGTTGTCCCAAATGGCAAGATCTCATGCTTTTTATGGATGAATAATATTTCATTGTATGTATATGCCACCTATTTATCCATTCATCTGTGGATGGACATTTGGGTTGCTTCCATATCAAGATTGTAAATGATGCTGCAATAAACATAGGGGTGCATAGGTCTTTCAAACTAGTGTTTTCATTTTCTTCAGATAAATATTCATACGTGGTATTATTGGGTCATATGCTAATTCTATTGTTAATTTTTTGAGGAGCCTCCATACTGTTTTCCATAGTGGTTGCACCAATTTATGTTTCTACCAACAGTATACAAGGGTTCCTATTTCTCCACATTCTTGCCAACACTTGTTATTTCTTGTCTTTCTGTTACTAGCCATTCTGATAGGCATAAGATGATATTTCATTGTAGTTTTGATTTGTATTTCCCTGATAATTAGTGATGTTGAGAATCTTTTCGTGTGTCTGTTGGCCATATGTATGTTTCCTTTAGAAGAAAGTCTATTCAGGTTCTCTGCCCTTTTTTTAATTGGATTTTTTTTCATGTCGTTTAAGTTCCTTATATAGTTTGGATGTTAACTCCTTATTGCATATATCATTTACAAATATCTTCTCCCATTCACTGTATTTCCTTTCAGTTTTGTTGCTGGTTTCCTTTGATGTGCAAAAGCTTTTTATTTTGGTGTAGTTCCAACAGTTTATTTTTGCTCTTGTTTCCCTTACCTTAGGAGATAAATCTAGAAATATGTTTCTATGGCTGATGTCAAAGAAATTATTGCCTGTATTTTCTTTATTTTTTTTAAGTTTTTTAAGTTTATTTATTTATTTTTGAGAGAGAGAGAGAGAACAAGCAGGGGATGGGCAGAGAGAGGGGGAGAGAGAATCCCAAGCAGGCTCCATGCTGTCAGCACTGAGCCCCATGTGGGGCTCAAACTCATGAACTGTTAGATCATGATCTGAGCCAAAACTAAGAGTTGGACACTTAACCAACTGAGCCACCCAGACACCCCTGCCTATGTTTTCTTTTAGAAATTTTATGGTTTAAGGTCTCACATTTAGGTCTCTAATCCATTTTGAGTTCATTTTTATCTATGGTATAAGAAAGTGGTCTAGTTTCATTCTTTTGCATGTAGCTGTCCAATTTTCCAGCATCATTTGTTGAAGAGACTACCTTTTTCCCCATTGTATATTCCTGCATCATTTATCATAGATTGACTCTGTAAGTGTGGGTTTATTTCTGGGTTTTCAATTCTGCCCATTGATCTACATGTCCGTTTTTGTGCTAGTACCATACTGTTTTGATTACTACAGCTTTGTAGTATATCGTGGAATCTGGGAGTGTGATACCTCCAGTGTTGTTATTTTTTCTTAAGATTGCTTTAGCTATTTGGGGTCTTTTGTGATTCCATACAAATTTTAGAATTATTTGTTGTAGTTCTGTGAAAAATGCTTTTCATATTTTGATAGGGATTGTATTAGATTTGTGGATCGCTTTGGGTAGTGTGGATATTTTTACCAATACTAATTCTTCCAATCCATGAGCATGGACTATCTTTCCATTTATTTGTGTCTTCTTCAATTTGTGTCACCAATGTTTTATAGTTTTCAGAGTACAAGTATTCACTTCTTTGGTTAAGTTTTGCTAGGTATTTTATTTTTGTTGGTGCAATTGTAAATGAGATTGTTTTCTTAATTTCTCTTTCTGCTACTTCATTATTAGGATATGGAAATGCAACAAATTTTTGTATATTAATTTTTTTATTTTGCAACTTTACAAAATTAATTGACCAGTTCTAATAATTCTTTGATGGTGTCCTTAGGGTTTTTTCTATGTACAGTATCATGTCATCTACAAATAGTGACAATTTTACTTCTTCCTTACCAATATGGATGCATTTTTCTTTCTTTTTCTTGTCTGATTGCTGTGGCTAGGACTTCTAGTATTATGTTGAATAAAAGTAGTGAAAGTGGACATCCTTGTCTTGTTGCTGATCTCAGAAGAAGAGCTTTCAGTTTTTCACCATCGAGTTATGACGTTAGCTGTGGGTTTTTTATATAAGGCCTTTATTATGTTGAGGTATGTTATCTATAAACCTATTTTGTTGGGAGATTTTTTATCAGGAATGGTTGTTGAATTTTGTCAAATGCTTTTTCTGCATCTATTGGGATGATCATATGGTGTGAATTCTTTCTCTGATTAATGTGATATATGACATTGATTTCCAAATATTGAACCACCCTTGCACCCCAAGAATAAATTCTACTTGATTATGGTGAATAATTTTTTCAATGTATTGTTGAATTTGGTTTGCTAATATCTTACTGATTTCTGTGTCTATGTTCATCAGAGATATTGGCCTGTGGCAGTAGTAGTAGTTTTTGTTGTTATTATTGTGATTTTTGTCTGGTTTTAATGTCAGGGTAATGCTGGCTTTATAGGCTGTACCTAGAAGCTTTCCTTCCTCATATATTTTGGAAGATTTGGAAAAGAATAGGTATTAACTCTTCTTTCAATATTCGGTAGAATTAACCTATGAATCCATCTGGGCCTGGACTTTTGTTTTTTGATGACTCATTCAATTTCATTGCTAATAATTAGTCTGTTCATATTTTCTATTCTTCAGTTTTAGAAAGTTATATGCTTCTAGGAATTTATTAATTTCTTCTAGGTTGTCTAATTTCCTGGCGTATAATTTTCCATAATATTCTCTTATAACTCTTTTATATTTCTGTAGGTCAGTTGTTATTTCTCCTCCTTCATTTCTGATTTTATTTATTGAGTCTTCTCTTTTTTCTCGATTAGTCTAGCTAAATGTTTATCACTTTTGTTTATCTTTTCAAAAACCAGGTCCTGGTTTAATGATCTTTTATTGTTTTGTCTGTCTCTATTTCATTTACTTTTACTCTAATCTTTATTATTTCATTCCTTTCACTAGCTTTTGGCTTTGTTCTTTTTCTAACTCCTTTAGGTGTAAGATTAGGTTGTTAATTTGAGCTTTGTCCTGTTTCTTGAGTAGGCCTCTACCACTATAAACTTCCTTCTTAGAAATGCTTTTGCTGTATTCCGAAGATTTTGGACTGTTTTTTTCATTTTCATGAGTCCCCATGTGTTTTTTTTTTACTGCCTCTTTGATTTCTCAGTTGATCCATTCATTATTGAGTACATGTTATTTAACCTCCATATATTTATGTTCTTTCTAATATTTTCTTGTAATTTATTTCTAGTTTCATACCACTTTGGTCAAAAAAGATGCATGATATGATTTCCATCTTTTTAAATTTATTGAGATTTTTTTTGTGGCATAACATGTGATTTATCCTGGAGAATATTCCATTTGTACTTGAAAAGAATGTGTATTCCATTTTGAGATGGAATATTTTTTATATATCTGTTAGGTTCATCTGGTCTAATGTGTCATTCAAAGCTACTGTTTCCTTATTGATACTCTATCTGGGTCATGTATCCATTGATGTGAGCTGGCTGTTAAAGTTCCTGAATAATACAGAATTACTGTCAATTTGGAGAAGTATATTTTGATTTTTTTTAACCTGTATATTTATGCAAAGTAACTCTTAATAGCCTTTGGACCATCTTGTTACCTAATTGTATACAGGATTAGGGTGGCATGTGCCTATAGGCTCTTGTAAGAACATTTTGAAAACAAAGAGTGGGGAAACAGCTCGTAATGAGGGAGCAATGGCTCCTGTGGCTTGAGGTAGGGGCCACAACTTGGCTTAGATAAGTGGACCAGGAACAAAGGAAGTATCCTGGAATCTCTTGGTGTGCTATGATATTGCAATTCAGGGTCATGACATTGCCTGCACAAGAAATAACAGTAATAATGTGGCCAAAATACAGAAGAAATAAGTAGACAACTGTAAATGTGTCTCAGCCAATGGAATTTGAGTTTCCATCTGGGAAGGGCAGTTATGTGTGTGTGTTCCTGACCAGAGAATGAGCTTTTACTGTCTAGGTTTTGGCTGAGTACAAGCCTTCAGGAAGAACTTCCCCTGGGTGGTGGGAAGAGAACAGCAGAACTTAGCCCTACGGGCCAGCCGAGGGATACCAGAGGTCACATCCATACTGTCTTCCTCTTTTGGAGAAGCTAAATTGGAAACAGCCTAAAAGTTAGACAAAAGAGTAACTTAGTAGAGAATAGGAATAATCCTGTATATAATTAGATAACAAAATTTTTATTTTGGCTTTTTGCTAGGGATACCTGTCAAGGGACAGAAATCATATTTCAAACTGGGTTGTCATTTTGTTTCTTTCTGTTCTTTTTATTAGGCCCATTCAAAGAAAATGCACATGAACAAATGCATCCTCTCTCTTCGAGATCTTAAAGTGGCTGTTATTGAGGAAATACAGTGCCTGGTGCAAGAACTGAAGAGCATTCAGTCAACTCTTCACATATCCAAGCACATCCCTATTCCTGAAATCCCTCAGATACACCCAGAAGAAGTTCCAGAAAAGAGATTTCACTATGATGAGGAAATTCTCCTAAATTTTAAGCAAGAGCATATGACGATTCAGGATGAAAAGCCCTCTGAACTGGAACAGAGACGGTCTACAGGCGCAGGTGGAGGATTTCTCAAACTCTCTTTTGGAAAGGATGGTGATTTGACAACAAGAGATTCATTGTCTAGATCATCAAGGGCATTAGCACTCATTGTAGATACTCCAAAGTTAATGGAATTTGAAAAAGCAGATCCAATTGATCTAGAGCTGGAGATTATGAAGAGAGACGAGATTAAGCATGTGTACATGCAAGAGTATTTGACCAACAGGGTAAGGGGTGAAACTATGCCTTTTTAAAGCTGAAAGAGGGGAGAAGGGAAGAACTAGATCTATTATTTGTGTGTGTGTGTGTGTGTGTGTGTGTGTGTGTGTATACACACTCTCTATAATAATCTTTCTCACTGACCAGCCCACTGAAGGCTTGGCTTCCTCCCCATCTCTGGCCTTCTGGAACCCATTGCCCTCTGCCCAAGAACATTGGAGCTTTTAAACCTTTTGCTTTCTGCAAAGCTAAGAATTAAGAGCAAATCCATGTTAATCAGCATCTAACTCAAGTCTTGGTAAAGGGCAAATGATGGAGCAGCTTTCAGATGATGGATGGAACATAATTTAAAAACTTTACAGAGAAAATGGGGCTCCCTCTGCTTTTTACCTCCTTCTCTTTCTCTAATGTGTGATTTGCCTCATTAGTGGGAGTGTTCATGGTGATGACTGGCTTCAAAATTGTTCTGGAGCTGAAATGGCACCTATTTTTTTTTTCTAGGAAACCAGATCAGGTTGGGGCCAGTTGTATAGGAGGTGCTCTGAATCTGGAAGGAAAAGGACCTTTCCCAGATAGACAGCTCTCTGCTGCCAGCAGCATAGAATTTTGTTCCTAAATGTCTGTCCAGCTCCACCCTGTGAAGGCACCCCCGAAAGTTTCCCAAACATATTCTTCACCCAATATCTGTACTTCATCCAGCCTTACTCTTCCTCCCTCTCCCTGCTTCTGTTCCCCACCCCATTCTCAGTTTTATATTTGCTTTTTCCTTTGTTATCTCTTTCTACTTGCATTGCTTTCCTTTCAAATGTGAGTCATCATTCAAAACTCATCACAGTTCCAAATCTTCTCCAGAACCTTCTGTCCACATTACATACTCATCTTTTTTCTAAGCTCCAAGTGCACCTATAAGTAGCACCTCAGGTTTTGCACTTATTTTTCTTGCTGTTTTATGTGTATTCTTTGTTTTATTGAAGTATAATGAACACACAATATTGTATTAGTTTCAGGGGTATAATATAATGATTCAACAATTCTGTACATCACTCAGTGCTCAAATGTGTTATTTTTGTCTTGCAAATTAGATTTCACAGCTCTTGAGAGAAAGGCCACATATAATCATCTTTTGATTTGCCTACAGTGTCTAGGAAATGCCAGACCTATGGTAGATATTCAATAAAGAGTTTGATTGATTTCATTGTAGCTAATGTATTAATGGTATTAACATATGCATTGGACATTCTTTGCGCAGGAATAGTGGTAGTTAGGTAGTAGGGATGTAACAGTACTCTAGCCAGACATATTCTCTATCCTAATTAAGCTTATAGACTATCAGACAAGTGACAGCAAAACAAGTGTGAACCTCATGAACTTAAACACCTATGTGTTTAAGTGGTACAGTTCCAGAATGGTGTTACACTAAAATAAATACAGTCCTGCCTTGAAATAAATATCAAAATAATTCAAATTTGTTGAACAAACATTAAAGAGGAGCCCACTTAGTCTACAACCATAGATAATTAAAAGGTTTCTTCTTCTTTTTTTTTTTTTAAGTTTATTCATTTATTCTTTCTGAGAGAGAGCACAAGTAGGGAAGGGGCACAGAGAGAGGGAGACACAGAATCTGAAGCAGGGTCCAGGCTCTGAGCTGTCAGCACAGAGCCCAACACAGGGCTTGAACTCACGAACTGGGAGATCATGACATGAGCCGAAGTCAGACACCCAACTGACTGACCCACCCAGGTACTCCTCTTTTTTTTTTTAAGCTCTCAAATTCTCTAGCAGTAGTTTCACTGTTCCCAAACTACAGATCTCTTAATTTTTTTTCAGCCATGTGCTGGGCCCTCACTCATTACAGGTTTTTGACTGTTGAGGTTCCCCATGATTCACAGACTGATGAAAAACATGGAATGGTTTGTCTTCTACCTATGGTACTAGTTTCCTCAGGAGAACCAGACCTTGGGACTCTCTCTTGATGTCTTCCTCTCCTTTGGGATGGGATGAGGAGGAAACTGTGCCAAAATCAGCAAAACCAAGCATTTAAAATCATTGGGATGGCCGTGGGATAAGGTTTAGACCAGGGCTTGGGGAGTACTTTGTTCTCAGCCCAACTCTATAAAATTAAATCACCTTTAAAATGTTTGAAAATTTTCAGAATAAGAAGTTGAGGGAAATATTTAGTGCTTCCTGTATGAGAGGCACTGTAGAGATACTGTCGGGTAAAGTGGAGGCAGATATAAACACTATGCACGAGGAGCTCATAGTCTCCGATTTAAACCATACAGTACAGAAAGAAGGGCATTCTCAATTAATGGCTTAATCAATGGTAAAGAAACAGCTGGAAGGACTATAGTTACAGAATCCCTACCACTTAAGTTGATTTGTAAGACTTACACATACATGCCACATGAGCCCATATAATTATTTCTCCATAATAACGGTATAATGACAAAATGCTTTTACCTAAACAAACTGGTATTTTTAGGTAGTTTTAAAAATAGTTACCTGGTCTTAACTTTTCATATACCCTCAAATCTTTTTCCACCTCAGATCAAAGAACTGATTGTCACCTTTGATGCAGAGCTTCGTCTTCTGAGGCACCAGAAACTGAAACTAGATATTCAGATGAAATTATCTGACCTTCACCATGTCACATTATTTCAAGAAATGCTTCTCCTCAAGAATTTTGAAAAACAGGAGAACATACTTCAAGAGCGTGTTAATTCATTAGACAAAGAAGAACAGGATATGCAAGTATGAACGGACAGGAGAGTGCTGGCTGGCTGTATCCTTTAGTTATGGAGGGGATTTGATTCTTCTTTTCCTTCTTCATCTTCTCAGCTTAATTCCCTCCATTGTTCTAATCCTCCTCTCTTGTCTTTTCTCCCTCCAAATGTTTGTGAATTGTAACCTTACATTGTAATATACCTTGTTCTCTGAGCCTGGTTTATCAGAAATACTCTATCACTTGTTCTGTTTTTGTTCATTTAGTGGAAAATAAATGAAACTCTTAAAGAGATGGAAGAGAAAAAGAATGAAATCACCAAGCTCCAGGACCAAGAAAAAGCACTCTATGCTGGTTTCCAAACAGCTCTTGGAGAAAACAATAAATTTACTAATTTTCTCATGAAAGTCCTGAAGAAGAGGATTAAGCGGGTGAAGAAAAAGGAGGTTGAAGGAGATGCCGGTTTGAATTTCTTTCTAACATATGATTTTATCTTTTTTCTCGTTAGCATGAAATGGAGAAGTAGCTAAGGACATATTTCTCACCTTTTATTCACTACCACATAGACAGAGGTGCTCTGAGGTTGAAGAAGAGATTATAAACCTGTAGGTCTCTAACCATCTGGAGTTAACCTGTGTGTGTGTATCTGGTCCAAGGCAGCTTTAGGGTAGTTTCATTTAACAAGCACATCTTCTCATTTCCCAATTGATTGTCATCTTTGATAAAATATCTCTTCATGTCTTTTGCCCATGTTTGAATAGGATTTTTGCTTTTGTATTCTTGAGGTTTAGGAGTTCTTTGTTATGGTCTGGATACTAGTCCTGTGTCAGATGCTTTGCAGATATTTTTTTCCAGTCTGCAGCTTGTTCTTTTCATTCCCTCAACAGGGTCTTTGACAGAACAAAAGTTTTATTTTTTGTTGAGGTCCAATTTATCAATTTTTCTTTTTTTTTTGGATCTTGTTTTGGTGTCAAAGTCTAGGAATTCATGGCCTAGCCCTGGGTCCCAAGGATTCTCTCCTATTTCTAAAATTTTTATAGTTTTACATTAAAGTCTGTGATCCATTTGGGCTTAATTTTTATATAAGGCGTGAGACTTAGGCCAAGGTCTTTTTTTGCCTACTGTGAATATCCAATTGCTCTAGCACCATTTGTTGGAAAAGCTTTCTCCCATTGAATTGATTTTGATCTTTGTCAAAAATCACTTGGGTGTATTTGTGTGGATCTATTTCTGCGTGTTTGGCTCTGTTGATCAATTTGTCTCCTCTTCACCAATACTACAGTCTTAATTACAGAGGCCATTGAGTTCTGAAGTCAGGTAGACTAATTCCTTCCATTTTATTCATCTTCTTCAATATTATTTTAGCTATTCTACTTCCTGTAACTTCCCATATGTTAGAATATTTTTTTATATCTACAAAAAATCTTGGTGGAATTTTGACAGCAATTGTATTAAACCTTTATATCAGTTTGGAGAGAACCTGCATCCTTACTACATTGAATCATCCAGTGAATGAGCACAGTGTGTATTTAGAGCTTTGATTTCTCTCATCAGCATTGCATCATTTTCAACATAAAATTCAGGTTCATGTTCTGTTAGATTTATACCTAAGTATTTCCTTTTTTAAAAGTGATTTTAAGTGCTATTTAATTTTTTTAGCAGTAGAAATATTTTATTAAAATCTCATACAAAATCCTAGAAAGTGAAATAAGTGGCATACTAATAATACACATTAGTACAATTTTATAATGCTGTTTTATTTTTATTTATTTATTTATTTTTTTAATTTTTTTTTAATGTTTTATTTATTTTTGAGACAGAGAGAGACAGCATGAACAGGGGAGGGTCAGTGAGAGGGAGACACAGAATCTGAAACAGGCTCCAGGCTCTGAGCTGTCAGCACAGAGCCCGACGCGGGGCTCGAACTCACGGACCGCGAGATCATGACCTGAGCCGAAGTCGGCCGCTTAAACGACTGCGCCACCCAGGCGCCCCTATTTATTTATTTTTAACATTTATTTATTTTTGAGACAGAGAGAGACAGAACATGAACGGGGGAGGGTCAGAGACAGAGGGAGACACAGAATCTGAAACAGGCTCCAGGCTCTGAGCAGTCAGCACAGAGCCCGACGTGTGGGGCTCGAAATCACAGACCGTGAGATCATGACATGAGCCGGCTGGACGCTTAACGACTGAGCCACCCAGGCGCCCCAATGCTGTTTTATTTTTAATCTTGGTGTCACATGTTCACACTGGCATATAGAAATACAGTTGCTTTGTAGATATTGATCACCTAACTTGTGACATCACTTAGTCTAGGAGTTTTTGATAGATTCCTTGGGATTTTCTATGTAGACAATAATTTCATCTGCAAATATGTTCAGTTTTATTTCTTTCTTTCTGATCTTTATGCCCATTTTCTTTTATTGTCTCATTGCACTGATTAGAACATCCAGTATTATATTGAAATAGAGTGCCAAGAGCTGACATCCTTGCCTTATTCCTAATCTGAGGCGGACAACATTCAATCTTTCACCATTAAGTATGCTCCCTGTAGGTATTTCATAGATACTCTATCAAGTTGAGGAAGTTCCCCTCTGTTCCTAGTTTTCATTATGAATGAGTGTTGATTTTTTTCAGATGTTTTACTGCATTGGTTGATGATTATGTGATTTTTTTTTCTTTAGCCTGTGAATATGGTGGGTTATACTGGCTGATTACTGATTATTGAATCAGACTTACACCCTTGAAATATCCTCTCCCTATGTTACATAATTCTTTTTATATATTGTTGAATTCTATTTGCTAATATTTTATTTAAAAATGTTGTGTCTAGGGGCGCCTGGCTAGCTCAGGCAATAGAGCATGCAACTCTTGCTCTTGGAGTTGTGATGTAAGCCCCACGTTGGGTGTGGAACTTACTTAAAACACACACACACACACACACACACACACACACACACACACACAGCAAAAATACCTAAACCCCCCAAAAACAAAAAGAAATTTTATGTCTATATATTCCTGTGGATCATTGGTCTGTAGCTTGCTTTGTTTCTCCTTTTTGTACTGTCTTTGTCTGGTTTTAGTATCAGGATAATATTAGCTTCAAAATATGAATCAGGAGGTCTTCTCTTTGATTTTCTAGAAGATAATGTGTATGGTGTTAATCATGTAAATGTTTGGCAGTGTTCTCCAGAGAAACTATTTGGGCCTATAGATTTCTTTAGGGTAGTTTTAAAATTACAGAGTCGATGTTTTTAATAGTTCTAGAACTTTTCAAATGTGGTAATTTGTATTTTTGTATGTATGAAAGTGGTCTGTCTCATCTAAGTTGCCAAATTTATGTGTGTAGGGATGTTCGTTGTATTTCTGTTATCTTTTTTAATGTCTGCAAGGTCATTAGTAATGTCTGTAGTAATATCACCTGTTGCATTCTTGATATTGGTAGCTTTTTTTCTTATTTCCCTATTTTTTTAGACTTGCTAGAGGTTTCTCAATTTTATTGATTTTTTTGAGAACAAACCAGCTCTTTGCTGAAGTGATTTTTTTTTCTATTTTTCTGCTTTCAATTTTATTGATTTCTGCTCTTATCTTTACTATTACCTTCCTTCTGCTTGCTTTGGATTTATTCTGCACTTCTGTTTTTAGGTTTCAAAGTGAATTATTGATTTAAGACTTTTTCTCTTTTCAAATTTAGTGCTATAATTCCCCTCAATACTGCTTTAGCTGTATTCCACAAATTTTGGTAAATTTTTTTTTCATTTTCATTCATGTTAATGCAGTTTTAAAATTTGCATTGATCTTTCCTCTAGGTCCCATGGATTATATAGAAGTATGTTGTTTGGGTCCGAGTGTTTTGAGATTTTCCTGTTATCTTTCTGTTTGTGATTCCTAGTTTGATTCCATTGTGGTCAGAGAACACATTATGCATGATTTCAGTTCTTTTATAGTTGTTGAAATTTGTTTAATGGTCTAACATATGGTCTGTCTTGGTGTGGGTACTTGAAAAGAATGTATATTCTGCTGTTTTGGGTTAAGTCTTCTATTACTGTCAATTAGATCCTATTGGTTAATGATGCTATTAACCAACTTCTGTAGTCTGATTTTCTGTAGAGTTCTAATCAAATGCTGAGAGAGGCGGTGTTGAAGTCTCCAAATATAATCATGGATTTATCTATTTCTCTTTTCATTTCTGTCAGTTTTTGCTTCATATTTTGTAGCGCTGTTATTTTTATGCATACACATTTAGGATTGCTATGTCTTCTTGGTAGATGGACACTTTTATCATTATATAAGGTCTTTCTCTGTCTAGAGTAATTTTTTTTTTGCTCTGAAGTCTACTTTATCTCATGTTAATATAGCCACTCTTGCTTGGCTTTGGTTAATATTTGCATGATATATCTTTTCTTTTACTTTCAATTTGACTATTAGTGAATTTCCAGCAGATAGCATATAGTTAACGTTTTTCACCCACTCTTTGTCTTTTAATTGGTATACTTAAACCATTTACATTTGATGTGTTAGGGCTTAAGTCTGTCGTTTAATTTTTTTTTTTTATTCTCTCTGTTTTCTATCTTCTACATTTTCCTGTCCTCCTATGGGCTACTTGAACATTTTTTAGAATTCCATTTTAATTTTCTCTAGTGTTTTGAGTGTATCTCATTGTGCAACATCTTTAGTGATTGATTTATAAATTGCATTATATATACATAATTTATCCCAGACCACCAGTGTCATCATTTTATCAGTTTAAGTCATGTATAGAATCCTCATCTGCCTTTAAATCCCCCAAACGGAGGAGGGAAGCCTATTATATTTACCTATAGTTTTGCTTCTCATATTTATTCTTCCTTGATGTTCCAAGTTCCTTAAAAAAAAAGAATTTTCCTTCTGTTTAGAGAATTTCCTTTATCTGCTCTTTTGGGGTAGGTATACTAGTGGCAATTTTTTCCCCCTTAATCTGAAAGTGTCTTGATTTCCTCTATTTCAGAAAGACATTTTCCCTGGGTATAGGATTTTAGGTTTACTTTTTTTTTCTTTCTGCATTTAAAAAATATTGTGCTACTTCCTTCTGGCCTCCATGGTTTCTGATGAGAAATCCCCTGATATTCAAATTGTTCATCACTTATAGGTGAAGAATCACTTTCCCCTCACTGCCTTCAAGATTTTTTGTCTTTAGTTTCCAGAAGATTGGCCATGAGGTGCCTTGGAGTAGATTCTTTGGGTTCATACTGATGGGGCTTCACTCCTTTTATCTGTAGGCTTATGTTTTGCCAAATTTGAGAAGTTTCTAGTCATTGTTTCTTCAAGTGCTTTTGAGAACCCCCTCTTTCTTTACTCCTTTTGGGACTCATGGCATGACTGTTTGACATTTCGTTATAGTCCCATAGGTCCCTGAGGCTCTGAGGCTTGGGATTTGTTTTTTTTGTTGTTGTTTTGTTGTTGTTGTTGTTGTTGTTGTTGTTGTTGTTGTTTTACTCTTCTTTCTGTTTTTCAAACTGGCTAATTTCCATTGTTCTCTCTTCAGGTTTACAGATGCTTTCCTGTGTCTCCCTCCATTCTGCTGTTGAGCCCATTCACTAAGTTTCTGTTCTTGTTATTGTATTTTCAGTTCTAAAATTTCCATTTAATTCTTCTTTGTATCATTTATTTCCTGATACTTTTTATTTCTTTGAACAGGCTTTGTATTTTTTTATTTGCTTAAAGTGTGTTCATTATTGGTCATTGAAGAATTTCATTATGGCTATTTTAAATATTTTGTCAATTAATTCTAACATTTCTGTCGTCTTAATGTTGACATTTATCCATTGTCTTTTCCCATTCAGATGGAGATCTTCCTGGTTCTTGGTATGATTAGTAACTTTCAATTGAAACCTGGAAACTTTCATATTATATTAGGAGACTTTGTATCTTACTTAATTCCTCTGTTTTATTTGGCTTTCTCTAACACTGCTCTGACAGAGAAAGGGTATGTGTATATTCCTTATTGCCAGGTGGAGGTACTCAGCCTTCACTGTGACTCAAGGGAAGGAGGATCTCTTTGTTCTGGAGTTCTGATTCTCCATGTAGTCTCTACTGACAACATAGTGGGGATGGCCTTGGTACCTGTGGGCAATTGTGAAAGTCCTGACTCTCCACTAGGGTTCTTCTTCCTCCTCCTCCTCCTCCTCCTCCTCTTCTTCTTCTTCTTCTTCTACTTCTACTTCTTCTGCTGCTGCTGCTTCTTCTGCTTCTGCTTCTTCTGCTTCTCCTTCCTCTTCTTATTCTTCTCCTCCTTCTCCTTCCTCTTCTTCCTCCTCCCCCTCCTCTCCTCCTCCTCCATTAGGTTTCTTCTAATGTGGCCTGTGTGGGAGGAGGAAATGAGTCTTATTGTTGCCAGGTGAAAGTAGAAATACAGGGTGCCCGTGTGGTCTCCACAGACATCTTGGTGGGGGTTGAAAGCATGGCTGGTTACCAGCCAGCAGGAACAAATATCCCGGTTCCCTGCTTGGTCTTCTCTGATACCATCCTGGGTGGTGGGAATGTGGGGTACCTGACTGCAGCTTTGCAAGGGTGAATGTCTAGTTTCCCCACTTCACCTTCACTTATGGGGGTGGGAGTGGGACCACAATTTTTTTTTCCTGTGGTGTTTATTTAGAGTATTATCTAAAAAATTTGTCTTGTTAGGCTTCCTCTTTCTTGGCTGTTTGGCTAGAGAGAGCAGGCTCTTGTTGGGCCTTTTTATAGCTGTATCTACTGGTATTTCCAGGCCACTAATTTATTCATTTCTAAGTCTGAAATATAAGAGGAAAAGAAGACCCAAAAAATTCACCACAGTGTTGTTTCTCAGGTCCTGAGGTTCATATTTAGTCTGCCTTCTTTCCATTTTTCAGAATCTTCTGTTTATTTTACATATAATGTCCAAGTTTTAGCTGTATTTTGCAGGAGGAATAGGAAAAAAATAGACCTAATTCATCTTCCTCAAAATTGAAATCTATGAAAAGAATTTTAGTCTAATTTTAAACTCTGCTGATTTATTTCATAAAATGATACAGACCACCTAAAATAATTTTAAGGAGATAATAAATTCAAGAAATCTTCTAGAGAGTATGAGGTGTATGTCTTATTTCTAACTTGATGTTCCATAAAATAGAAATTGCCAATTGGTGATCTATAGCTCATAAATCGCCTCAAAGTGTTTAACAAGAAAACAGCATAGAGTGGGAATCTACAATCGCTTATCTAAAACTCTTTGGGGCAGATGAGCTTTAGTATTTATATTTTTTTATATTTTATAAAAGCTTTGTATATGGCACTGTTAAAGAAAAAATGATTCATGGCACTTGTTAAAGAACAATAAAGCAGACTTTATTCAGGGTCACTACTACAAGGGGATTTTATTTTATTTTTAAAATTTATTTTTGAGAGAGAGCATAAGTGGGGGGAGACAGAGAAGGGACAGAGGATTAGAAGTGGGCTCTGTGCTGATAGTAGTGAGACCAATGTGGGCGTGAACCCACAAACCATGAGCTCATGACCTGAGCCAGAGTTGAACGCGCAACCCACTGAGCCACCCAGGTGCCCCCAGTGGGATTTTATAATAGGGGAGAGAGATCAGCACAGCTTTGAATATAACAAGGACAAGTGGAGAGTTATAGCCAAGGAACAGGTTGGGAGTCAGTGGGTGGAAAATTACTAAGAGGTAGGGTAATTCTTTGCAAGACTGACCTAACAGGATTCTTACTGAAGCCTGGCCAGAGTAAAAAGATAGTGAAAGTAAGGAATAAGGAGGAATCTGATCAAATATCAAGAGTGTGGGGATTTTACTAAATTGATGCTGCAGGATTCTTGCTAAAACTGGACAAATGGGTCAATAGCCAAACCTATGGTCCACTACTTGTCAGAGAGAGGACTCAGAGGAACTTGACTCAAGTTTGGTCAAAGAAGAGAGTCTTTGTCAACTAACACCCCCAACAGGGGTTAGTGCAGGATCTCTAAAATCAAACACCTTAATATTTTTGCAGCAAGACAAATATTCACACTAAGTAGGTTAAATAAAGATTATAAATAGCATTACTTCAGGGAAGTTATGAAAATATTCTTTTCAAGGCACTCTGATTTAGTAATTGTGGACCTATAAAACCAAGGGTGTGTTAGGTACGTCACAGCATAAGCAGTTTGGCAGCTTGGTCTCAACCTTCTTTGACTCAATGCATTGAAATTAATTGCACAACATTCTTCAGGCATTTGAGCTTATGGTCTCTGCATCCTCAACCATTTATTTATTTTTTGTGTGTTTTTAATTGGTTATTTTATTTTGTAGAATTTTATTTATTTAAAAATAATTTTGGGGGCACCTGGGGGGCTCAGTCGGTTAAGCGTCCGACTTCGGCTCAGGTCATGATCTCACGGTCTGTGAGTCCGAGCCCCGCATCGGGCTCTGTGCTGACAGCTCAGAGCCTGGAGCCTGCTTCACATTCTGTGTCTCCCTCTCTCTCTGCCCCTTCCCTGCTCATGCTGTGTCTCTCTCTGTCTCAAAAATAAATAAAGATTAAAAAAATTTTTTTTTAAATAAAAATAATTTTTGATTGAAGTATACTTGACAAACAATATTACATTAGTTTCAAGTGTACAACATAGTGACTCTATGTTATACTCTGCTTGCCACAAGTGTAGCTACCATCTGTCACCAGACAACACTAGTACAGTACCACTGACAATATTCCCAATGCTGTACCTTTCGTCTCATGACTTATCATCCATAACTGGAAAGCCTATACTTTCTACTCCCATTCACCCATCCCTCTGGCAACCATCAGTTTGTTTTCTCTATTTATGGCTCTGCTCCTGCTTTTTTTTTCTTAGTTCATTTGTTTTTGTTTTTTAAATTCCATTTATAAGTGAAATCACATGGTATTTCTCTTTCTCTGACTTACTTCACTTAGCATTATGCCTTCTAGTTCCATCCATGTTGTTGCAAGTAGCAAGAGCTCACCTCTCTTTTATGGCTGAGTAATATTCCATTGTGTATATATGTGTGTATTGATGGACACTTGGGTTGCTTCCATATCTTGGCTATTGTAAATAATGCTGCAATAAATGTAAGGGTGCATATATCTTTTTGAACTAGTGTTTTCATTTCCTTTGAGTAAATACCCAATAGTGGAATTACTGGATCATATGGTAGCTCTATTTTTAATTTTTTGAGGAGTCTCCATACTGTTTTCCACAGTGGCTGCACCAATTTGCATTCCCACCAACAGTGCAAGAGGGTTCCTTTTCCCCTGCATCCTCACCAACACTTGGTATTTCTTGTCTTTTTGATTCTAGCCATTCTGACCAGTGTAAGGTGATACCTCATTGTGGTTTTGATTTGCATTTCCCTGAAATATGAGTGATGTTGAGCATCTTTTCATGTGTGTCTGTTGGCCATCTGTATGTCTTCTTTGGAAAAATACCTATTCAGGTTCTCTACCCGTTTCTTAATCAAATTATTTGGGTTTTTTTTTTGTTTTTTTGTTTTTTTTTTTTTGGTGTCATAGAAGTTCCTTATATATTTTGGATGTTAACTCATTGTTTATATCATTTGCAATATCTTTTCCCATTCACCGTGTTATCTTTTTGTTTTGTTGATGGTTTTCTTCACTGTGCAAAAGATTTTTATTTTGGTGTAGTTCCAATAGTTTATTTTTGCTTTTGTTTCTCTTGCTTTAGGAGGAATATCTAGAAAGATGGGGGTTTTTTGCCAGTGTCAAAGAAATTACCTCCTATATTTTCTTCTAGTAGTTTTATAGTTTTAGGTCTCACATTTAGGTCTCTAATCCATTTTAAGTTCATTTTTGTGTATGGTATAAGAAAGTGCCCCCCCCGTCCCCCCCCAAAGAAAGTGCTCTAGTTTCATTCTTTTGCATATATCTGTCCAGTTTTCCCAGCGCCATTTGTTGAACAGACTGTTTTCCCCATTGTCTGTTCTTCTCTCCTTGGTCACAGATTGATCATATAAACGTGGGTTATTTCTGGGCTCTGTATTTTGTTCTCTTGATCTAGGTGTCTATTTTTCTGCCAGTGCCATGCTGTTTTGATTATTATAACTTAGTAGCATATCTTGAAACCTGGGATTGTGATACCTCCGGTTTTGTGCTTTTAAGATTGTTTTGGCTATTCAAGGTCTTTTGTGATTCCATACAAATTTTGGGATTATTCATTCTAATTCTGTGAAAAATGCTATTGGTGTTTTGATAGGCATTGCACTGAATCTGTAGATTGCTTTGGATAGGATTGTCTTTAACCATTTTAAACTCTTCCAAACATATTGACTAAGTGCCTGATTTCTCTGTTATTTTCCTAATGACCAACTCATTGGAAAAAATACTTTTTTTTTTAAATCTGGGATTTAGCTTAACACAGGAACTTCTCTGCTTATTAACAATGCCTTCCTCTCAATTTAGATGAAGAAGAAGATAGTGATGAATCAAGTGAAGAAGAATCCAGCCTAGAGAGTGATGAAGATGAGTCTGGATCTGATGATGAGGTTTTTGATGATTCTATTTGCCCAACAAGTAAGTTGGAAAAAGCCATGTGTTCTCTGTGAAATGTGGAGATGGATTGACCATACCAAGGGGGTCCTTTTTTGGTTTCTCAGTTGTCTCATAATAAAATTTAAGGCAAGACTGGTTTAAGTTGTATGAAGTATAGTCAATGATTATTTATTTATTTTTTTGGCTCTCTGGATGATTTATTTTCTTTTCCCTTAGGCAGCCATTAATTAATGACAAATAATTTGCAGATAATTTATAGTTTATTCACAAATTATGCATCAATTTTCATTTTATAGAGAAATGATCAATTGTACTGTGTGTGTATATATATATATATTTTTTTAATTTTTTTTTTCAACGTTTTTTATTTATTTTTGGGACAGAGAGAGAGACAGAGCATGAACGGGGGAGGGGCAGAGAGAGAGGGAGACACAGAATCGGAAACAGGCTCCAGGCTCCGAGCCATCAGCCCAGAGCCTGACGCGGGGCTCGAACTCACGGACCGCGAGATCGTGACCTGGCTGAAGTCGGACGCTTAACCGACTGAGCCACCCAGGCGCCCTGTGTGTGTATATTTTTAATGAAGCTTTCCCATTTTGACAAACCCATTCAAATTTTCTTTTTTTACTTTTATTTTTAATTTAGTTTATTTTTAACTTATCAATATATCATGATCATTATTTTTTAAGCCTATTTTTGTTTTTTTAAATGTGAAATTTATTGTCAAATTGATTTTCATACAACACCCAGTGCTCATCCCAACAGGTGCCCATTCAAATTTTCATATTTAAAATCTGCTTTGTATAAGGGTACTTTGTACCAGTTTTGTGGAGACACTTAGCAGTTTATATTCACTGTTTTCCCTGGTAAAAGCAGTCTGAAGCAGCTAGACCAATATTCTTACAGTCTCAATAGATGAATAGTCCAGTGCAGGAAAAACAGTTTCTTTTTGGTCTGAAATTTGTCTTCCTAGCCATTTTATATAAATTTTAAAGTTTCATTTCAAATAAAGTTTAAATCTTGTTTTAATGTTGTAAACAAGAGACTTCCTAAAATCACATGCATGAGTGAAATAGAGTTCAAAAGATTAAATACAACTTCTTTTACAGCAGGATTAAACGGTCTGAAAAAAGTCTCACAGCTCATCTATTAGTGGTGGAACTAGGGTCAGAACTAAGGTTTCTAAATTCTATTGTAATACTCTTATTTTCACATTCTTTATCTATTGCTTGGTGTATAAATGTGGCTGTGATGTGATATAGTGGAAATTAATAGATAATGTGAATCCCACTGTGTCACATATCAGTTACATGACCTCTCTGAGACTTAGGGTCCTCACCTATAAAGTAGGAACAACAGTTTCTACCTTGCAGGGGCCTATGAGCTTTGAGTGAGATAATGTGCATAAAGGGCTTAAAAGAAAGCCTGGCTCATAGTACTGCTCAGAATGTCAATACTGTATCATAATTGCTATCATGATTACTTATACTATTAATAATTTCCACCTGGAACAATGGAGCCCTAAGTGTAGTCATTATTAATTCTTTATTTTTAAGTTTATTTATTTGGGGGGGGGGGGGACAAAAAGAGAGAGAGAGAGAGAGAGAGAGAGAGAGAGAGAGTTCCAAGCAGGCTCTACACTAACACCATGGATCCCAAAGTGGAGCCCAATCTCATGGACCATGAGATCATGACCTGAGCCAAAAACAAGAGTCAGATGCTTAATCAACAGAGCCACCCAGGCATCCTGGTCATTATTAATTCTGAAGCTCCAAAGTCTACACTTCTAAACTTACCACATTCTGTAGCAATGGGGCTTCTTTTTAATTTTGACTGTCTTTTCAGATTGTGATGTGGGTCTTTTTGAACTGGCCCTTCAACTTCGAGAGAAAAGGCTGGACATTGAGGAGTCCTTAGTTGAAGAAAAGAAAATTATCGATAACCTCAAAAAGGAATATGATACACTATCCAAAAAAGTATGGTTGTGTGCCTACTTGTTTATCCTTTCCCAACATGCTGTTTTTGTCCTTCCAGCTGCAGTACTGCCATGTCATAGCAATGACCTAAGTTAGGACTTCTCTCCAGAGAAGAAACATTTTAAGTATTACATTTTAAGTGTTTCCTCTTCAAGTGTATTTGTGGTGGCAGCTGTTGCTCTTTTGAAGACTGGATTCCTTTATCTAAATCACTGACCTCTAAACTTTTTTTAATGTTTATTTATTTTGAGAGAGAGAGAGTGCATGTGCACATGTGTGCCTATGAGTAGGAGAGGGGCAGAGAGACAGAGGGAGAGAGAGAATCTCAAGCAGGCTCCATGGTGTCTAGGGGTTTAAGCCCACAAACCATGAGATCATGACCTGAGCTAAAAGCAAGTCAGATGCTTAACCAGTGGAGCCCCCCCCAGGCATTCCTAAACTTTTGTTTACTACATACTTCTATATGTAAAGAAAATTGTGGAGCATGTATCCCCACAATAAATGTACATTTATTTACAAATTATATTCATGAATTACTGTACTAATATATTTTGTACATTAGATAACATTCACAAACACAGAAATGAAAAAGAATAAGATAAAAATAAATGGGAATGGAAACTGGTCTTTCTGTACCCTATTACATCACTTTGTTGACCCTCTGGGGTGCGTGCATCCCATGTTGGAGACCATGCAGCTAAACTGGTATAATTATGTTGAGGGATGTCCGCCTTATTTGCTCATTTTCCCTCTTAGATACTCTTTTCTAGAGACACATCGCTTAAATCATATTCACAAATATTTTTAATAGATTGTTTCTCCTCTTGCAAATAGGAAATAATTTGGAGGATTTTCAAGTTTTTTAAATGAAGAACATGCTTTATGAATGCTTTAGTTAGTAGTTTTGTTGCTTTAAATGGGCTTTTTTCCTTTCATATATTGAGGTCATTATGGCCAAAAGAGATTCCCACCATTTTGACAAAGACATTCCATGCCAAGTGCTGCTTTTCATGCAGCAAATAAAGGGAGATGAGGATAGGCCTTCTGAATTTGTATTCACAACACCTTTACAACCTTGGGGATATAGGAATGATTGAAAAAGTGGTGTGTATCATGACTTAGCAGAAAGAAAATAACATACATTTCTGGGCTGCAAACTGGGATCATTCATTTAATCACAGCCCAGGTCCTACTCATCTCCCAAGATGTCCTCCTTTATCACCTGAGGTATGTGTTTGCTGGTTCTTGCCCACATTTCACACATGGGGCTTTCCACAGGTAAAAATTGTGGCAACTAATCTGAATGCAGCAGAGGAGGCCCTGGAAGCTTACCAACGAGAGAAGCAGCAGCGTCTGAATGAACTGCTCGTTGTGGTTCCCCTCAAGCTCCACCAGGTGATGGGTCTGGAGTGGATGCCCCACCCCATCTGAGCAGAAAAGCCACCACACCCAGGCTTTTCCAGGAAAGATTCACAGATCACTAGTGGGAAGAAGTGCAGTCCTTTGCCAAGAATTCTGTCTGAATAATGACACCCTAACTTTTCTTATCCATTCTCAGATTGTTATGAAAGAGTAATAGCCAAACACAGGTATTTCCCTATGGCCCATTATCACTTCAAAAGTCCAATTAATTGTTTCAGTCTGATGAAATGAGCAGCCTATGACTCAATTTTTTTTTAATTTATCTTTTTAGTTTATTTATTTTTCTAGTAACCTCAAACCCAATGTGAGGCTTGAACTCACGACCCCAAGGTCAAGAGTTACATGCTCTTCCGAGCCAGCCAGGTGCTCCGAATAGCCAGCCTATGACTTAAGAAAGAAACGTCTTAGAAGTTGAAATCTTGGATCTTGTGTACAGGTCACTTTTCACACCATCTTTAAGTAGACAAGAACTAATGGTGCAAGAATTATCTTAACAGCTGCTTGTTAATGAGGAAGGGCAAGACAAAAGAAAAACGTCCTTTTTCTTTTTTCCCTCTTTGCCCATTTCCACACTCTATTTGAATTACAACTTACATTTAAATGCAAAGATACATATCAGAGAAAAGGCCTATCAGGTCTTTTGTCAGGTAAAGAGGGAAAGCTGTATTTTAGAAGGGAAACCTTATATCAGCCTCACATACATTTTGTGTAACCTGACCCAAACTAGATTAGCCATATAAAGCAATTTGTCTAATATCCCCACCCTGAAATCCTTGTTCCTTGGTTATGCAGTAGACATTAGGCATAGTCTGTGGGAAGATTTGCTGTCTCTAAAGGGACATAATGTGGCTTACCATCTGAAGGCAACTTCCTGCTTTCCTTTACTCAGTAGTGGGAATGATAGAAGTCCAAAGGCAATGACCTAAAACAAGGGACAGAGAAGGAAGTGCTTTCTGTGATCTTACATTTAATTCGGTCTTTGTTTTTGTTTGTTTGATAGATAGAGCATATAGTGTTTGGAGAAATACCTAATGATCTTTCTGGAACCTTGGTCTTTTCTAACCATTCCTTGGGACGGCTGCAAGAGCGAATCAGACAGCTTCATGAGGAAAATTCCAAGCAGCAAAAACTCAACAAAGAATTCCGGGAGAGGCGTAAACAGCTTATCCGAGAAAAGAGAGAGATGGCAAAAACTATAAGCAGTGAGTAACTAAGCCCATGGTTTATCTAGCACTATCTATTGATAAGAGAAGGAACTATTAAGTGACCATCTCCAACTCTGAAAACAGTAATAATCACAGAATCAGAACCACTGAGAGCAAGGAAACACCTTCTCGTCTTCCTAGCTGCCATCTCTCCTCCTATCGCTGAAGCGTCCCCCTCTTGTTTTAAAAGAATGAGTCTTTTATCATAGAAACTATTTCTCTTAAGTTTAAAAGGTTTTTTGCATGATGAAATATAGAGTAACATGGTAACTGTGTGCTAACAACCAAGCTTAAGAAATTAAAACATGGAAGGGACAACTTAATCCCCTTCTCTTTCTGATACTATCTGCTATCCCCTTCCCCAGGGTCAACTGGCAGGTAAGTACACATGCATATCTATGTATCCACACATAATATATGGAATCTTGTGCATGTTTATAACTGTACTATATTGTTCATATCATTTTTCAGTTCACTTTATTAAACCAATTTTTGAGAGGTATCCATATTGCTATAGATAATTTATTCACTTTAACTGCTGCTACCATATTCCATTATAGGACTTGTAAAGAATTTATTTCTTCAATCTTCTGTCGATGGATATTTGGGGTATATCTATTTTTTGTGATTACGGAGTTAGAGTAAACTTTCTTGTACACCTCTCCCTGCCCATGTGAGAAGGTGAATCCCCAGGACCGGGGTCTCTGGTTTGTAGGGGGATTATGCATTTTCAGCTCTCCTATATATTGCCAAGTTGCCCTCTAGGGTGGTTGTACCATTTTATCTCACTCCTGCCTCTCTCCTCTTCCCCAGCACTGTGTGAGAATTGTCTAGACTCTTCTCAGGAACATTTGATGCTGTCAAGTGTTAATATTTTTTTGCCAGCCTTGTGGATGTTAAATTGTGTTTCACTGTGGTTTTTATTCATGTTTCCTGGATTCTGGTGAGGTTGAACATCTTTGCATACATTTATTGCCATTTATTTGTGTTTCCTTTTCTGTAAATTGTCTGTTATATACTTCGCCTATTTTTTACTTCTATTTCTTGTTTTCTTATTGATTTTGGGGAGTTCTTTCTGTATTCTGTCTTTGTCCATTAAGTGCATTTCAAATTTCTTCTAGTTTGTGAGTTGATTTTTTTACTTTGTTTAGTGTATCTTTTTTGGGATATAGACATTTAAAATCTTAATATAGTTAATGTTATCAAAGTTTTTTTTTTTTTTGCATTGTGTCTATGTGTAGGTCTTAAGAAATCCTTTCCTGTTTTGTGATCATATTTTGTCTACGGTTTCCTCTATTACTAGTGTTCTTCATATTTGCATTTTTAATCTATCTGGAGTTAAGGTGGTTACTATAAGATGTACAGTATAAAGAGTACTATCCTTTAAAAAATACTTTTTGTCGTATTTGATATATGGAACATGAGTGTAAGTTGTGAATTTTCCAACTTTAAAAATAACAATATTGCCAATACTTTACTACTTTAATACCACAGAACTGTACAGTTGAAAATGATTAAAATGATATGTTTTTCTGTTGTGTATTTTACCACATTGGAACTATATTTATATTTTTTAATTTGAAAAAGAAAAAATGGGAAGACTATGGTGGTCAACTGGTCAACCAATCCAAGTTGCTTGGATTTGTAGAGGCCAGTTTCCAATGAGTGTTGATGGTTCTGCCTTCATGGGTGGCTGGATTATAAAATTAAAAAAAAATACACATTAAGACTCCAGGTTTAAATAACACTTATTTGAGACACAGAGTTTTCTTAGGTGTAGGCCTTCTCATGTACTTCACATTCCTCTGGCTTCTGTAGCTCATGAATATTGTTTATATTTGAAAGTGCTATTCATCAAACCAAGGAATAAGCTAGTATAAAAACAAGGAAAGAAGCTTGTTTCCCTTTGGGTAACTCTCAGTTTGGGAAAATTGTGAAGATGAAATGAGGTATTCAAATTTTCAGAATGTGAATGGAAATAAAAGGGAATAATCTGTGTGATATAAGGTTTTTCAGCAACTTTCAGTTCTTCTCTCACCCATCCCCCGGCCCATTTTCTGAAAAGCAAGTTGTGAGTCTGATTAAAGACTGATCTGAATCTGAAAGTAGAACTAGGAATGGGTTCCTTTTCTGTAAGCCAGCAAGCAAAGGCTTAACAGTGATGAGAAACACCACAGTTGGCTTGTTGTTGCCTTCTTTCCTCCCCAGACCCAATGGGCAAGAAGAGGGGAGTCTAGAACATGGTGATGGGAAGAGGTAAGTTCATTCACTCCATTCCAAGGATGACACAGCTCTAAGCCATGGGGAATGCATGTGGTAAATATTCCAGAAAGTTTTATGTCTCTAGTGAACACTAGCTGGCCTGAGTAGGAGAAAGGCATAGGCTGGTTCCACAGAGAGAATGGCAAGGACCAGAGTCCGTGTCCTAGTACATGAGGCTGTCCTGAGAAAGGGCATTAGCTGAAGGGAGTCAAAGTTCTTACTGAGAGGCCAAGCAGGCAGCCACAGGCTAGCACACATGTGCAAATGTTCTAACCTTAATTTTTGTATCAATGATTATCATGACCACATTACACAAGTCACTGGGAACCCTACTCACATAGAAGTGAATAACCCCTCCCTGGATAGGGCACAATGGCAGCCGTGGTTACACCATTATATTCAGTCATAACAATGATACCAGAATACAAACTTCTGCACTGTAGCAGAATTGTATCATCTCATTATACTTTCGAGCCTTCAGATTTAGGGGACAGTCTGGTGACTGAGAAAGTCTTGTTACAAGATTTTATTTTCTGGGGGAGCTCAGACCCCACAAATGGAATTTTCTCCAGATGTTCCAGTGTTCTCATGTTGAGAAAAGGCAGTAAACAAAAGTAAAATATATTGCATGTTAGATGGAAATCATTGCTAAGAAGAGAAATTAAGAAGGAATTGAAAGGAGAGTGCTCAGGTGAGTAGGGGCCAGGAACTGCTCCCTGGAAACATGGCTTACCTGGTAAGGTGTGGTTTTCCCTGGTTAGAGGATGAAGACCTGCTCTTGGTTACCACTTCAGGACTGAGTGTATTGGAAATGAGCCTTTTACCCATCTCACAACTTGCTTTCAGAAAATGGGCTGGGGAGAGGGAGCCATGTGGTTATTTGGGAAGAGCATTTCAGTCAGTGGGAACTGAGAAGGAGTGAGCCTGGAATGTTTGAGAAGCAAACAGGAGGCCAGTGTGTCTGCAGTTAATGAGGAGAGAAGTATAGGGCAGGAGGTGGGGAGAGATCACAGGGGCAGGACAGACCTTGTAAGGCCTCATGAACCACTGCAGTGACTTTAATTTTTACTTGGAGTAGGATGGAACTTTTCCTCTAAGTGCCTGCTCTGTTTCTAACACTAGATGCTATAGAGATCAGTAATTAAAAAAAAAAATCTGAAGCATCTCTAGTCTAGTTGGGGCCCATTAACAGTCTGCGGAGGGACACCTCATAGCATGTAAGCCAGCGGGGAAAGCTGAGTCTGCTTTACACAGGATTTTCAAGTAGGTGAAAACACAGGAATGGGCATTGTAGGTGAGCAAAGGAGCAGGTAAAGAGTCACAGGAAAAATCAACTGGTAACATAAAATCCTTTACCATCCTCTTGCAAAAGTTGTTCTATAGAATGTTGTTGTTACTGGTATTGTTCATTTAATAACCATGAAACTACTGAACAACCTAAGACAGTGATGTCTTCTTTTAGAAATGGAAGAAACGGTCCGTCGGCTAATGATCAGCAAGTTTGGCCGTGTGATAGACCTAGAAGCCCTTCAGACACTTTCTGTGAATACAATGCTTGAAGAGCTAAAGATCAAAAAACTTCGAAAGGAGCTATCAAATGCAAAGGAAATGAAGATGTGGGAGGTAACGGATGGGAGGACAGGTGACCCAACTTGGTCGAACTTGGGTTGAGGCAAGAAATGCTGTCAGTGGTTCCCGTGAAACATCTGTGCAGCCAGAGATGATTCTGTGAGCCCCACTTGGCTCCCCCATGATATTAAGCCTGTCTTGCATCCTTACCGTTCATTTAGTTTAAGGGACTTGCCTATCTTTTGCTAGTGAAAACACCAGCACTGGGTTTTGGGGTCTTAAGTACATGGACATACGATGACAAAATGGCATGGATGATTACAAAGATGCCACTTTGAGGTCTACATTAATGTATAAATATATGTTCTGGCAGTGTTAGAGATGGAACTGCTCTGCTCTGAGGGTCCCAATTATATTATTCCCTATTGCTTTTGCATGCTCTTAGTATCTGGAAATTAGAAAACATCTCTAAGTAATAAATTCTATAACCAGGTATGGACTATTTAGCTGGTAGGATCTTAGAAGATGTTAATGCCTACATTGTTGCCTGAGCTATGAGATGAGGCAGTGCCCCAGTTATAGCCAGATTCAAACACAGGAGCTTTTATAAAAATTTGCAAGTCCCCAGATCACTGTGACTTCTCCAGTTTCCAGTTTTACCTCATCCGTAGACAGGGTAGGAGAAGAGGTTCCTAGTGCTATCTTGTCTCATCTTTGCTATCCAAGATTCACCACAATGCTTTGAAGAAGCAAATTACTGGAGCGTTCATGTCAATGGGACTGGTTCCTTTCAGGGGAATGCTGGAGATAATAGGGGCAATCTAAAATAATTTTTTGAAGCAGTAAGAGAACAAAGAAAGCCATTAGGGGACCTATGGCCATTCAAGCTGGCTACCTTGAGGATCATGGGCCGAGACTGGGAAAAGAACAGTATATGAGAGCTTGCTGTTTCAATTAATGTTCTTCCTTTTAAATAATGAATAGCAGCATTCAGTATGCACACTCATTTCATTCTTCAACAATAAAGCGGTATCTATCTTATTTTTACCTACTTTGATCCTTGAGCATACCTACATTCTGCTTTTCTCTAATCAAACCACAGACAAAGCAGTTGGCCCAGGTTGCATCTTAATATTGATTTCTGATTAAATTTTTCCATATGCATGTTTGTTGAATGGTTTTGACCAAATCTGGACATGCATTTTTCTAATTCATCTCTTATTCACTTAATCCATTTTGCATCTTCCTGCCCTGGCAGGAAAAGATTGCTCAAGTACGATGGGAGCTGATGATGAAGACAAAGGAACACACCAAAAAGCTTCATCAGATGAATGATTTATGTACCGAAAAGAAGAAACTTGATTCTCGATTGAATACACTACAGAACCAGCAGGTATGTTACTTCTTTTCAGACCCTTTATCAGAGTTGGGGAAACTCTATAAAGGAACTATTCACAAGACTATCAAGTACTGGCATTTAAACAAATTTTGATCTCAAGACCACGTCCAGCCCACCTGGGTCCCGGAGAACATGAAGTTGCTGGTACCTACTATATAAGTGAGTCTGAGGGACTGGCTTTATTGTATGCCATTTGGGTGCCGTGAATTTACATATGTATTAACCTATGGGGTTTGCCTTGGCCCTGGTGAGATGAGATTTAGGTACAAATGACACCAATATAATCCCTAAATTTGGTGTTAAATACCCATTTCCAATATTTATTTCATTTGATTTAAAGTGGGTATCTTTAATTGTAGGATCTCACATTACTTTATTAAAACACTTGTTACTTTGTATGGCTTTCACCTTGTTCTTACATAATTCTTATTCAGCCTGACATAATACATAATATATGGTAGATAACTCTTATTTAATACAGGTTCACCTGATTCAAGGTTCACCTAGGTGAGGTACCCTCTAGCAACCTAACACATACATGACATATTTTGATTTTTTAAATGCTTTTTATTTTTTAAAGTTTTTTATTCAATTTTGAGGCGGGAGGGGCAGAGAGAGAAAGAGAGAATCCCAAGCAGGCTCTGCACAGTCAGCATGGAGCCTGATGTGGGGCTGGAACTCACCAATCACGAGATCATGACCTGAGCTGAAACCAAGAGTCAGACACTTAACTGACTGAGCCATCCAGGTGACCCATAGGACATATTTTAATATATATGTCATATTCTTATAATAGTATCTGCAAAAATGCCCATTGTTTCTCTTGGTTTTCTTTGTTTTGTTTTCTTTAAGCATACTGGAAATGGTTTAAGCCAAGGGCTCTCCAAGTGTGTTCACCTGAAGAACAGTGTCAACATCACCTGGGGAATTTGCTACAATTGCAGATTCTTGGGCCCCATCTGCAGATCTACTGAATCAGCAGCATTGGGGGAGGCGCCCAGCCAACTACATTAACAAGCCTTCTAGATGATTCTGATGCAGGCTAGAGTTTAAGAATCACTGGTCCAAGCACAAATCTAGAAGAAAGAATAAGAGGACTTGGGAGGCTAATAATTGGAGATTCAGTATGAGAGGATGACTGGAATCTGAGTATCAAGGGCCATTTAGCCACGCAAGACTTTTTGAGTGAAGAACAAGATAGTGTTCCAGAAGGTTAATGCCTAAACAAGACCTTCACAGAATAAGCAGTCATAAACATTTTGTTGACTTTATGTGCTTTGATAAGTCTAGACATGTTGGACAGAAAAGAGTTTGAAGAGTTTGAGTAGAAGATTGGTTGAATGGGAAAGGAAATTAATAGTATATGTCTCTTTACATAGCATATACATATCTTTATATACATATTTTTACACATAGGTATACATACAGCAATAAAGTAATACATTGTACATGTAAATGTACATTCTCTTTACATAAGCTGTCTCATACTACTACTCTCAAAATATTACTTTCCTAAGCTCAGAGTAGTTAAGTAACTAGCTCAGAGCTAATGCATGGTGCTTAATTTCTTGGTTTGCTTTTTTGTTTTTGCATGGTGCTTAGTTTTTAAACCAAGGACTGTCCACCTCCAAAGTTGACTCCATTACTATCATTCTTCCAACAATCTAGGCATGAATTGGGATATATAGATGGCAAGAACAAAAAAGTGTCAGAGGACATTTCAAAGTAAGAATAGCCATACTTTGAGTGGATATGGTGAGAAAAATGAGGGAATGTTAAGGTGACTTCAAAGTGACTATGTGGGGTAACACCAGGAGTGATGACAGCATGAGCTGGTGCATAAGTTTAGCTACAAGTGGCCCAAAGCCCTCATGGAGAGTAGCTGAAAATAGGGGCTCTTTTCCTCACTTAACAAGAAGTTTGGAGAAGACATCTGAGGGTTTTAGGCTTAGTGGATCTGTAACACCAGGGCCAATACCTCTGATTCTTTGTGATTCTTTGAAGTTTCCTTCAAAGTCACATGATGGCTGCCTCAGCTCAAAGCTTCACGTCCGAATGCAAATGTCAGCCTTTCAGGTCCCTTTCACTAAGAAAGCAAGTGTTTTCTGCTTATATCCATGTGGCCACCCCTAGATGGAAGAGAAACTGGGGAACGCATATTTAGCTTTTATAGCCCATAGAGTGAAGGTGGGCAGGGGAGAAGAGGCAGAAGGTATTGGGTAACAGTAACCCCCACTTAGCTATGAAGTGAGTCCGTAGAGGTAATGGACAAAGCATGGGCTTTTGGCTTCCGGTAACCCAGTTCTCACCCTGCTTCAAATCCTTAGGAATATAGTGACAAGGCCCAGTTTAATGAATCTCTTGGTCTAGTGTCCATATCTGTGAACTGGAATAACAGCTTGTTCAGAGTTGTGAGGGGTACATGAGATAGCACATGGAAAGCACTGGGCACAGAGTGGACACTAGAGAATTGCTATCTTCCTCCCTTTAATGTGCCTTCAAAGTCTATTGAGCCCATACTTCTATAACAAACTCTGGGACGAGTGGTGGGTAGTGAGATCGAGGCCCGCCGGCCTTCTCTCTTACAGGCACAGGATCTTGCAAGACAGGCATCAAACAGGCATTTAGGTTGAACCATATGAAACCGCTACTTTTTGAATCCTAAAAAAAGGAGTCTCAAATAGAAGTTTCAGAAGGTTCAATGTCATAGTCACAATGATATATGAAGGATGTTCTGAAAGAACATAGAACAAGAAGTCTTTATCTAGTCCACAGGATAAAGGCCTCCCTAAAAGTGATGTCTGAAGCATGAGCAGGAGTTGGCTGGACAAGGGGAGGAGTCAGATGAGGAAATAGAGATTTCCTTTTTGGAAAACAAAATATAGGCTGTATAAAAAAAGGAAGTGCCTTGTCTTTCATGGTTGCAGTGCTGAGCCCTCCTCAGTAGGAATGATGGATAGCTAGCTTAATGGGACTTGCATTTTAACAGTTACTCATTAGGCCAAAGAAACACATTTCTAATGGTGGAATTTCAGTGGAGGACTTGAAGGCCCCTTAAATTAAGGAGCAATGGTGTTTAAATGGATGGTAGGGTCTGCACTACTAACATTAGGATGGGGAATTTTTCACACTCCAAATGATGCTTAAAGCAGGGAGGTGTTTTCTTTCAACAGGGCAATGCCTTCCAGGGCCCTCGGAAAGCAGACATTGTGGCAAGAAAGAAGGTCACTGAACTGATCCAAGTCCAGGCAGAAAGGATCTTGGCCTTAAAGGAAGAGATCGCTCTTTTGCGTAAGAAAGGTGGTTTTATCCTCCCACCCATTCAGCCTCCACAAGAGAAGGAGATGAAGCCCATGGGCCTTTGAGTTTGCTTTTTTCTCCAATACATCCCAGATTTCTGACATACAACTTACCAGAGAAGTTCCTTGCTGCCTGCAGCAATCCTATTATTTTAAAGTCTTATCTAAAAGTCTAAGACCAGAGCCAGTTATATAGTATGAATAATTTTTCTCCAATTTGGTTAGCTTAGCACAGATGACCGCAGCCAACATCTTATTTCCCATGGAACTGAACCATTTTAGATCTGTTTGGAAACTACTGGATTGAATATGGAGTCTCAGAGAAGGCTGTATCTCAGCATCTGCGATATATCCTGTTTTGGGAAATTTGTTTGGTTATCTGAATTTTTAGCCATCAGCAAGGAAAAACTAGCAATTTGTGAGAAAATCTGTGTTTTTCAATCCTTGGAAAATAAACTCTGATGTTAAGTATTCTCTGAGAGGATGAAAAAAGAAAAGCACAAACTATTCTGCCAACAGTATTTTAGCATAAGAAATGCAAATTAGGATTCTGACATTGTTAACTTCACAGAGCAGTTATTTGGGAGCTCAGGATGCAGGAAATGCAGACAGACAGAACAGATCCCTCTGGATTGGCAGGAAGCAGGAGACTGCCCAGCTTCCTGAATCACCCCTCGCGTCAGCAAACTCCTCAGCTCTGAATGGAGAAGAGCGGGTTTTGCAAAATGGTCAACAAGGCGGCTTTTCTCTGTAGATGTTTGCAGCTCTAACAGTATTCTAGGTATGCCCATAGCTTCTCATGTCCTATGCCATTTTTCCTATTTCTGATGTAGATCCAGAAGTAAGGAATGATTACATAACGCTGAAAGACCATCTCTAACAATCACTTTTGATTGTGCATAATGTTCTGAACTAATTTGAGGAGTGTCCTTTTCCGTTTGGGGGTAAGTGGTAATGGGAATGTATGGCTGTACCCATCTAAGAATGATGTGATATTTGGATTCCCATTAGTAAGAGGGAGAACATAGCACTTTAGATCCAGTGTTCTGTGGGTCCATGTTAATGAGCTATCCCATTGAGCTGTCCCAGAATAGAAGTTGGTCACAGAGAAGGAACAGTGAGGAAGGCAGTATTGCATCCATGCAGATGGATCAGCAACATCAAATCTTCCTAACCTGCGACTAGCCTGATCTGTCTCCCAAATTAGATAGGACTCCTTTCCTTTCAAAGATTCTTTCATGTTCCTATTTAAGAGACACGAATAGTCTGTGCTTATTGTCTGTGGGGTAGTAGCTTATCTACTGGAGAGCACCCTCCATCATTTTCTCTGCTGTATGCCCTAAACTGTGTGCGCCTTTCAAGCATTTAAAAAGTGCTACTCGTGAGGGTTTTACCTGTTTACTGATGCATGAAAATTTCTCCCCCAGACATTGCTTAAAACTGCTTATCTCACCCAGTTTCTGAGGGTCAGGAATCTGGGAGCTGCTGAGCGGGCTGTTTTGGGCATGGAGTCCCTCAAGAGGTTACGGTCAAGCTGTGAGTTGGGGCCGCAGCCATCTGAAGCTTGGCTGAGGAGGCAGGGCTCCTTCCAGCCTCACTTGCTTGGCTGTCTGGCTGCGGGCTTCCGCTCCTCACCCAGCTACCACAATGAGCAACTGCCTGGATCAAGTGCTTGGTCTCCGAGGAGACGCCATGCCCTAGGTGGTAGTGAGGGCCAGGGGAAGTTACGTAATTTCCTGGGCCTCATTTTATTATCCAACAAATGAAGGATTTGGATAAACTCTAAGTCTCTTTCCCATTCTGAAGTTCTGTGATTCTAACTGCAGCAAGAATGACTTTAGAGTCTGTGGGAGAGCCATGGCAAAGATTCCATGACTTTTTCGACTCTGTAAAACCAACCAGGATCATTACCGTTTTTCCCAAATCAAACTGGACTAAACCATCACTAAGTCCACAATATTCAGGCTTTTATCCAGTAGGCAGTAGAGTTAACCCTCAGTTTTTATTTTGAATTGGACAAGACCTATAGCTAGCTTTAGTTTCATTTCTACTTGACTCCAGACTCAGTCTTGAATCTATAGTTATGTATAGCATCGGAGTCTTTGGGAAGTTCAGCTTCAGCTGTGGGTGAATAACTTTCCATTCACTCCTGCTTCCCTGATCGAACGGTTCTCTGCCTCTGCCTCTGTCTCAGAAAAGGCTGCCTTATTTCTGAGAGTGAGGCCAAAATCTGTCCACACTGAGTCCAACTGCCCAACTGTCCATTGCCAATGTAACTTGGCAATTTTGAACCCTCATCCATAGTACCATCACAAACCAAAACTGGGAGAAAAAGCAGCTATAGAGCGCAGCCCCTCCATCACAGTTACCCACTGCTGCTCAGTCTGGCTGTCTTGTCACAGAGGACGGCCATGCCTGGAGAGGCCTGTCGGCCCTGGGCGGGGCTCTGCACCCCTACCAGCGCCTGCCCTCTAGATCTTACTCCTCCTTTAGTAAATTATACAGCCTTTGCGGACTGAATCAGACTTCTAAAAGGCACTATAATAATTAACCTGAAGAAATAGATATTGAATTTCAGTGTATTTTATAAGCTACTTCATTTTCTAGGCTACAATTTAGAGGCCTCACAGCCTTTCCTCTTTTCCTGCAGCTGGCTGAGGTAAATACACATATTTCTCTCACTTAATGTGCCTTGCAAGTGTTTTTTCTTTCCTAGGACTTTTTTGGGGAGCTAAAGTCATTCAGTATTGTTATGGTTCCAGGGCTGCATAGAAAGCAATTTTATGTATCACTTCCATAAAGTTCACCAAAATTCACTTTGACAGCTATTTGGGATCATCAAGGAGAGAAAAAAAATTAAGCCACTAAGCTAGGAGGTGAGTTACAGTCCAGATCTGAGAGGCCCTGGACTGAGTAAAGATGGAGAGCACTGGCTCTGTCCCACTCTGGGAAGTGACTTCTATGTCCTCAGTGAAGGTTGTGGCTGAACTTACATGCTAGTTCTTCTATCATTTCCATGTTCCTTATAGGCCTTCACTTTGTTTCTTAAAATATTTTTTAAATACAGCTTTTCTGAAGATCATGTTGCATCTCGATGAGAGCTCTTTATCCAATTTAGCTATTGGATGGAAAAAGCATGCAAGCTAAGAGCAGGCGCACGATTTCTTCCGGCCAGCAGAGGGTGCGCTTGTCCTAGAATCTTGTCTCTCCCTCTGGCATCTACTAGAGCGTGGGGAGTCTGGCTCTGGGACTCTTAACCAGATTAAGTGTCTCAAGCCGCATTTCATCTGTAACTTACCTTCAATCTAGAAAATACTTTTCCCTCACGAGAACAATGGGAGTGCTAGCGCTTTCACTGCAAAGCTTCAGCCCCCATCTAGTGCCAGTTGCACGTATCAAGGTTGGTCCCAGGGTTGTACAGAAAGAAGTAAATCTTGACTCCCTGGTTGTTTAAAAATTAACTCCTCTGGCAATGTTGGTCTATTGTAGGAAAGAAGGAAAGCGGATCTTATCAGGCACCACGCGTGCATGTGCAGCCTAGCACTTAACTAAATGGTATTTTGGAGAAAGTAGTCTTCCACACGTATCTATAGAGAAAAGAGAAGTTTCATTCCTCCGATAAGACCAAAGCCTCCCCTCGAGTCCAGTCAGTAAGAGACTGCGAATCTGTTTCTCCTTGCCTCCTTCACACAATTTCCCTCTTGGACGAAACACTTACTGACACAGTATTTTAAAAGACAAAAAATGAAACGTCTCCTACCTCTTCCAGATCTCGGCTCTGTCTTGACAGAGCTAAAAATGTCACGAGTGGAGGTTTTCTTCAAATATTCAAAAAGTGTATCCTAATGTTTAAAGAGGATGCTGACTCATATGTGACTAAGCTGAGCGGTACAGGGAAGACTAAACATTTATTTAGAAGTTACAGTGTTTGTTTTTACAGAGATATGCTGCCACAGATTGATTCTGGAAGGTCTGTTAATGCTTGTAGGACTATACACATCTTAGTCCATTCTCGTGGGCATCTTCTGAAAACATCTCCTGTAGTACCAGCTCCAGCCGTCTTCACCAGTGTCTCTAGCCTGTGATAGCGGGGCCCTTGCTTTTCCTTCATCGTTGTCACGAACAGTGTGCTAAGATTCTTCCTTCCGCAAGCTTCTCTGGGGGCCTTCTGCAGCCTCCTGGGCAGCGACAGAGGCTCTAGGGAAGGGCTGCCTTCTCAGTCTATGTTACTCTTTCCTGGTTGAATCCTGTATTGGGGCTTCTTTGATTCCCTTCTCATACCTCAATGGGTAGGATTCCCTACATCTCTCCAGAATTATAAAAACACATGTACATTTATTTACAAGTGCATAAATATATAAATATGACTATTATAGAAAAATAAATACCAATTTTCTGTCTCTTTTTAAAAACAATATATAGTCTTTCTGGGATATTGGTTTCTGCCTAAATTGTAGGAGGTGGTGTTTCAAAAGATACATGCAATGGTGGGCTGGGGGAGAGCCGTATCCCGAGCTCCTGCCCTGTGTAGGCTCCTTTGGGGTGCTGGGAACACCAGTCTCCACCACCCACTTGGCAGGAGTTAGGACTGTCCACCTCTTCAACTGGGACAAGGCCCAAGCAGCACGGGGGCCCTGAGGGGAGAGAAAAGTGGGAAACATTAAAATCCAGACTGATCAGGAATCAGTGCTCAGTGGTACTGGGTCAGTCTCTCTCTGTGATGGGAGTTGGTTATACTACCCCTAAGAGAAAGACAGAAACAACTGTGACAATGACATTTATGCTCCCTCTAAGGTCTCAGAGACATGGGGTGGGCCACTTGTTGCCCATGTCCCACCTACACATTTCAGTGGTGGGACCACAGAGACTCTCGACTACTTAGCCTGTAACCTGGGGTGGATGAAGTCAGCTGAGCCATGAAATGTGGGAGAGAGCCCTGTTCTTTCCAGATTCAAGTGGCTAGTCTACCTGTATGGTAGGATTTCTGGGCATAATCCCACCCCAGATGGTGTCCAGTTTTGATGATGCCGGTCTTAGAATTTTATCTCCCAGAGACGGTGTCTAGGATCTGCATGCGAACGGACCATTCCTACCATGGAAGCTAAGAAGCGTTAGCCAACGGAACCAGCCTCACTGCAACCAGCGTGTGCTGATTCCCAAGAGCCTGGCACGAGGGAAGATGGTAGGACAGGGGTCATGCATGGAGGCTCATGGAGAAAAAGTTCTGTGGAAGCAGAGTTATGATGATGTGAGAACTCGGCTTCCTAATGACTGATATAATCTCATTCCTTAATTAAGAGACAAGACCCAACAGAGCAAGGTATTTGGGGTGATTAGGGAACGCCTCTTGGTGTGAGGAGAGGCAGCTGGAATTTGTGAATGGTCGTGAAACGCAAGACCGAAAGGGCTTCTTTCTCTGAAATGGGAGCGTGTTCTCTTCTCGGCCTTTGAGGATACAGCTTGCCAAGATGGACGTGGACCCAGCTGGTTCATCCGCATGGATCTGTGGGGCTGTGTCTCCCCCACAGAAAAACTGTGGATGACTCTACTTCAGGCCACCTCTCTAGGACACTTCTGGGTTGTGGATGCCTGCCTCCCTCAGGTCATTCCCAACCTCGTCAATTTCCAGCCCTGCCCCTGGCGCCAACCTTGGTGAAAAAGAGGGTCCCACGTTGCTTCCAGCCCAGGACCCTGGGGTACGCTCCTCATGCCTGACTGGCCTGTGGGGGCGGGCTGCTCCTGGAGGTGGTGACAGTCTTGGTGGGGCTGGAGCAGCTGGTGAGTGGAGTCATCAGGCAGTGTATATAAGAAAGAGCCATCCTCTGGGCTAGACTTGGGACCCCTGCAGGCACGAGACCAGATGGAGAGGTGAGGTGGGGGTGGAGTAGGCCTGTATTCCCAGTGCCTGGCTGCTGCCCTGAGGCTGGTCAGGGCTCAGATGGGGCAGGGACTAGTGCCCTTTGAACACGAAGATGTTGTCGTATCACAACTTCTCTGGGTGATTCTAGTCTATTTCCATTTTATTCCATGCAAGTCCTGAGTGCATGAGAAGACATGCAGTCAGGTGTCCAGAGGCCTGGGGACAAAGCCAACTCCATGTGTGCAACTCTGGCCTGCCAAGTGAAGGACAGATTTCTGGAGGCCAACCTATGCCTCAGAGCAGAAAGGGCATTATAACTGCAAACACAACACCTTGAGAAGAGTCCAGCTGAGCAGGTTGTCAGATGTGGGTCCCCCGTCTCCTCTCAGTGACTGAGGTTGGGTTTGAGGGGAAGGCAGGGATGGGAGGGTCCAGTTACCTAGGAATCTGGTGACTGGGGGGGTCATATCCAGTGCCAAGAACGGTCTGCTTCAGCAGGCTGCTGGGGTCATCCCGCTGCTCAAAAGAAAGAGTAACGAAAAGGTCACATCACAGTCCGAGTAACTTTCCTGTTCCGTGTTCAACAGAATGAGCTGCTCCTGACTAAAGAAAGCCAGACACAGCAGCCCAGGATTAAAGAGTAGGAGGGAGGGAGCCCCAGGAGGCAGCCCCCCACCAATGCCCCCGTGTGGGCCCACACCTGTTTGTCTGCGTTCCCAGGACTACGTTACCTGCCGAAGCGCCCCTGGGCAGTGTTGCTGAGGTTTCAGGCCTGGGTAGCCCATGGCAGCGGCAGGGCAGCCCCTGTTCACATGGATCCCATTGGCACAGGCCTGTCCACTGGTGCCACTGAGGTAGGGCTGCCCACTGGCTCGGTGGCCTGGGAGTCCTCCCAGTGGTACCATAGTGTATTGGCAGGAGGAGGACAGAAGGGCACTTCGAGGAAAACCCAGGTCTGTTGTATGTTCTGGAAGGACAGAAGGACAGATGTATGCTTAGGCCAAGGAAGCTCAAGGCAGCCTCCAATACCATAGAAATCTCAGAAAATTTCTGACCACATAGGGATGAAAATATTTTCTCTCAGAACATATTCTTCCAGTCACCCACTTCTCCTAACATCTAGATTCTTTTCTTCATTGGGGAGAAAGGTGAGGAGATAGAGGGGCACAGGTTTGGGGAAGGAAGCGGTGAGCCAACAGAAGAAGCAATGTTTGAATGAGACAAGCTGGCCCGATGTGTTGTCATCTGAAGCAGAAATTAGCAACAGGACAAGAGGGAAAGCTCAAGGCATCTACAGACCGAGAGAGGGGGCAGGGAAAGTGTGGGGTGCATTTTCAACTTGAGCAAGTGGTCAGAACAGCAGCTTCAGAATTTAAAAGGAGTTGAAGCCAGACAAGTACTGAGTTCCAGAAAAGAGGGGACAGACCACTTTCCACTTCATACTTTGCATCCACCAGGGTCCATGAGCTGGGAGGAAAGGGCCCAGACTTGATGTATTCTTATCTCTCCGAGCTCTGTGGGGGACCCAGGAGCTTATGCTCTAGTGCATGTGAAGCAGGGCATCTCCAACCTGCCCTGGGTGGAGGCCTCCTTGGCCTCTTGGGAGGCCCCCTCCTCCCCTCCTCCCCTCCCCAGGCTCCTTCCCCTTGGTGCTGAAGGGTCACTCACTTTGCTTAGACCAGGCCCTCCACAAACAGAAGGGGATGAAGGCGACGATGATGAGGACGACAGAACCCAGGACGACCCCGACAATCAGGTAGGGCAGGTCGCTGGAGCGTGCCACCATGGCCCCGGTGCCCACTGGCCGTTCTATGGTTTCAGGGGGTGGCAGCTGAGGTGGGGCCAGAGTCGGGGGTGGGAGCCGACCAGGATGGCCAGAAGACTTCCGGGCTGTAATTGTGAACAAGACACTTCAGCATCGATTCCTTCACATTTCTCTCACAACAAACAGGAAACATCAACAGACCTGATTCCATGGGTGTGGGAAATGGGGTCAAACTCATAAGGCAGGGCCTCAAAACTCTGTATTAGATGAGTGTGGTATCCAAGCTCAGCTTTGAACTGGCCTCTGATGGGAAATTTGTTACTGCAGAAGGCATCTGAACCTTCTACTTCAAAATACAACCCAAACACTGGTCTCAGAATGGGTCTTCTGGGCAGAAAAGGTATAGGGCTTTTCTCAAAGAACAGCTGGTGAACTTTTGGAAGAAAATCTAAAAACAGGATGCATGAAACCAGCAAAATAACTGGGAATGGAAGATCCTACCCATGGTTTTGCTATTCCTGGGCAGATTAAGGGATGCAAAGTGCCAAGTCTGAGCCTGGGCCTAGAGCAAGGAGATGGAGGGACTCTCTAGCACAGCCGGTAGTTGGGAAACACCAACTCAGTGACAAGACGGTGACTCCTCCTCGGCGTTGTGCTATTGTCAGGGTGTGCCTGACCTTGAGAACTCCCTTTCAGAGCCATCTTCCCCCTGGGTTCTCCCACAGCACAGGCGGTGACTTCCCGCTACCTCTCCGAAGGCTGCTGCTTACATTTTTCTGTCTTCTCAGATCTGCGAGGGTTTCTAATCCCTTCCAGGCTCTATCCTGTATTCTGTTCTGTTCCTATGACTTCAGCCTGTGTCCCAGTGACTGCCAAATACTCCAGGGCCCTCCCCTGCTGGGAGACCTGCTTCTCTCTCAGCATCTCGGAAGAATCTGCTGCAGGAAGTCACCAAATGGTTCCACCTTGTTCCTTTCTTGTGGACTCTGCTTCTCTTCTGGCTTCCCCAGTTCAATAAATGGCAATATCACCCATGTGTACATTATGCCGGACACCTCATGGTTTGCTTTGAACTCTCTTCATTCTCTCCAAGCCCTGACATGCTAGCAACCCCTGGTCCTACACACAGCCTCAAAAGAGACTAAAACTCGGGGCGGCTGGGTAGCTCAGTTAAACACCCGACTCTTGATTTCAGCTCAGCTCATGATCTCACGGTTCATGAGTTAGAGCCCTACACCAAACTCTTGGGATCCTCTGTCTCTTCTCTCTTTCTCTAAATACATAAACTTAAGAGACTCAATCTCGTCCCTTCTTTCTACCTTACCTCTCAGCTCTCTCCCATCTGCCCACGCCTGCAGAAATACCTGTGAGCTTTCTCAACCTCACAGCCGCAGAATTCTCAATGACCAGAGTGCCCACTGCCATCCCTGGCCATTCCCTGAGCACTCTCTCTCTCTCGTCCTCCTTCCCACACCCTCCAACCACCTGGAGCTGTGTGCAGGCTTGCCCTGCCCCCGGGTTACTCCCTTCTCAGTCACCTGAAGAGTCAATCCCTCCAGACCAGTGCAAAGCCTTTGTGAAGCCTCTCTTTGCCCTGGGTACTCTGTGTGAGTCCCCTGATACATGCACAGCCAGAAGTCCTGTGTCTACCCCCTCCCTTCACTGTGCACAACAAAAGAGGTTAGGAGTGCACACAGGAGGCACTGAGTATTTGTTGAGTAACTGACTGAAAGAGCATAAAGCTAGAAAGAGAATCTTGTCCACATAAGGAAAACGGGTTCTTTTCTTCTCTCTGTTCCTATTCCTTTGTAATTTTCTCTTGATGATGTTCTTTGCAATATACTCGGGTTATACACTTGGCAGTATTTGCAAAATGGAGATGGTGGTATCTAAACACTTGACCAATGTGGAAATATTAAGCTTTTCAGTGAAGATGTTTAACATGTTTTAGTGCAGGAAAGAATCTGGGCTTATAGTTAGATAAACTTGACCCAGAGTGTGCTCAATACCCCTAACTGGCTAAAGGACCTTGGTCAAGATACATCAATTCCTGATGCTCAGTTTCTTTCCTAACTCATGGGGTTGTGATTAAAATAAGTAAACCAATCAATGTAAGTACCAAATTTTATAGGAATATAGTGTTTATAGAAAGTTCTAACCTTAAGAATGGGTTCTATTCCATAAGTTCATGTATGAGTTAATTCCCAAGCTCCCTGAAGCCATCACCATGGCAACCTAATTCATACTTGGGGCACAGGCAAATAAAGAGTTAAAAATGACAAAGTTTAGGGGTATTTGGACAACAAGGAGTCTTCATGGGGAAGACATGACCAGCATGTCACATGGAACAGTGACTTTGTCCTGGTGGGCTAAAAATAGCAGGGGAGAGTAGAGAGCCTAAAGAGAATCACCTTTGGTTTCACAGATCATCACGTTGCTGAACTCACTCTCTCCTCCTTCGTTGAAGCACTGCATCTTGATGTCGTAGGAGGTCTCTGGCTGCAGGTGGCTGATGGAATGCCAGTATCTATCCCCTGGAAAAGGCAGCAAGAGAGTCAGTCACACGTGGTGATGTGTACCACCTAGTCCACTTGGAAGCAATCGCAGTCAGGCTTGGACAGGGGTGTGTGTCTGGGCTGGTGCCATGAATGAGGTGGAGGAGAACTACTGGAATTTTTTAGGTGCCACCCAAGTTCCTGTGGTCCCATCACCAAGGGAAGGAAGCGTGTGGATTTATGAACTTGATGACCCCACGCATGGCAGGAGTCAATGATATGGACCCAGATGCCCAAGTTTTAAACTTTCATCAACACCTAGACACCCTTGCCAACAGAGAAAACCGCGTCCCCAAAGTGCTTCTTACCTTCCACCATATCCTTCTTGTAGTCACTATCGTTGTCACTGTCTGTGGGCCGATAATAGATATAAAATCCATGGATTGGGGTGTTGTTGTTACTTGCTGGAATATACTATAGGGAAGGGAGAAGAAACAAGTTGACAATGGAGCAGAGAAGTCCTCATGTGAGCAGACCCACTGGTGGACAGGAATTTTACCCCAGCCTGGATTTAAAAATTCACTGCAGGAGTCTGGCAAATACTTCTGATGATACTCCCCAAGGCTTTCTGGGGAATGCTATGAAGGTCACTTGTTATTTAGCCTAAAGGTCCCCCAGCTTCTGGAGATAAGGAACAGACATTTCTCCAAAGATATGAGCCCCCTCTGAACCTGCCTGGGTACTGTAAGGATAAGTCAGTCTGGCGCAATTCCCAGGTACACGGGGGTTGGGAGGTGACCACTTACAGGAAGCTTTGTGAAAAAATACAGGAAGGGGTCTTAGAAGAAGGGCAGTATAGCAAAGTGATTGCTTCCTGCCCCCACTGCAGCAGCCAGCTCTTGTCATCATGAAGCTCAGCCCCCTCTCCCCTTTGCAGTCTGTGAAAGGTCACTTACCATCCACTTGAGCATGATGGTGGTCTCATTGACAGCATCCGTGAAGGTGATGTAAGGGCCTGCCACAGGCCTCTCATACACGCGGCCACTATAGCTGGACACCACATATGGCCTGGAAGGGGCACTGGGCTCGCTCTCCCCCAGCATGTTCAGAGCCCTGACACGGAACTTGTAGGAGGTGCCTGGTGAGAGTCGCTCACTTGAACCCAGGAGCTGGGAAACACTTCTGACCCACCCACCCCAGCACACCCAGGGTAGGGTCTTTTGGGTAGCTCCCAAAGGACACAAGAACTCCCATCTTTTTTGGAAAGGAGCCGCAGAGGGGATAGCTATGGACCACTATGGAGAGACAGAGAAGGAAGGACTTGTAGGATGGAGGGGACACCACCAAGAGCATCCAATGTGAGCAAGATAGCAGGTGGAGGACCAGCACAGAGTAGAGCCTCCAAAGCTCTGACTCTCCTCTGAGTGGTGGGGGACAACTAGGAGACCAGGTAGGACAGTGGCCGGACCCCTACCTTTCTCTAGACCAGTGATCTCCACCGAGAGCCGGGAAGGAGGGATGGCGCTGGTGGCCAGAATCCAGTCCCCCACTTTCTTTAGCTTCTTGTACTCTACACGGAAGGACTGGATTGGGAAGCCACCATTCCCACGGGGAATCCAGGTCACATACACAGAAGTCTCAGAGGCCATGGAGATAGTGGGCCTGTCAGGGGCTTCTGGGGCTAGAGGAAACCAGACATGAGTGAGGAAGGAAGCAGGAGGAGGGACACGATAAGGCGATGTACTGTGACTGGACTCAGCCTGCTCCTGACTGGGACCTATTTCTCCTCCCAGCCCTTGCCCTCTGGTGGCTACATCAGATCTTCCAGGGCTACCTGGGTCACCCTCTCCCAGAAGTCCTTCAGCTAGAACCCCTAGAAGCCATGCTTCTGCAGTGTCAGAGTGCGGAGGACCAAAAGTCAGCTGCTCTCCATTCTGTATTCTCTGGACCCACAGGGCCAATGCTCCCTCCCCATGTCAGACTACATTTTACTTGAAAAACTCCAATCTACGTTTTCTCATGGGGTTGGCTGGGGAGATTCCAGGAAAATGTCACAAGGCCTCCCAGACCCACAGAACAAGACCCCATTCCGCCTGCAACAAAGAACCTTGGGAGGGAGTGAACCTGCTTTCAGTTCTGACCGCTGCTCACCCCGCCCCCCTGAGCCACCGGGGGGCTTACGAGAGAGGCGGCCGTGGTCTGGCTGGCTGCTGCTTTGGGGGCTGGCTCCAGGGTCGTCTCTCTGTATCTGCTGCTCCTTGCTGGCCATGATTTCAGGTTTGGGCCGCCGTCCTGGATGGAAGTAGGTGGAGACCAGCGAGTGGGAGAGTGTGGATTAGGTGTCCCTTTCCAGACAGTTCTTTCTGCCTGAGACTTTGCAGGGGGGTGGGGATCTGGCAGGGTGATACAAATAATATAGGACACCGGCTGTGTGGACTGATTCCTAGCTCTGCCTAACCATCATGGTATTGTGCCTGACCCTAGTGTGTGTGTTGGTGGGGTGGGGGGGTGGGGTGGGGAGCAGGGCAGAGAGGCCAGCTGGCAGCTCTCCTCATGAGAGCTGGGACCCTCAGCCTGGGCTCACAAACCAAGGTGAAGCAACAGTTGAAAGGAAGATAAAGTTCAAGGTGACTAGTGGGGCAAGGTGAGCAGGGCTTCTCACCTGAGCCTGGCAGGATTTGCTCAGGCCCACAAACCCCCAAGCTGGGGGCAACATCTGACCCTCACCAGTTCGGAAGGTGACCATGGCTGTCTGGCCTTCCCCTGCACAGTTGTAAGCTGCCATCTCCACTTCATACAAGCTCCCAGGGTCAAGTCTGGTGAGGGTCAGGCGGTGCTGGTTGGCTGCAATGCTGGAGACAGTCCAGTTGTCAGAGGAGTTTGTGACCTGCTGGAGAAGGTAGCTGGTTTCAGCACTGGCATCTCAGCCTGGAGCTACCGGTGGCTATGGTTCACATAAGAAGCAGAATGGAGTCCAACAGGGCAGGAGGCAGGGAAGGAGAATGGGCTGGGTTTGTGCAGGGCGTAAGCTGGTCCTGCCAGCTCTGGGACAGCGAGGTCAGCTCCCTGGTCCCTCACCTAACCGGCCCATCAAAGAACACTCAGTGGGGAGGGTCAAAAGGCCTGACATTGCTGAGTTTCTCCAAAGACCTCCTCTCTGTATTTCTGAAAACCTCCACATTTAACTTTCTTTCTCCTTGATTTAAACCAAATAAACACAGTCTCTTCATACTATGGGATGACGATAATGATGATAAAAGCCACAGTACCAATAGAAAGAGTTTTGTCTGATGAGTGTTTACTATGTACCCTATAAAGTGCTTTCATGACAACAGCCCAAGAGACAGGTGTTAGTTTTGTTCCCGCTTCACGAAAGCTAAGGCTTGGAGAGCAATTTGCCTAAAGCCACAACACTAGTGAGAACAGAAACTGTGACTTGACTCCAGAGAGCACATTCATAATCATATGTAACTCCTCCTAGAAAGAAAAAGAGTCTGGGAGCCAGGAAATCTTGGGTTTAAGTCCCGGTTATGTCTCTTACCAGCTGTGTAACCCTGAGCAAGTTCCCTAACCTCTCTGATCCCTAATCTTTTCATCTCTAAAATGAGGCAAATAAAAGCTCTCAGCTTATTCTGAAGATTAAACTAGATCATTTACATAGTGTCAAGCACTGAACTTGGTACACAGTAGGCTCCCAGCAAATGCCTGGCCCCCTTCTCTGGACTTTCCCCACACCCTCCATTCAGTAGGTCTCTGCCATTTCAATCCTCCTTCTTCTGCTCCTGCCTTCACTCCTTTCTTAGTACTGAAAAACTGTGGATGAATTATATCTAGTATGGATCTTTAATGGCCCCACATTTCTAGCTCTTTAAAGAAAAAAAAAAAATACAGGAGTCCAGGCTCCCTCCCCAAAGGGCGATGCTGGGAGGCTGCTTCCTCTCACCTACCCCAACTCTCAGGACAAAAGGCTTAACTGCCAACTGTGCACATCTCCCAGTCTGCTGGAAGCCAAAGCCGTGGTTTGCTGAAGAATCAAACAGCTGGTAGAAAAAGCCCTAATCCCCAAGCAGAATATTCCAGAGTAGAACAAAACCTACTATTCAAGGGACAGGGATGGTCTGGGCTCATTTATGTCAGACTTCCAGGATTTGTTCCAAGGGGAGAAGTTTTCACAAACTGAGAATGCTCAGTAGTATTGGAAACCCAAACACAGTAGCCCAGGGTCTGCAGATGCAGCAGGAAATGGAACCGGCTTCCCGAACAAGAAAAAGTGAAAATGAGAGGAATGATTCCCAATCTCCTGCAAGAGAAAGGGTTGTACACACAGCCCAAACACTGATTTTTCACTTCAGAGTCCTTTCTTGTGAGATGATCTTTAAGACCCGTCAGTCCCTCAGGAATGGAACTGCTTGCAAGACATCATTTCTCTTTGGTGGCATCCACCTAGCAGCCCCAGTGCCCCTCAGGCCGAAGCCTGACAGAAGCCAGAGCCGGATGGGGCACGGTCCTCTCCCTCTCCCTGTGCCCCTTTCTCCCTTGGCCCTCCCAGCATGGGCCTCACACTTCCACTGGGCTCAGAAACAAAAATAAGAACTAGAATGGTCGTTAGTCACTGTCACACACACACACACACACACACACACACACGGTGACGGTGGCCTCAGCCTGGCATTTCCAGATCACCATGCACCACCTTTGCCAGCCTGCCTCTTGGTGAGGCAGGTTCATGGCCACCTATTGGCCTGAAAAATATGATTCTTGTTCTCATTGCTGGCTCTTGTCTAGCGGGGACCGGGAGCACTTGGCCTGCCCTGATCTCTGTCTACAACTCTGAGATGGAGGTGTCTGGTTACATGGGGAAACAAGGATTAGGACCAGGGCTGCCCCATAACCCAGTCTGAACAATGAGCTTTTTGTTAAACAAGTATTCACCCCCTTTGCTGACTGTCTACAAAGAGGCCAGGGGGCCAAGGGTTAGTGAGAAACTACCCCCCGGCCCCCACCTCGTAGGCAGTTTCGCCTCAGGTGTCTTTCTGAGGCCCCATATGTCTGTGAACTTGTCCTCACCCAAGGTCATGAAGGGAAAGAACAGAATGAGATTGCTGGCAGGGTCCAGGGCAGGGGAATGGCTACTGTGTGGCCAACACTTCGCACCACACAGGGCTGGGTGGGTTGGTTGGTTGGTTTTGGCGGGGGGAGAAGAGTTGATAAATACTTTCAGTTCCACAATCACATATTTTCAATACTTTCTACTAAGTGCACATAGCACTTTAATAGGCAAAAATAACAATGAAGGTATAATAAAATACAGCATTTATAATACATCATCAAATGACACTGTTAAAAATCCATTTAAGAACGATAATTTTCTACCATCTAATGGCCTTAGGGGGAAAAAAAAGGCACACACCTGGGATGAACAGAAATGCTCTTCAAGGACATTTGGAAATCTCATGTCCTTCTCCCCAGAGGGGTAACATCAGGTGAGCGCTCAGCCTCGAATGAAGGGGGCAGGCTGGGGGCCCTGTCCTGCCTCACAGGACATTGTGTCCAAGAGGATGGCCTAACTGGCTGTCCCCACACCCTGCCAGGGCCTGAGGTTCCCCCTGCTGACAGCTCCTGAAACATCTACCCAGACAGGCTTCCTTCTGTCAAAGAGAAGTAGCTGAGGTCTGAACAACACGATGTGCTTTCAGCTCAAATGCCTGCTTGTCAAACCTGAGCCATGGTTGAGTCCCCAAAACCGAGGGGGTATTTTATAGCCCTCAGAGAAAACACTTGTTCACAAATATTTGTTTCCCTGGCCTTAGAGCTGGCTTGCCGTGCAGAGTTCTTGCAGGGATGTACCCACAGGAGCTTACTTTGGTTAAAAAACAAAACAAAAAACAACATCAACAACAAATGACAGAGGGAAGAGGGGAGGGCAGGTGATGGTTACCAGGGAGACTGTTAACTCTCCCTAGAGAGGAGAAACTGGTGGTGTTAGCTCCTGGGAAGCCAGTGCACAGAGAACCCGAAGGGGCACACATGACTTTTTCCTGGGCCTCTTAGGTTCCCAAATGCCTCAGTCACAACCAGTTTCCCGGGAGGTGGTAGGAAAGTTCAGTGGAGGAAGGTCAAGGTCAGCGGTAGGGATTGCAGGAACTCAAGGGGAGGTGGCCAGCAGGCAGAAACCCACACCCAGCCTCACGGAGGGGAGGTCAGGCACCATACCTTGCGGTGTTTCACCACATAGTAGAGGATAGGAGCCCGGCTGCCACCCTCGTGCCGAGGCCGCCACACCAGCTCGTATGAGTCAGTCTTGGAAGTCCGTGGTGAGCTGAGGATGATGGGCGCCTCAGCAGGAGCCACCTGCCCCTTCTCTCCAGCGCACTGTGGGGAAGCTGGCTGCATGGACGTCAGGGGTTTGGGGAGCCCTGGGCGTCCCCTCAGCATCTGCTCAGGGCTTCCAGGTCTTGAGGGCGGCATGGGAGGTGTGGCAGTGTCCAGCTTAGCATCCCGCCATGGCCTCAGGGTCGTGCCTGGAGGACCAGGAAGGAAAGAGAAGTGGAGGAAGAGGATGTTGGTTCCCTTGGTCATGGGCTGAGTTGCTGCCTCGAGGCAGGAAGCAGAGAGAAGTCAGAGAGGAAACCCCTGGGGCAGGAGCCTGAGATGACCAGGGGCCCAGTCCACACATGGCCGGGCCCTGTGGGAGGAGACAGGGCTGTACTGCTGCCCTGCCGGGAGAGAAGGGCAGGCTTGGGCCTTGTGCCCAGGCATCCCGCCGCGGCCCAGGGCAGCAGGCAAGCATCTCTGCCGTCTGCTTGTTTCCCTGAGCCCATGGACTAGCCTCACCTTGCGTGAAGGTGTTCTCCTTACTCCTGAGGAACCCTGCACCCTCCTTCTCATGCCTACATTGGGGGAAGGACATGTCCCTTCACTGCGGGGTCTTAGCACCACGCACACTCTGGGCCTTTTCCTACTCCACTGCAGCCACCTGGAATGTGAGATGTGAAGTCACCTATAAATCACCTGTGAAGTCACCTCTGAGAACTTGAGAGCCCAGGACAGGCAACCCTTCCTTTCGGAAGCATCTGCAGAATGTGCCCACGCTAGTTTCTCCTCTAGCTGACCTCTGAACCACAGACGGTTAGCATCTGATCCTGAGGATTCAGCATTATTTGTTGTCACATTTTCCTCAAATTGTTTCCTTGGTGAGTTTTGTCTCCTTGATGAGCAAGCTGGGTCTTTGTTATGTCTTTCTGCACCCTACCCCCACACCCCGCCGCCCCGTCTAGTCCAAGACTGAGTATGTAAGTAACTACTCAGTCAGGGTAGGTGTCAGCTGAAATGGATCAAGCTGAAAGGGGCAGATTTGCTTTTCTTTACTCTAGAGCACTGGTTGTTGAACTGGATTCCATGGAAACCTAGCAACTCACAGATCTAAAGCATTTTTAAAAATACAATAGTAAGATCACTTCTACTAGTAAAAATGTACACCTCTGACTTTTTAATAAGTTAATGTGAACTTGCACTCATAACTAAAAGCCACTTTTATCTCATTTATAATACTGGGGTTCTAAATTGGATTTCACTTGAGGAAAGGGTTCTGTGAATGTTCAGCTGAAATCTCCTCCAGCCTTCTGGGTGACACCTACCTGGCCTGGCGGTCCTCAGCTGGACCACAGCATGGGCACTCCCAACTTCATTCTCAGCCATGCACTGGTAGACGCCTTCGTCCTCAGGCCCTACGCTGACCACCCGCAGGGCCCTGCGGGACAGTCGGAGGCGCTGGCTGGAGGCCAGGGGCACGGCATTCCTCAGCCACAGCACAGATGGCGGGGGGTTCCCACGCACTTCACAGGTGAGCTTGGCGCTCTGGCCCCATGGGATGACCAGCTGGGACAGCTCCATGGTGACCTCAGGGGGCTCTGCCAGGAAACCGGAGCAGGAGTGACAAAGGGCCTGAGTCCTCCCATTTAGGGCTAGACAGGCCCTGGGGTGGTGGGGGGGGACTGCAGTCAGGAATGGTTCCCTCCTTCCCTGTGACTGTTGATAGAGGGAAGGAAAGGTCCTGTGTCTCTTCTGTCAGAGTCATGCCCGGAAAGGGACCGGAGAGGGCGGTCAGGCACATACACCTAGACCCTGGGATCTAAGCACCTCCATCTCTCTCCTCCTCCATTACTCACTGGGCATGGGACCTCTCACAAGGCACATGACCTTATCCAGGGCTTAGGGTTATGAGCATCTAGAAAGGCCACACTGACCAAAGAGGAGGCCAAGGAGAAGAAAGTCTGCAACAGACACTCACCAAATACCTGGACGTTGTAGAGTATGACTGCTGCCCCAGGCTCCCCGACCCCATTGTCAGCCATGCAGCGGTAAGTCCCCGAGTCCTCCTCACTGGTGGCGTCAATGAGGAGGTTGCTCAGCAGGAAGCGTGTCTTATTGTAGCCAGCGACACTGGACCCATCCTTGGCCCAGGTGACCCGCGGGGGTGGAATCCCACTGGCCACGCACTCCAGGATCAGACTCTGGCCTTTGGTGACAATGATCGTCTGGGCCTCTGGAGGGTAGATGATACGAGCAGCCTCGGCGGTGGAGCCTGGAGGGGCCAGGAAGTGAAGAGCAATGCGTGCGACCAGGACTCAGTGCAGGGGAACCCCTCCACCCCGCCTTTGGCAGCCAGGGCCCAGGAAACAGTCCTCTGGGCATTTGGCATCAAACAGCCCTTCAGGGGCTTGAGACCTACATAAAGTGACTGAATTCCCCTGGGCTTGGTTTCCTTGTCAAAGACAAGGACCTGCCTCTGCAGAGAGCTATTGTAAGAGATGAGGTAATATATCGGAGCAGCAGCACTGACCCAACATATGCATGGAGAACTACGCATGTTGGCAAAGAAAAAGATGAGGCAGACAGAGAAGCAAAGTGCACCCCAAGTCCGAGGATGAGCTAGGAGACAAGGATCCGAGGTAACCCCCACACACCACCCAGAGGTCTCGGTTCCCAGTGTCCCTGACAGTGCGAGCACCTCACTGAGCTGAGCAGGACCCACTGTTTAAAAAGATGCATTTCTTGAACAGTATTACAGGTCCCCAAAGCAAATCAACTACTTTGTCGGCTGCTCAGCTAAGGAAGGCGTGACCTCTTTTCAATGCTGGGGAAGAAACCGCACAGCACTCATCAGAAGGCTGGTTGCTCTCCAATGTGCCACTCTCTTCCACGTGGACTATGTGTGATTTTACTTTATGAGCTAACCAGGGGGAGAGCCAGCTTTTATAAGACCTGAGAGCTTGGGAGGCCTTCTTTAAGAAATAGAATGTAGGCGCCTGGGTGGCTCAGTCAGTTAAGTGTCTGACCTCAGCTCAGGTCATGATCTCACAGTTTGGGAGTTTGAGACCTGCTTCGGGCTCTGTGCTGACAGCTCGGAGCCTGGAACTGCTTCAGATTCTGTGTCTCCCTCTCTGCCCCTCCCCTGCTCACACTCTGTCTCTGTGTCTCTCTCAAAAATAAGTAAAAAACATTAAAAAAAAAAAAAAAGAAACAGAATGCAAAATTATGGACACAAAAACTCCATGAGGGAGGGAGTGCTGAAGCTTGGCTTCCTTAGCTTCACAGTACATCTGCCTCTGGTGCTGACTCTAAGACCACACTCTGCATGAGATGTCCCTCCAATGAATAAGCGGGAAGGCTGGAAAAAGGCCTGGCACACAGGAGATGCTTGGTAAAGGTGAGTGTTGTTCTCATACGACTGGGGGAGTGTGTGGGCCTCCACGGACCATCCCCAGAGTGAGGTGCGGGGCACACTTCAGTGAGCAGCAGTGTAGGCACAGCCTGGCCTTGTGCCAGGCAGGCCCTGTGGCCTCACATGGGCACAGGCACACCATCATCTCTCCCATGCACGTGCCATCAGCTGCTGAGCACCAGGCCGTCCTGCCCCAGCAGACACGCCCCAACAGATCCCTGCTATGAAAGTCCCACAATGAAGGGAAGCTCTCAATGGGCAGGGGAAAGGGACCAGCAAGCACAGCCACCCCCCAGAATGAGGCAAGGGCCTACGGGAGGCCGCGAGTGGCCGGCTGGTGGGGAGAGGACCCCCGCTCTGTCTGAGTCCTGGATGCTCCGCTGGTCCAAGCTCCCCAGGTCCCCCCCCCCCTGCCGAGACCACAGACCCGGGGCCCAGGCGCTGCCCCCCCCCGCCCCCCCCCCCCCCCCCCCTCAGCCCGACCAGCCTCTTCCATCAGTGAGACACCCTGTTGCCCCTTACGGCGCACGCGGAGCCTGTCACTGGAGCCCGAGGTTTTCACTTCTTGGGTCACCGGGTTGTAGGCAGCACACTTGTACGTTCCCTCATCCTCCCGGCTCGCGTTCACAATCTGGAGGTTTCCTGATGGCATGATCAGGTAGTTATCTGAGAAAAGGGGACACAGGATGAGTTTGGGTCCAGAAAGCTGCAGCCGGCACCTCCCGGTGGGCAGGCAGGGCAGGAGCCGTGAGCTGTACACCTGAATCCCCACAGGCCCACACTGAAAATGCTGTTCTCCCACCAAAACTTCGAATCAAGTGGGCCAGAAATGCTGAGGAGTAAACCTGACCAACTAGCTGACAAACTGGCTAGCTGGCGGACTCCCCTGAGTTAGCACATAGGTCTACAGAAGTACGCTTTATACTTTCAAAGGAGCTGGAGTAGGGTGGAAACGAAGCAAGGTCTGGGGTCTGCCAGACCTGGGCTTACGCGTTGGATCTGCCGTGGACTCTGTGATTCTTGGCAAGCTGACTGACCTCTCAGATACGGTTTCCTCATTTGTAGAACGGTACGACATGTGCCGCCTCAGAGCCTACTGTAAGGACTGAAGGGCCCATGCTGCACATGCAGGTGATGAGATGATCATTCCTGCAAGCCACCAGGAAGGAGGGAAATGCATAGGACTTCCCGTGGGTCTCTGTCATGGTCACAGCTCTAAGCCACCTCACTCCTGAATTTCTGCAACCAGGGAGGAATATTCACACTCCCAACCACCACCTTCTCCACGCATGTCACTGAAACCCTTCCCTCTGCATCGTGGGTCTGCTACACTTTGTCCGCTTCTGGTCCAGAGGTGCCGTGGGGGTGGGCTTCCTGTCTTTCAACAGGAGACAGATTCACGGCTTCTGGACACCCCACTGGCTGGGGATGGTGTTCAGTCGGCTTCCTGGCAAGCAAAGCACTGGCCCTCAGCTCTAAGCTTTCTGGTGGCCTGGTCTGCCATGGTGGTCCTGGGGTCTCTGAAATCCAGGTTCACTAAGCCTGGTGCCTGCCTGTCACTGGGCTGCCCCAGGTAAGAGCAGCTTAGGCAAGTGCCTGACAGAGAAAACGCCTCGACCTCTCCTATGGAACAGGCAGGCTTCCTCCAGAGGGCTATTGCCAAGTGTCTGCTGGGGACAAAGGAGAGTTTTGCTCTATTCCTCGCACTCTCCAGTGATTTCTGAGCAGCAGGATCAGGGGTTTTACCCTTCCAAAAAATAGTTTTCTACATTTCCTGTAGTGAACATATATACATTCCTTATAAGAATATAAGAACATATCTTCCCTTCATAACCAGAAAAAGTTGATGAAAAGGTTTGAATTCTATAGGATATTTTAAAAGGTATACATTTTGAGCTGTGGGTTGAGTCACGTAGGGTCTAGCTGGCATTGAGTGAAGGGTCAGCTATGGGAAGTAGCTGACTTCATCTCGGGAGATATCCCTACTCCTCACAGGCACTCTGTGGACCCAAGCTTGGCCCCCCCGGACCAGTATGTCGTGGCCTGAGCAGGAGCTAGGTCAGCTGAGACAGCCGCATCACCAAGAAGATGGGGAGAGGGAAAAACCCAAGTCCCACTAAAGAGATTCCCCTGATGGGTGGGGGGTGAGCTCCATCGCCCCCCGGGGAATGCCGCAGCTCCACCAATGGCTGGGTTCATCAGGCGACCTCTCGGTGTGTGCCTGGGGGCAAGGAACACTGTGCCGACAGTCTTGTTCAAATGGTGGAAGCTCAGCAACGTCTTCCAGAGCCTCAAAGGATGAAGAGATTCCTCGCAACAGGGCAGAAGACCTCCATTTTGGAAGTCTAGCATCCTACAGGGCTAAATAGCAAGGTAGAAGACAGCTGACCGGTGTGAGGAGGGGACTGCTGGCATGTGGATGGGGGTTCGGGAGGCGGTAGTTGGAGGTGGTCAGCTTCCCTCCTGGCCTTGGCCTCTGGGCTCCTGCTTGCTCACTCACCCCGAGATGCCTCCAGCCACTCTTGCTTGACACTGTATCGGACCTGAGCTTTCGGGTGGCTCTCAGGAAGGTGGCAGGCAATGACTGCTGTGTTCCCCTCATCTACTTCAATCACATGCTGCACATCCAACTTGAAATCCTGGAGATCTGTGGAGAGAAGAAAAGGTGCCAATTGGGCATTGATGGAGGACAGAAACAAAGTGACATTTCCGGGTAGGTTGATGCCTTGGTGTCTTCAGTCACAAGAAACAGCTGCAGAAGCCTCACCTGCTGGGGGCTTTCTGGGAGTGGTCTAAGTCCTTCCTCCAGCTTTCTGTTGTAAGAGTTTGAGGATGGAATGTGTGGCCTTTATCACTACATGGGAGTTTAACTTGGTATATATAAGCTGGAGGGTGGGACATACGTACAGGATTCCATCAGGAGGTGCCTGCGATATCTCACCTCTTCTCATATCTCACCAGCCTCTTCTGTTACAATGAGACATGGGGGCAAGTTGGCCAAGCCCATTGGCCCTACTGAACCTGGCTGGAGATGGGTTATGATCAAGGCATAAGTGCCCTGGCACAGCTCAGTGAATGGAGACTGAAGGGAATGATGAAAGAGAATTGTGATTTCTTTTTTTTCCAGTTCAGTCAAGTTCCCTGGCTTTTCTTTGTCATCCACAATAAAAGCGACAGGCCCAAGATTCTGCTTAGTTACCAACCATGGTTATAACAGGAAGGCTGATGGTACCCACGAGCTATACTCCATGTCATGGCTGATCCTTCCTCGGGGCTAGGGGTGGGAGATCTGTGGACACTCTAAGGGCTTTCTAAGGTAAAGAGGGATCTCCCCAGTGTAGCTGACGGCAGTGGAATGTGGGAGAGCTGAGGGTCCTGACACCAGGCTGCAGTGTCTGCAGCATGGTGGCTGTCTCTTCTGACTTGGCTTGGTGGGAAGACTGGAATCTAAACTGGGAGAGGATGGAGATCCATCTGGAACAAGAGCAGGATGTTTCCCAAACAATCTAACAGTTCACACAACAAAACTCTCTTTGCGTGAGCCAAATCACCGAAGTTGCTGAACAAAACGGGATACTTGTGCCATAAGCCACGTGCCAAATTTATTTTATCAGGACTGCAGCTGAATTGAAGAGAAGACATAAGATAAGAAAGATGAGACTATTTACCCAAACACTCCTTCGTAGAGCTACTTAGCCCTGGAGGCACCCTCTCTGAATGCTGTCTATACCAAATTCTGTGAGCTCCTGAGAGCGGACACCCGCAGAGCTTTTACCGCAACTCCACTGCAAGACTCCACCTGCCTGTGTTGTTTTCCCTGGAGACCCAGAGAAGGCAAGAAGGTGACGGGAGCAGGTGGGAACCACGTTTCTCACAGAAAAGGCAGTTAGTTACCAAAAACAAACTACTGTCACTACAGGAGAGCACAGTGATCAAGGCACGTAGTGAGGTCAGAAGGTTTCCCACCTGATGGAACTTGCCAGAAGCTCTTAGACAAGCTGTGCCAGGACAGGAAAGCCCTTTCGTTTCTATGAAAGGATCACTGTCCCTCTGATTATAACAGTAGGACTTTTCAGGGGCAGGGGCCAAGTCTAAACCTACGCAGGGCCTGATCTCATTAGATGCTCAGTAAATGCTGAATGACCAAATGAGGGACTATCTCAGAAACTGGGGCCCTCAAATCAGGTACCAGATACCCATTTATGTTGCCTATGAACTCAAATTTCCTAGTTGTGTCTCACCTATACTACAAGCTGAAGGACAAAGTCCTACCACAACAAATTTTCTATAAATCTTTTCTCTACTTATGGCCAAACTTTTATCAAAGTATGGCTATTTTTAAAATAGAATGTTTCTTAAGAGGTCACTTCCAGAGTCACAGAAAAGATGTGACATAGGTCTCATGAATGTGGAGTAGGAAATACATGCTGTTCACAAGCGGGTGGCAAAAGCAAAGGCAGACTGCCTGATTGATTTCTACTGCCCCCTTTTACTTTCTGGGGTAAGTAAACGCCTCAAGTGAGGCACATGGGTCAAGGGGAGCTCTCACTCAAGGATTCCTTCTTTTGGGTGGGTTGTAGAGCCTTTGGGGCTGTTAAAGAATTTTCTCATCATTATTTAATTTTGTATATGTGATATCTGACTCCAGCTAAATTGGAAATTCCTAAGGGGCAGCCTATTAATTTTGCACTCCACGCCCCAGCCCTAAGCCCCACTGCACAGTATGCAGGATACAGCAAATTCCCTACAAATCCTCGTTAAATGAATGAACAATTTGAAAGGTTGAGCCCCAGGCCCGCTTCATGGGACTGCCATCTGTATAGCTGAATGTGGCTCTGAGCCTGGAAGGGGCCAGCACTTGGCTCAATGCTCTGCCATCACCGTCTTCAAATTCTTAACGTTTGCACAAAAGACCCCACATTTTCATTTTGCATTAGACCCCCAAAATTATGTAGCCCAGTCCTGGCTGAGCTTCTCAGCCAAAACAGCGGATGTGTTTTTTTCTCGGAGAGGAAGGAGATACGGACTACGGGAAGGGGTGGATGGTCTGGGCGCAGTGTGTTCTGGCTAAATATTACTAACTGCTTTTCAAAAGCAATGCACTTAAACAATGCAAAAGCCTTAATCCTCCTCGGCACAGTGCGTGCTGTACCTGCCAAGTCAGGAGGATCTCCACAAAGAGAGCTGTGAGCGATTGTCAGCTCAGGGGCATCTGGAAAATTCTGTCATCAAAAAGTAAATCTAAAACTACTCCACCAAGAGATTGAGTTTTTTTCCTCCTCCTCCTCCTCTTCTTTATTTCATTCCAAAGAAATTTGCCTCAAGCAAGAATATACTTAAACAGATCATTTTACAAGAAAGGAGTTTGGCACCAGAATGCCATCTCCACGCTAATGGCCCAGGCTCTTGCCATTGTAACTGAGAGTTTATCCAGGCACAGCTCACGTCCTCCTCCGTGCACCCACCTCACTGACCCAATACTAGAAAACATACGCACCCCCACCCCCTCCCTCAGTCCCTCTTGGCTCCTTCTGCACCCTGTGACAATTGCTAAGTCGGAGACAGAAGGCCGTGCGGTGGGGAAGGCGCAAAGCTGGGCACCGGTCAGCCATGTGGCCAGAGAGCCCCTCTGTTCCGATGCCAACATGTGCACAACAGCTCATGTGGGCAGGACCGAGGACACCCCAGCTGGGCATCCAGCTCCCCACAAGGGCCTACTGGCAGACCAGTCTTCCTGGCTTCAAAAGAAATAAGGAGTAGTTAGGTCCTTGGCCCTGTCCCCTCCTTGTTCCTCCCAAGCTTAAGCCTTAGCTGCTGCTTCACTAGACAAACACATCCAATTTGGCTGCTGGAGTAAAGTTGAGTTTCACTAAGGGATCAAAGGCAGAGTAACAAAGTGATGATGGATGTGAAAATCAGAGTACCCTTCTCTAGTGTTTTTAGGCAGGAAGGAGACTGGGGGTAGGGGCGGGGGTGGTGTGGAGACATCATGATCAGTAATGGCCTAAGCAGCCACCAGATGAGGCAGATGCAGAGATCTGGTTGGCTGCAAGTGAAGGAAACCAGTCTGTTCCCAGGCTCCTTTGTCTGCAAAGCCGGTTTCCTGGCCAGTCCCCGGGGCTGCTCAGGGCACCTCACTGGGACGGGGCTGGGGTGGGGGGGGCAGGCCCTTGAGTTTCAAATGGGGTTAACAGGCCTCACTGCAGAATGATGGATCGGGTTTCATGGGGAAATGGTTTGACAGGACACCTGCCCTTGCCTGTTGACTGGTGTGTTTGAGAAATCCATTAGAGGAATGTTTTTGCAGCTTTAATCCTCTTACCTTCCCCCAGACCCCTCTTGTGCATCCTCTTTGTGTATTCTTTCGGCTATTTTATTAACTTGTCTGCACTAATCAAATGCCAATAAGCCCAACTCTTGTTCCTCAGCTCTCAACAGAAGCCCTGGTCTTTAGGGCCATCTCTGGATTTATAGAATTTCCTTCTCACAGAATTTTGTGCTAAGAAAGCCCAAAATAGTTTAGGCTCCATACAGAACCCTGCCTAGTTCCCTCTTTTCTAAGCCCTCAGTTTCTTAATGGAAGATGTATCTTCTGATACATTACTTCCATAGGGCTCTTAGGTACACAGATTACAGGGCTTTGTTCAGACATAAGTCATGTGATAGGCTCAGTGTTTCCTCTTCACATTTACAGGGTACATCAGGCACTTACCTTCTGAGCCAAGGGAAAATGGGGAGGAAAACAAGAACTTTTGGAAACCTATCTATCTACAAATAGACAGGTTTTATGTTAAGTCCATTTGAACTTCTTATCACCTTCTAGCTTGGATCCTTCCTTTGGCTCAGCAGAACTATGAATTAAATTACAATATTTGGGTTATGTTCATGAATTCCCATGACACAAAACTGTCAAATCTTAATTGTAGGCTCATCCTCCCAATTTTTATACAGTTTACACATCCAGTTAGAGGGTGCATTGCATCATAGCAGAATGCCTCTGGTGTAATCCGTAAGGATCTTCAAGGCATTTCCTCATCTGGGCCTCCTCTTCCTGAGATCTCTCTTAGGCTGCAAGTCACAGTTAAGAAGTCAGGCAAGACAGCGCCTTTGTCTGGAAGCCACAGGGGGTCACCGACATCCCCATCTCCGTGAACTCTGCGGAATATTTATTTAAAAAAGTCATCTTCTACCCATCCAGGCATTCTTATGTAGAGTCAGTCCTGTCCCTTCCCCCTGCATAGGGATAAGCATGTACTTGACTGCTCAGGTTTGGACGGGACCCACCAGATTCTGGGGGTGTCATATTGGGCTCTCTTGGCAATGCTGCCAGGACAGCTTAGTAGCCTCTTGGCCAGTGGCAAGTTTCCGGGCTGATGATTCTACTGCCTAACTCTTGTGGCCTCCAGGCCTCAACTGGCCCTGCGGTGGCTTGTTGTGCCTATGGCTGATGTTACGAAGCATAGAAAGATTTTGCCCTAATATCGCACCCCTCATGCTGACCCGGCCCTTCTCTGCGTCTCGATTGGTTTTTGAAAGATGGCAAAGTTTCAAAGGAAGTAAAACGAAGAGCTTTCTCCGGCAGAACCTGTGGCTCACCTCTCTGCAGGATGGACTTGGGGGCAGAGTTTGAGAAGGTGCAGGGTCCTAGGCATTGCCTTCCTATGTGGGCTCTGGCAGTGCAGGGGCGCTCCCATGCCCCATACTGCTTCACTGATGGGCAGAGAATCACAACACTACTCTCATCCTCCAACTCACCTGAGCACCCATGCCTTGGCATGGCCCCAAGATGAGCCCTCTGAAATCAAGCGCTCTGCAGGTGGGAAACCATGGCAACCAACTACAGAAACAGAGGAAGCCTGGAGCAGAGCTGGGCTTCCATTAGGCCAGAAAGCCCGGCGCCCGGAAAGGATGGGGTTTACTGCGGGATGGGCGAGCGTCTCAGAAGCCACGCGTTCTGGGTAGTGACTAAGCCTTTTGCCAGCACGTAGCCCTGTCACACAGACGGCTGAAGCCAAACCCAACTATAGCCCACAAGGCTGGGCAAAATCAGCCTACTCGATAGTAGGCATTTGACACACACCATGCCCTCCAGGCATCACTGATTTATTCATTCAGCCAGGAGCTACAGAATTGTCTAGTAAGCCCGGCACTGCAGAAGATATCATGAAGACAAAAATGCAGTTCCTAACCTCAGAGACCTGTAGTTTGATAGATGAGACAGGTCAAAACAACACGCAAAGCAGGGTACGATAGCTTGCAAGAGTCGGGTCGGCAGGCTTAGTCCCTACCACCTCCACGAGCATCCCAACCTAGGTCAGGTGGCCTTGAGCTCCCGAGCAACTTAGAAAGGGCAAAGGGAATTGACAGAGGGAGTACTCGTCCTCCCTCCGCAGGCCGCGCGAGTGGATGAATAGATTTCCTTTCATTAGGATTTTTTTCTGCCTGTCCAATTGCACAAATAATTTTGGCTGCAAACCTCTCTCCTGAGAGCCATGGAAACATGACATGAAATTTCTCAAACACACTCTCTGATGAAAGCAAGGCATATGCTCTCCCTTATTTAAATAAAAACAGTCTCCACGGGTATCTAAAAAGGCCTTGGCAGATGCCAAACACACTAGTTGTTCAATCTTGTGTTTCTTTCTTTCCCCTTGAGTTGAGGTGGAGTTTGCACTCAGATTTCAGCAGTGGGAGAAAGCTGAGGGCAGAGAAGAGATGAAAGAGCCACGAGAATGAGGGCAGAGGATCAAAATCAAGACTGGAGGTGGGCAGGAGAGGAGAGAGGATATAAAGGGAGGAGTGGGACAGAGAGAAGGGAAAATAAAAAGGACCTAGTTGGCAATGTCATTAAAACGATGTGCAATAAACTGGCCTAATGTTTCAGGAATTTCTTGGCTCGAGTCATTAAAAATCTTCTTTACAAAAGAAATAAGAAAATGGGAGATGTGATTAATCCTTGAAGACAAGGCAAGGATGGGAGCCACGTCTCCACCGAGTCTGGCAGCCAGATGCACGGAGATGTCTGTAGACCATCTCATTTATCTGACTTCAGTTCTGCACTGAGGTAGGGCTGGTTAGCAGAACTTGGGAGTTTCTTTTGGGACCAAATGAAGGAATGAAATGGTTTGAAAAAACACACTTAGGAGAAAGAGAAGGGAAAAAAAAGATTTAGTTGCCAGTAACCCACATCATACATATTTCTCTGATCAACGAAATACAAATTATAAACTTAGCAATGGGAAAATTAATGTGAATCCTGGTGGTCTGGATCATGAGAGCCAGAACTGGATCCTGACAGAGCGTCTGGCAGGCTGGCAGCCTGCACAGGAAGAGGGAGGGGAGAGAAAACGGGAGGCCAAGGCACTGGGGAAGAATGGAGATGAGCACTTCAGCATGGTCCTCACATACAGAACTCTGGGTCGGAGAGGCAGGGGTGCTGCCCTAAGGCCACTGGGGCCCACAGTGGTGCTACTTTTTCTGCCCACACACCTGGAAATTACATATTCCTACAAGCAGTGGTGGCTACTGATGCCAACCACCCACTACCTCGGAGAGTGTCCCATGAAGTGTCTCATAGGACGTGGAGCCACATTCACTGGTATCTCCCTTCAAAGTTTCCAGAGGTTCCTCCAAACATCTCAATTCCTTGTAAACAGACCTTTAGACTTCTGACATCCATCAATTTTTCTGAGCCCTCCCTGAATCTACTTGTGTCTTCAACCTGTTTATACCCAGAGTTCTTACTTCATTTTTTTTTTTAAGCCTTTTAATATGTCAGGATTTGGTGAAGAAATCTTTGTTCACCTTTTGCATGCCCTTCTTGGCCTTCTGGACTTCAAACATATATTATCTAGGAGTCTTCCTCTTTCTAGACATTCCCTAGAGGCCTACTCTGTGCCAGGCCCTGTGGTCACAGAGATAAATGACAAAGTCTCTGCCCTCCAGGCAAATGAGAGGGCTACAGAAGTAAAGACAGGATGGTAAGGAAGCTGGGAAGAGGAGACCCCACTCCATACTTGGGAAGTTGAGGGTGTCAAGAAAAGATCCCTAGAGAAGATATTCGCATCTGAAAAACTGAGAAGGAATTTGTTAACCCAAGGGAGACAGCAATACTCTGGGAAAGGGAGTAGAGAGGACGGTGTTGCAGGTAGATGGGGCACCATTCCCAAAATAAGGGGAAAGTGCAAGATGAGATGAGGAAATGGCAGAGTCTGGTGGGTCCAGAGGGGAGGCCGAGAGACGGGCTGGGCTTATGGGCTATGCCACAGCCTGAGTCCTATTCCGTAATTCCTGGAGTCTTCACAGGTTGTTAAGTAAAGGAACACAGTCATTCAACATTAAACATGATTCTCCCTCACCCCCCAAAATGCTGGTTTTGCCTCAGCTAGCTTTTTTTCCCCTTTGCCTACATTTTTTTTTCTCACTCTTCAGTGATAGTCCTTTATCTTAGATGGGAACACTGACCCACCTGCAGGGGTTGTACTGTTCTCAGGGTTATTACCAGATTCCAGGAAGGGTTGAAAGTCTAAAAAAAAGGGCCAAAGTAGAAATTCCTAAATTTTTCCACACTCAAAAAAGGGGGAGCCAAGGGATTCATCTGCTGTCTTGATTTTTTTATTTTTTTTTTAAATCATCTTGCATCATGTTCCTTAGAGGGCTCCAGGGATTTCAAGTGAGCTGATCAATGCTTCCCTCGCCTTCCTGTACAAAAGGCTTCTCAAAGTCTGTTCTGGCTCATTGAATTTATAGGTAGTACCTGCTCAACAAACTGGAGGTCCTCCCCTTCTCTCTTAGATTAGAAGGTGGACCTAAGATTTTACTTAAGCATGTGGCTATATGGGCAAAGAACAGGCTGAGGAGGGGAAAGGGTAGGAGTTCTAAGCGTGTCCTCGGTAGAAGACGCATCGTGGACTTGATATCTTCTTTTGGTAAATTCTGACCATTGCTAAATAGAGAATTGGAACCCTGGCTATTTGGGGTAGACAGTTACTGCCATGATGCACTGGGCTGAGCTCACATCACATGTTTGTCTCAGTACTTATACCAGGCCTGATGGGATTAGTGTCGCCAATGTCATTTAGAGATTTCTTTAGAATATCAGAAAATTCTTGTGATATTTAGAATATCGGATACCGCCTATATCCAGTACAAAACAGAAAAGGTTAATAGGACTTCGGTTTAATACTGTAAGGTATTCCTTAGTTATTTCCTATTTAGATATTCCTGCTTAGCTCCTTTTGGGTTGAAGCTGTCAATAATTTTCTTGTCCAACTGGCAAAGCAAAACAAACCTTACAGTATAAAGCAGCTGAATTTCACCCTTAGGCTCATTCTCCCTTTCCAACGGTGTATTCCCCACCATAGAGCTGCCTCAGTCTCTCCCACTCAGCCTGCCAGTACCGCCAAGCCCAGCTTTCAGCGGCAGACTCCCTCCCCCTCCTGGACCAGCACAGGAGGCCACCTGTGTTTCCTTTCCCTCCCCAGCTCTTCTTCCTGCCACCGCCCCTTCACTGCAAAGCAAAGGGCTTGCACAGGATTCCCCAAGATGCCTAAGCTAACAACAAATGTTTTTCCAACTTGGAGCGAATGGTTCCTTCTTGTTTTGTCAAGGACTCACCAGCTGGCTGAAGCAGACTGGCGGAGAGGAATGGCACTGGAGAAAATGCTCTGAAGTTTCCTTTCTTAATCACAAAACATACATTCCCAAAGGGAAAAGAGAAACGGTGAGAAATGGGAGGAGTTACGGGGGAATCAGATGGGGTAGCAAGAGAGAGACAATCACTTAGTAGCTACTTTCAGGATTTGACTGAACTCCCCAAGGAATTACCTCACTCCGGAAATTAAAGTCGCTATGGAAGTGTCTGCACCATCCCAGAAAATACACTGGGCTTAAATCCAAGTACACGATGCTAAGAGTTAAATTCAGTTGTAGGTCTGAGAAAGGTAGGAGAGAACTCAAAAAATGAGGAAGGTTGTCCCACACACATTCTTGAAGGCTCAACTCCCAAGCCTTCCTCAATTCCCTGAAATGGAGATGAATCACGGTTAGCCTGAGCTCCCAATAAAATCTGTTTATATCTCTGTCAGGGAACTCATGGGTTTGACTTGCTTTGTGGCTACCATGTTACTGCGGTCAATATTCTCCATTAGGTTAAGAGCTCCTCAAAGGCAAGGGTCAGGTCTTACGGTACTCGGCTGGAATTCTGAACACTCCCCAATTCTCAGGACACCAATCTCCAAAACACCCACACACTAAACTCAGTGCTGGAGAATGAGTGCTGTTCTCCAGTGGGACTTCCTCACCTCCAGACTGCTGGCTTGCCCTGTGAATTTTGGACTTAACAGCCTCCACAATCATGTGAAGCAATTCTGTAAAATAAATCTATTTTTCCTTTTATTTCCTTCTCCATATATCTAGGCAGGCATGCCTCATTTTATTGCACTTTGTGGATACTGGGGTTTTTGTTTGTTTTTTACAACTTGAAGTTTTTTGGCAAGTCTACATAGAGCAAATCTATCAGTGCCATTTTCCAATAGCATTTGCTCATTTTCTGTGTCACATTTTATTAATTCTCACAATATTTCAAATCCTGTCATCATTATTATGTTTGTTATGGTGATCTGTGATCAGTGATTACAACTCACTGAAAGCTCAGTTGATGGCTAGTGTTTTTAACAATGAAGTATTTTTAAATTAAGGTATGTACTTTTTTAAGTCATAATGCTATTGTACACTTAATGGACTACAATATAGTATAAATATAACTTTTATAAGCACCAGGAAACCAAAAAGTTAATTTGACTCACTTTCTTGTGAGTAGTCTGGAACTAAACTCGAATTATCTCCAAAATATGCCTGTATGTGTAACTGGTTCAGCTTCTCTGGAGAGCCTGACCAAACCAGGGATAAAGGAAGCTAGAGGTATTCTATTTATTGTTTTGTTTTTTTTTTAAATATTTGAGGGGGAAAGGGGCAGAGAGAGAGGGAGAAGGAGAGTGAGAATCCCAAGCAGACTCTATACTGTCAGCACAGAGCCCAATGAGGGGCTCAAACTTGCGAACCATGAGATCACAACCTGAGTCGAAATCAAGAATTGGACACAACCGAGAGAGCCACCCGGGCGCCCCTAGAAATACTGTAATAAAGACATGTCCACAGTGGTCCTTTATGGCCTATTCCAGTTCAGGGTCCGAGCCTAGAAGACCTTAAGGAAGTGTCTGATGGGAATCAGAGGTGGGGGAAGCTGAACAAAAGGAAACACAGCTTTCTGTTTGTGGAATCACTGTCCCGAGGGCCAGGGTCAGCCCAGCCTACCAGCACAAACCAGCGAGTACCCAGTTAGAAGAACAAGCAGTGGTGAGCCAGCAGAAGCAGAAATGGAGTAGCTCTGTGGGCTACGGGGACAGCACGCAGTGCAGGGACACCATGGCTATTCTCCAAGGCAGCTAGGAGGTAGGAATCTGGGTTGGAGAGCATGTGTATACAAAGAGCTGAGAAATTCGCAGGAGGTGGGGTAGTTAGTTCTCTCTTCCCAACAAGCTAGCCCTTTGTCTTGGGTCTGGTAGGAGTGAAGGCTTTGCCATTCCCTGGACTTGGTCTTCTGAAGACTGTTCCCAGAATGGAGCTGGGCACCACATGGCTGGCCACAGGCCCCAGAGCCTCCTGCAGGAGGGCACTCCACAAAAGTTCACCAACCTAAGGGGTGAATGAGGAAAGCCCAGAATTTATAAAATGTTTCAACATATTACTAGCATATCATCCAATCCTTAAAAAAAAAAAAAAAAAAAAAAAACCCCCAAAAACAAAAAACAAGAAAACTCAGGAGATGGATGCTGTAACTATCACTGTGCTCACTTCATAGTTGTGGTAATCTAAGTGATTTAGTGACTTGCCCAAAGTCACACCGACTTCTAGGGGCAGAGTTAAAACTTAAACCCAGGGTTTTTTTTTTTAACTTTCTTCTCCTCCCACCCACCATATTAGTTTGTCTCTTCATTTTATTCACGGGTTAAATTATGGTGACAAAGGGCCCTGTCACCTTCTGAGCATTCCTCAGAGCCAGTCATAGAGACAGCTGCCTAAGGGGAGCTCCTTCCTTTCCTGTCAGCAGACTCACCTTCTAAGATCTGAGGGCAGAGAGAGGATAATTCAGGTACATGCCTGGGTCTTAATGCTTAAAGGCCTTATAGAGGGGTTACAGATCCGGTCTCAATTAAACCAGCATCAGCTTAAGACTCCACATTAGCTTGAGGACTCAAGTTTCCAGCTATAGGATTACTACCCAGTGACCACCTGTTGTATTTCCCACAATGAAGGGGACCTAGGGGTGATAGGATAATTGGCAGAATTAAAGGATAAAAAAATGGGAGAACGTTAAAAATGAAGAATTATGTAGGAGTTTAGTTGAATTATTAGAGGTAAGGGATAGAAAAGAGCTTTCACACTGTATGCCAGCTCTGATGAATTGTGACTCCTTGCCAGGCTGTGTTGAGAACAATTCTAAGGCGGAATCAGAATACAGAAAAAAGGAATACGGTGTTCCCTGGCAAGGTCTGCTGTTGGTTCAGGTGCAGAGTGGGAACACTTGAGCCACGTAGTGTGGCTGACCTCCTGGCGTAAAGCTTATAAAAAAGGAGAAAGGAAGAAAGGAGATCAAAGTGAAAAGTATTTCAAAATTCAAGAATTAGACAAGGTGGTCTGAGGTGAGGCATCAGCAGCAAGAGCGAAGTCTACCGCAAAGTCTAGGTTCAATAGGAAAACAAGTTCTGTGCAGAGGAGTGGGATGGACACCGCCACATGGAATGAAGATGGTATTTACCCGTGTGGGTTCCATTTTACCTGAAGACCAGAAGCCTCAGGTCAACAGCCAGGGGTGAAGTCCAAGAGTACCCCCAGCCTCCAGCATCTAAGTAAAAGAGATGTGTACCAGGAAAAGGTCTGCCGGGGGGCCTCTTCCCCACCCCTGAATCCTCAAGCCAGCTCCCAGCCCCCAATACGGAGAGGTCTCAGCGATCTAGGAGTTCACTAAGACTGGGGAGGCGATATCTTGCTAGGTAGGCCGAACAGCAAGTGCTTTGTCTCAGGATGGACATCTGAACGCATGCAAAAGAGGCCAGAGGAAAAGGAAGCCTTAAGTGGCCAGTGTGGGCGGGTGTGTGTGCGTGTGCAGGGGCACGCCACTGCCTGGCCTTCCCTCTAAATGCAGACCAGGCCTCGGTAATCCCTTCGCCGCTCGGCCGCCCTCCATCAGCCAACCAGCAAAACACAGCCCCCATTCTGCTCAGGAATGTGCTTTCGGAAACTTAATCTAACTGCCAGGTCTGGGCCAAATCCCCCATGGCACGAACCCAAAGACAGCACCCCGTTCTGCCGCCGCTCCCGCCTTCCCGCTGCCTCCTCCAAGCCCGGGAGGCTGCAGTTCCACCCCACTGACTCCCTGTTCTCCGGGATGCGGCCCCTCGAAGCCTGCTCTCTCCATCTCCAGCGCTTCTCGGGCCCTCTGGTCAGCCCCAAACATGTCACTTCTGATTCATGTCTCAATGACGAGCCAACAGCTCTTGGCTTTCAAGCAAGACTCTCTGGGCTTCTGCACAAGCCTCCTCTTCTCTCACTGTGCCTTCTGGGTTGCAACCAAACCCTCCCCTTTGTCCTCACTGCCAACCGCAGATCCCTTCGAGCACCAGAGAAAGAAGTGGCCAGGAATTTTTTACAAATAAAGGCTAAAAATGGTCTCTCCTCACACAGATACACCTTGAAGCAGAAGGAGGGATCCACCATAAATTTTCGACTCTCCAACTATCCCTTCCTCCATATAAAAGGTTCAGGCTGGCTCCTAATTAGGCCGAATGAATGGTTATGGAGTTTCCTGAGTCTCCACAGACACGTGCTGACCATTTGTAGATGAGCAATACTTGTAGATGAGCAGGATTATCCTTTAAAGGCTCGAACACTGCTAAAAGGCACATCTTACTTGTAATAAGAAACCAGTGGAAGCGACCTAATTGCACACCAATAGAAAAAGTGCTCAGTACATATGACAGAGTCCCTCAGGGGATGTTCTAGGGTCATCAGTAACTATGAACCTGCTCCGATGGGGGTTTAAGGTAGGGGGGCAGGTTAACTAGCGAAGGGCATAGACAAACCTTCTAGAGTGATGGCCACATAGTTGTATACATATGAAAAATGCATCAGGCTATTCACTTATTAGTGCACTCTGTGTACTTTACTGGATGCATTTTATACTCAATACAAAAGAACAAGTAAATATGGTCATACGGCCAACGGAAAAATGCTGATCACACAATGTCAAGGGGGAGAGAATAAGGATAGAAACTGTATATTCACTAGTATCATTAAAATAGTGTGAAGGTACGGGCATGCCATTATGCTAATTGAGTAAGTCAGAGGCAAATACCGCATGATTTCACTCACAGGTAGCATCTAAAAAATAAACAAAACAAAACCCAGACTCATGGATACAGAGAAGAGAGTGCTGGTTGCCAGAGTGGGGAGGTTTGGGGTCGGCGGGGGTGGGGATGGAAAAATGGGTGAAGGAGATCAAGAGGTACAAGCTTCCAGGTTATAAAATAGGCCATGGAGATAATAATGTACAGCACAGGGAATACAATCAGTAACAGTGACATTGTATGGTGACAGATGGTAACGAGACTCATTGCGGTGATCATTTCACAATGTACACAACGTATGCTATACACCTGAAACTAATATTGTATGTCAATTATATACTTCAGTAAAAAAGCAAGTATTGGTATGGACAAAGACTGGAAGTGCACACTCCAAAATGGTAATGGTTGTGTGAAGACGGTGGGGTGAGGGGAAATGGTATCTCCTATGAATTCTGTACTTTCTGTAATGCAGTTTTCATTACAATTTAAAAACATGAAAGAGGATATGATAGAAGAAGTGTAGCTCTGACCTCAGCCCTTCTTATAGGATGAGATAACCCCTCCCTGTCCACTACCCTCCTCACCTATATCAGCCAGCACCTTCCTTGCACCCCACAAGCACAGTGAGGGTCTGCCTCTCTCCCGGAGCATGCAGAGTATGCTACCCTGCTTCCCAGAGACTTAGAGCTCACATTCAGTAGGTGTTCCTTCTGCCACCACAGCAAATGGCTCTCACTGTGTGGGGAGGCTCTAAGATGCAGTCAGGCTCCTCCCAGTCCCCTGGGGAGACAGATGAGGAACCCTCCCTGCCCTCTCCTTTCTCCTCTCCTTTTTCCGGAGAAAAGGGTGGGGCTGCTTGATGCTTTCCAAAAGAACATGAATATTGCCTGCGGGGTGTCTCTGTTCTGTTCTCTCTTGGAGTGAAGTCCCTCCAGGGACCTGGGAACCAGGGCGGGGTCTTTTATCCCCTGCTTTTCTGCTTCACCATCTCCTCCCACTTTCCTCCCAGGCCTCAGGCCTCACATACCCCCAGGGACCCCAACCAAACTTTAAGGAGCGAAGCATTTCCCAAGTTTGCTGCTTTGGCATGACTCCTAACATACTCAGGAGGGTGACAATGATGGTGACATGGAAGTCCAAAGCAAGGCTGTCAGGAGTAAGGGGACACTGCTAGGTCATGAGCAAACAAGCTCTGGACATCTCAACATTCTAATACAAATACCACTAAAGTCTCAACAAGGCTCCCTATTCCCCATACTTCAGGCTCCAGGAAAGAAGAGGTCATTCTTAATATATCCTGGCTACAGACTCCACATTAAGAACGGATGTTGGGGCTGCCCTGCAGCCTTCTGAAGTTTATTTCGTCAGATAAGTCTGGTCTCTCATATGTATACAATGGGTAGAAAACCAGGTAATGTGTGCTTTGCACCTGGGTACCATAATATTCCCAAGTGGTAATTACATATTAAGAGGAGCATAAAGCCTTTTCCCGGCATCCCCCTTGGACCAAACCATCCCCAATCTCATCCTCTTTTCTGTTCGTTTTACTCTTTGTCACACAGTTTCCTTTTTGTTGTGCTCTACTATTTGTATCCCAGGCATGTGGACCATGTCTGCCCCTGAAACAGGAGGCTCGGTGTGGGACGGGCAGCTCTGCTCAGACCCACACATGGCCGTGTAAGTGCTCTGACAGTAACCACCATGAGGATGGAGTGTGGGGGATGAAGGGGCAGCTGGCACAAGCACCCCCAGATAACCACGTAGAAAGGCACGGCCACATAGTGTGGCCCATTTCTGGGGCCCACACACACAGTTCAACCATGCTGAGTTCCCCTCTTTCTAGACACCCTCTGCAACAGTGTCCCTACTCAGAGAAAACAGCGTCCCCAGGGCACAGTGGTCCCCCACCATCGGGGACTGCTAGGCAGCTACCACTCTCTGATTTGAAATGTCAAATTGTAAGGCCTCCTTTTTTTTAAAAAAAAAATTTTTTTTAACATTTATTTATTTTTGAGACAGAGAGAGACAGAGCATGAACAGGGGAGGGTCAGAGAGAGAGGGAGACACAGAATCTGAAACAGGCTCCAGGCTCTGAGCGGTCAGCACAGAGCCCGATGCGGGGCTCGAACTCACGGACCGTGAGATCATGACATGAGTGAAGTCGGACGCTTAACCGACCGAGCCAACCAGGCGCCCCTGTAAGGCCTCCTTTTATATGAAGACAAATGACATGGGGTGTGAAGGGCCTGGGGGAGAGAGCGAGAACGGGAGAGAGTTAGAAAGAGGGCACCGTGGCAGAAGGACAAAGGAACAGTACTCACTGGCTAGTGTCACAGTGGCTGGCACGCTGGCCATGGCTCCTGCAGGCATGCGGGCCACACACTGGTACCGTCCCACCGTGTGGTTGTTGAGGGCAGTGACGACCAGCGTCCCGCGGGTGATGAGGATGCCCAGAGCATCATCCGAGCCATTCAGCTCCTTCCCGTTCAGGCGCCAGGTGGCATTCATCCACGGGGGCTCCACCACGCAGCCCAGGATCACAGTTCCTCCCAGCTTCTGGACAGTGGAAGAGGGCTGGACAGTGACCTGGGGGACCTGGTCTGGAGGAAGAACGGGGACGCAGAAGTGAACGGACAACCTTCACGAAACCAATAACATGACCTTTTTAGAAGCACAGCCCCCAGGCAGCCTTTCAGAACTGAGCAACCCAGAGGGGTTGGTCTTTCTCTGAAGAACTCTACTGTCCTTGGTCCATTCTCCAACCTGTGCTCGTTCTCAAAGGCAGACTGGAGTGGCAGCATGATGTAGAGGCAAGAGCTTAGGCTCTGGGGTTGGACGGACCCGGGCCCCCATCCCAGCGCCACTGCTTCTGAGCCAGGTCACTTTTGCCTTTTTGTGTCTCCATTTCTTGCCTACAAAACGGGGCTAGTAATACTCGCTTCACAGGGTTGTCGTGAAGCTCACAACTAATGCACGTGAACTGCCTGCCATAACCTCATGTACGTCCTCAATAAAAGGCAGTTGTTAGTATTCATTCTCCTCTGGTATATATTCGAAATGATGATGATACTAAAATATAACTGATACGGTCTTGCCAAGATGATTTGTCATCTTGTATTCCTGAGTGTGTCCCTGGAGGCCAGTGGGAATGAAGTGTTCTTCGAAATCCAGGAAAGGGCAGGCCTTTTTAAACGGTTCCTACTGAATGTGTAGTATTTCTACTTGACACGAGGGGCAAATGTTCTTTGAGACGGGCAGGCTGAGAAAGGGAAGGAAAGCACTCACTCAAGTCAGCGAAGCAGCCTGCTGTGGCTAAGAGGAGGCAGGCGAGGGTGACTGCAGGCCTTTTTTCTCTCCGGGTCGTCATCATCCCATGCAGCACGGTGTCACAAAGGGTCCAAGCCAATGTCCCATAAGCCACTGGAGTCACTCAGATGGCTACTACAATCCCCTGCACCACTCTGTCGTGAGAAAGAGAGAAATGGCTGCGGTGAGTGACGATGCTCGGGATGCCACTGTGATAGCCACAGCGCCTGACTTTGTGCCCTTGCCCCCTGCCTCCATCACACGTGCTGGCAACATTCAGAATGTTGACCTGACCAGCTGCTGGAAGACCAAGGAACACGGTCATGTCACTTCTCATCTAAAAGAAGCTTCTTTTAAGTAGACCCCTTGAGCTAGAAGGGGATTTTATTGTGGTACAACAGCTAAAGCCTTGCCCAGCATACCAGCAGCAACAAGGGCAGGGGAGCCCAGGACTAGAGGGGCTGGGCTCGGCAGCCACGTTCAGGGCTCCAGGCAGTGAGCGCCTCACACACATGCTGGAAAGGATGACGTGATCTTTACCATTTGCTTGCAGAAAGCCAGATGTCCACGGCCACACGGCATGCCATTCCGCTGGTACGAGACCTGTAGACAACACCGTCATGCATGCCAAACCCCTCCTGTAGGGGATGTTACTAATGAATCCTGAAGTCTCAGAGATTCCAGGAAGATCTCCTGTTTTGATTCACCCCTGGCTCTTCACCTATTTTCCTATCAACTCTCCCGATTCCTGGGATCAGCCTACCCTCCTCAGCTTGTGTGTAACCTCTACCCCCCAAACACAAACACAGACAGAAGTCACACATCACCAAGGCCCCTCGCCTTCTCTTGCCCCTGGGTGCTAGAATCCTAGTGTTTTCCATCTCTACAAAATTTGTACTCTTAACCACTGTCCGTGATGCATCCCCACCCCTGGAACAACGTTACTTTGAGGCTCTACGCTACACTGTACCTCCAGCTACTGGATGGTGCGTCTCCGCTCTCAGCCGCCCTCTTACTGCCTGCCTGGAGCTTTGACTCTGCATCTTCCACAGCAGTAATTCCTCATGCCTCCTTCCTTAAGCTATGGTCCTTAAAAGATTCACCAAAGTCATATGCAGGCAAGTGTACATTGTAACACATACCTCTGTCATGGCTTAAATCAAGATTTGCGTCTATTGTCGTGGTACTTACAGAACTGTCGTACTTACAGAACATTAGGCCAACAAGGCCAACATCCTTATTAGGTAGGGAGGCATTAGAACGAACTTCAGATAACATCAAAGGTAACATGTCAGTGATCTAGACAGTGGATGCATCTTCCTGAACCATGCACATGTGCCAATACAAATGGTAGATTTCCAGGAGGGTGACCTATATTCAAACTGTCCACTCTCTTGGACCCGTTTACCTAACCAGGGACCCCATCAAAGGCCTATAGTCACCACTGAAAAGTGAAGGGAAGTAGCTAAGCTGCCCAACGGAGAGAAATATTGTGCTTACCAGTCTCCGGAATTCTGGGCACCTGTATAGTCTGCTGTAAGAGCCCGTCTTCAGCCCTCCAACCCCATCACTCCCAACAGGCAGATGGAAAGCTGGCCTTCAAGACTCTTGCTCTGTGCCAGGAAGTGCTTGGGATTTGCCTCAACTTTTCCCTTCTCTAGGCTCCTTTGGTTTTTTTTTTTAACCTGGCTAAGTTAAGAGGGTCACATTTGCTCTGTCCAACAAGCACCCCTCCAAACCAGATCTGGGCCCTAGCCCCACACTCACGTTCAGAATGTTTTCCAAGGCAGAGTCCTTTTCCCTGGATTCTTAATCCCTCCCTTTGCTTCATGTCTTGGACAACAAAGGACCCCCAAGACTCCTCCACTGCCCTGGAAAGGACAAGGGGGCCTTTTCTGGATGTTTGAAAGAAAATTTTTGAGGAAGCTTTTCACGTTTTTTCCTGTCAAGTTACAATAATCTCATGATGTAGAGAGAACTTTTACTCTTTCTCAGACAACCCAATAAGTCATGTTATCAGCAAAGTGCAATTAGGGAAAAAGCGGCAAAGGGGGAGTGTGGCTGGGGCGGCAGCAATGTGGGAGGGAGTCTTGCTAACCTCTTTGCACAAGTCTTCTTTCAATCTTCATACAAACTCTACAAGGTGGGGATTGTTATCCTCCATTTTACAGGTGAGGCAGCTGAGCTCCAGAAGCTCAGTAACTTGCCCAAGGTCCCAGAACCAGAGACTGGGAATGAAACCCAGGCTGGACTCTTTTCAAAGCTCTGTACTTTTAACCCACAAGAGGAGCCTTTTCACATTTTTTCTATCCGTGCTCTGCACCTGGTGGGTGCTTAGCAGACAGAGTTGGAGAAGGTGTGCTGTAGAATGGGGAGGGATTTTAACAGTGATTTCTAGAGGAAATTTACATTAATAGATTCATAAACTAGTACCAAAACGCAAGCTTTTGGTGTCCTCTGAATTTTCCAGCTACTTGTTTTAATTCTCTACTTTTCCCCAATGAAGTAACATTTATCTAGAACACTGCATGAATTACCAATTAGAGGACTGTAGGGAACTTGATCTTGATGTGTTCCAGCTTCCTCAACTCCTTAAGAAGATTGTTCACACCTGTTCCATCTCTGCCCCAAGAAAGGAAGGCGGGGAAAGAAGGAAGGAGGAGGCAAGGACGAAGAATATGAATATAAAGCAATAAAGGGCAAAGAGAAGACAAGCAGACAAAGAGGACAGGGGGGCTGTTTCTTATCTGAGCACAGGGAGGGGGGGCTCCAGAGGTGTTTGGGTTGTAAAGTCGACAAAGGTTTTACTGAGGAAATTCAGCCCAGACCCCCTCCTGCTTAATGAGGACCAGCCAAACAATTACTGTTACTTCTGCACCCTTGGTAATTTATAGGATTCAAAATGGAAACAGACCCCACTTTTGCTGCCGGCCACCATCCTGCTTTTATAAGCAACCAGGAGAAAAGAATGGATTTGGGGAGCAGGAGAGAGTGAGAGGAAGCAGGTATCTAAAGAGGGAGAAAGGAGTTAGTTAACTCATTAATCCCCACTACGGAGTTGTAAGCAGATACCACTTAATGACCCCAAAGCAGGTCACACGGAGCCTCATTCACAAAAAGCAGAACTCTGACAAAAATAGGGAAGCAGGGGATCACTACAGCTGTGATGTATATATTTAGCAGCTAGGAAAATTGAGTTGCTTCCGGGACCAAGTTACCTAGTGAGCTTGGTCTAGAAAGATAATTCCAGAGACCTAAGTTTCTGAGAATTTTGTGGTGATGATAAAGATAAAAGGCAACTAAGGCTTATTTGGAATACCTAATTGCAGTGTAACTCTGTCCCACTGTGAAATGAACAAGGTACAATTTCAAAGTTGGTTGAAGGCAACAGTAAGGCCTGTTATTTTTCTTGGCAATGCAAACTGCATCTAGATCCTTCTCATTTTCTATGCATTTTCTCAGAAAAGGGGGGAGAAATCAGAAGCCGAGGAAAGGGAAAATAAATTATTGACAAGAATTCCTGACTGCGGCTTAGGTACTTGCTAGTTTTAAGCGTTATTTGGACAAGAAAAAGAAAAGGTATCTGAGAAATTTAACTGCTGACATACATGTTCCCACTGAAACAATCTCCACCAAGCAGACGTTTTTAAACTTTCCAAAAACAACAACAACAGAATATACTTCTGGGGTTGAGACCAATGAGAAATTATAGCCTCGGAGTATTTATTTTGTGAGAAAATTACAAACAACTGAGAATCGATCAAAAGCAGGAGGCAGCCAGCTCCACCTTCTCCCAAGAGGACTGGCTGGAGCACAAGTGAGACAGAGGAACGGGAGGCCACAGCTCATCCTTGATCCCCCAGGGCACTGCAGTTCTCTCTCGGAAAGGAAGGGAAGCCTTCCTGGTCTTAAACACAAAACCCACCCGTTGGATATCCTATGGCCAATAACCAAGATGAGCTAAAGAGAAGAGCATGTGATCTAACAGATACCATAGAGGGACCTATTTCTAAAAAACAAAAACAAAACATTCTTTCAGTGACAAGAACAAGACATGACAAAGTTTCGTTCAGGGGAGCTAGCTACATGAAAAAATAAACATATTTTTTTAATTTTTTAATGTTTATTTTGAGGGAGAGAGAGACAGAGTGCAAGCTGAGGAGGGGCAGAGAGAGAGAGAGGGAGACAGAATCTGAAGCAGGCTCCAGGCTCTGAGCTGTCAGCACAGAGCCTGACGCGGGGCTCGAACTCACAACCTGTGGAGATCAGACCTGAGCTGAAGTCAGATGCTTAACTGACTGAGCCACCCAGGCGCCCCAGAAAAAAGAAATATTTCTGACCTGAAATTATTATTATTATTACTATTATTTTTTTTTTTTTTTGCAAATTCCCAATTCTGTAGAGTAAGATTCACTTTTCCCAAAGGTCTTTGAAGGCAGGGAGAAGTTTTGCTCATAAGAGATGCTCCCAAGTGCCAATGGGGGAGAGCAAAGAGTGGAAAGGGGTGAGTGCTGGCAGCCACCCCCCTGCCTCAAAAAGAGGGTGCGCTCCTGCTCAGAGGAGTAGCATTGGGGAAATCTCAGGGAAACAAGTGATTCTAATTCTCAGAGGGCTGAAGATGTGAGTTTAAATAGACTTAGGAGAACGGTTTAAGAAAGGTCATTTTTACTTAAAAAGTTGTACTTTTACCCACAGACCTAATTAAAAAGAAAAATTTTTAATTAGGAGGGACCTCAGAGAAAATGAAATAATAGCTTAGAATAACACCTATGGGTATGGAGTATTATAAATGAGAAAAGCAAGGGGCAGAGAGGCTAAGTGATTTGCAGAAGGTCTCTCAACTACTTAAGAGAGATTTAGGACTCTAAGTCAGGCCTTCGGACTGCTAGTCCCAGGCTTTCTCTACTGTTCCAGTACTGCCTCCCAACAAATGGTTTCTAAGGTCATATTTACCAACTTCTTGGAACTACTTTTAGAACTAAATTCGGAATATTTTTGAATCTACTTTCTTATGCAGAAAAATGATGTCATCTGGATCATTATCTATAACTTTCTCTGTGGTTATTTTCATTCTTTTACCATTTACATCCTAATCTAGAACATCCTCTTACTGTTGTTCACAGATTTTCTGCAATGGTGAAAATATTCTGTATTTGTACTCTAAGCGCTAGTCACTAGCCACTTGTGGCTATCAAATACTTGAAGTGTGGGTAATGTGACTGAGGAACCACATTTTTAATGTAACCAGATAGGGCTGGTGGTTACCCCATGGGGCAGTACAGTTCTAGACTGAGATCTAGAATAACTACCCAGACCACTCTGATGTCAAACAGGAGGGAACAGCAAAGATTTGATATTCTTAAGTTTGAGCCATGTTCTAGCCAGTCTCTAAATATAATTCTAGCTTCTTTCTTGTCCAAATTTTGTCTATTAAAAAAAATTATATATATTATGATTTCACTATTATCAGGTATGAAAAAATAATACTGTGATCTACCATTGAAGACAGCATGCAAGTCCCTGTACTAAAAGATGGATTCTGTCCTGAGTAACTTACAGCTTGGGGGATTAAGTCAGCCAGTGTTCAGCACATATCCATAAGCTCCTCATTACCCAGTTGCCTCTGCAGCTGGCTTAGAGCCATGTGACTACTGCTGGCCAATCAAGTTTAAGTGAACATGTCAAGCGTCACTTCTAGGCTAAGGCTGTTAAGAGCTACAGAACCAGAGCTCTGCTTCCATTTCTCCTTTTCTCTAGTCCTGGTGACCATCACAGGTTCCAGAAAGCATAGCTACAAGATGAAAGAAGTCAATGCAATCTAGGACAGGAGAAAAAATAAACCATTGTTGCAAAAAACCACTGAAATTTTGGGGATTCCTCTCATGTAACAACTTTAGCATTCTTTACTCTAAAACCTTACTTAACTGATTACAGTGGCAAGTGAGAGCAGAGGGAAGGGAGCATTTTCAATATGGGGTCTTCAGGAAAGGTTTTCTGGATAAGGGGTTGGGAAGGCCCCTTGGGATATGCATATGTAAAGAGCTGAGGGCAAGGCTGGTGGGAAAGATCTGTCTGGAGGACAGTACATGGAGCAATCTGGCTGTTACAGAAGGCTTATCTGAACAGTGGTCACCACACTTTTCTGATCTTGCTTTCTTATGAGTAAAATATTCTGGGCAAATATCCCCACTACATTCACGTTTATTCATAAATTAAATGCATGGGCTGCCGAACTAAAATTTAAAAAGAGTAGGTAAAAGTGAACCGGTGTTTCAATGACTTATTGATCATGATTATTTTATAATATAATTAAAGCTAATAGCTTAAAAGTGAAATAAGTCAGGCAGAGAAAGACAGATACCATATGTTTTCACTCCTATGTGGATCCTGAGAAACTTAACAGAAACCCATGGGGGAGGGGAAGAAAAAAAAAAAAGGTTAGAGTGGGAGAGAGCCAAAGCATAAGAGACTCTTAAAAACTGAGAACAAACTGAGGGTTGATGGGGGGTGGGAGGGAGGGTGGGTGATGGGTATTGAGGAGGGCACCTTTTGGGATGAGCACTGGGTGTTGTATGGAAACCATTTTGACAATAAATTTCATATATTGAAAAAAAAAAAAAAGCTAATAGCTTAAGACAGAAAAGCCTATTTAGGATTAGGTGTGTCCCTACCAATAGGGATGTAACCTCTTTCAAACAGTGGCCCCGAATGTTAAATATTTTGCTAACTTCTCATCAGATAGGGTTCCATTATCATTGTTTTCACTTCCTTATGTGGCTTGAAGAGGGTCAGCTCTGCTTTTTACTTCCTGTGAGCATGTGCTTGGATTATTTGCATATTCTTCCGCCATAGTTTCTTTGAAGCAAGCTCTTTAAGCCACCTTGTCCTTTCATGAGCATTATTTTAGTTAAAACTAAATTCTATAACCTGTAAGTCCACTTAAGAGAACAGGAAAACTGGGGAGTGAATAAGCAAGTGTGGTCCCCACTGTCACACCATAGAGATCTCTTGCTACTGTTGTGCACATTACTGTGATGTACAGGCTAAAGGTACCAGTGTCAACGCTTAATATTAAACATCAGGAAAGCTGAATTTCTTTCCTATTCCAATGGAATTTCTTGTATTTCCCTTGTGGAGCTTGCACTCTATTTTGAGATTCCAGAAGAATGGAAAAGAGGCAAGGTAGGAAATTGAGATCAGGTCATGTTGCGGAAGCCTAGGGAAAAGAATTTTAAATTAACACCACAGACAGATGGTTTTTGAAGAGGGAATATATAACCAAAGTGGCATTTGCACAACCTGGGCTCCTCATTCACTGAACCCAAAATTTACAACAAGCTGCTAACCAACATATTCAGAGTCTATTTCCACTCAGGTAGGCAAACCGCTTTACCACCCATGGAACTGGAAAGGAGGAGTCTGGAAAGGAGGAAACCAACATACCATCTTGGTTCTGCAGAGGAATCCCCCCCACAGAGAGAAGCCACCTCTGCCTTCTGAGGAAAGGGACGATGTGGTCTCTTGATTTGCCCACTGGAAAAATCTAATTTTCTCCCACCTGCACCACTTGAGGAAAACGTTACCAGGGAAGTCACCTTTCTTTGTCACACATACCCCTTCCTTCAATTTCTCTTTAAGAAAAATTAAAAAATCTAGCCATAAGGGGGGGGGGGGAGGAACCCACAAACTTTAAGAGAAAAGGAAAACCACTTCCTTTCTTCTCCACTCCCTTCTCAATTCCCCCACCCTATTCCATATAAATTCAATTTGACAACCCTGCTAATTGGATAAACGCAACTCCTACACTCCTAGAAAGCCATTCCCTTTTCTTTTTTTTTGTTTTTGGAGGGCTCAAAACAGGGTGATTGTGCCCTTCTTTAACAGGGATTCCATCTGCTTTATTTCTCCCTCTCCATTCACCACTCCTCGTGAATATTTATGAGGTCTTCCCTCCCGGCCTATCCCCCTTCCACACCACCTCCACCCCACCTTCCTCCATCAACCTCCCTCTACCCACCCTGCCTCCAGCCCGCTCTCCCTCCTCTGAGGGACAAAAACCTTCCAAAGGCACCCCCCCTCCTTGCTTTAGATAAACACAGGCAGTGTCAAGTGTGAGGAGTAGGGGGAGGTGGGAGGGGGTTCAACTGCCAGTCAAGCCCCCGGCCTTCAATGAGGCCCAGGGGCCTACCCTAATCTGCTGCATGCTTGCCATATGGGGGCTGTGTTGCCCTGGGAAACACTAACAGGCAGAACGGAGCTTAATAGAGTCCATATTCATTGTAATGCAGTGAGATAGCTCAAGGCACCACTGCCCCTTCGGTCCAGTTTCATTCTTCTGCTTTCCTCTTTCTTTCTGGTTTTCCTCCCTTTTACTTTCTTTCTTCCTTTCAAAAGGAACGGGCCCCCAGAGAGCTCTAACCTGGAGAGGTCTCAGCTGGCAGAAAGGCTGGGCTTTGGGGTTGGGAAGGACAGTGCTGGGGTGGGACGTGGAGCTGGTGGGGAGAGGGGAGAAGTGGGACTCCCAGGGCGGTCGAGGGGGGAGAGAGGTGCGGCACCTGCAAGGGGACGCGTGCGCTGGCTAGAGTGTAAGAGAGCGTGTGGTGGGTCGTGGGTAGATACGGCCCATTGGGGCCTTGGAGCAAAGAAACCTTCTCATTTATTCTGCTACCTACGCCTAGGTCTCCCAACATCACCCCAGTCTCCAATGCCAGTCAATTTAAGGTCATTAAAGCCAGTGGCATCTACCTCCCTGAGGTGTCAGGCCTTCGGCCAGTTCCCGGCTCCCCACAGTTGCCTTGAAAAGTCACAGGCGACGCAATGGGATGAAACCACTTCAAAAATAAATAAATCCCTATAGGGGCAGAGGATCCACCAGCCTGCCGTGCTGGGGCCCACCTCCTCCTCTGGCTGGCTGGCACTGAGGAAAAGGTGGCAGCTGTAGTCTGCCAGAGCCAAACTAGGGCATACAGGGCCCTTTGCACTGGGGGAGCGGGCTCTCTAGCAGATTAAGCCTTGTCATAAGTATATCTGCCGGAAGTGAGACTTGGGAGTCCTGGAGAGCAGAAGTGATCCTTCCTCAACGCCTCCAAGGGAAGGAGAGCTGATAACGTGGGAGGGGAAAAGGACGCATTTCTCCCAGTTTCTTAGAAAAGATATGCTTTAGCATAGTCACAAATTTAAAATCAAGATAGAAAATAAAAGCAAAGAAAAGCTATCGAAACCTTCGTATACACCCCTATGGCTAAAACATTAACTCTGTGGTGTCTAGCATGTAGAAAGAGACCAGTAAATGGTTGCTGAATGAAAAAAAAAAAACACATATTTGCTCCTATAGGCTCACCACTGCTGACAGAGAACTTGAAACTCTTTATTTATCCAACTGATGACTACAATCAGGGTTGAGATGGGGAATAGTGCTTTAGCAGAAGCATAATGCTCCTAGCAAAGGTACAGCAATGCCATAGTGACAGTGCCACAGTGACGCCAGTATCTACCAGGAGGACTTTTTGTTATCCACATCAACCAAATGCCACAGTCAGGCAGGCTAAGTCACATGAAACTTCTCAAGCAAGGCAGATACCGGTGCCTGTTGTGGTCTAGTTTTTGCCCTCCAAACCTGGTATCTTCCACTTGCCTTGCTCTTACCCCACTGAGATGCATCCAAAATCTGTGGTTTCCTGAGCTCAACCCAGGGGAGACCAACAGTAGGAAAGTACATAAAAGTCCTTACAATTTTTCTTTGCTTCTTTTAGCTTGATTTTAAGGCTGTATTACCTAACAACCCTCCAAGAAATGGTACAGTGGGTACTTTAAGAGCCAAGGTACAATTTCAATTCCTGGCTAGAAAACCTAAACAGCATGTGGTTATCTGAAATGCCAGCCTCAGCATCAAACCCATTTATATCCATGAGGGACCCATGAAGGTGATAATCCTTCCCTGGGGACTGTACACCAGAGAAGGTGAAGACATGCAAAAGAACAGGGTTGTACAGGACTCAGAGCACTTATCCTCTCTACAGAGGAAGCCTGCCCCTCCCACTTCCTTTTTTCTGCATGGTTTCATTCCCAGTTGTTTGACCCCAGCATACTGCATGCGTTACAGAGAGGTGCTCCACAGAAGAGCTAGTGGGGATGCCTGGAGCGTCACTGAAAGCCACTCCTGAAGCACTCTGGAAGCTCAGCAGAGCAGTCATGCTGTCCCCAGGCTTCCCTGCAACGGACGCTCTGGTCAATAATCTTACCACTGACGTGCGTGATGTGGTAAATGCCAGAACGGCCACTCGGGGAAAGCGGAGACAGCTTCTCCGGTCTACAACAAATACTTGCTTTTCATTTCACTGTTCAGAGGACACCCACTAGTTTGAGCATACACACATATACTCCACTTCACCTTCTCCCATCTTTCCTACCTATGATCAGTCATATGGATTCAAAGCAGCCGGAGAGGGGCACCTGGGTGGCTCAGTTGGCTAAGCATCCGACTCTTGATTTCAGCTCAGGTCATGATCTCATGGTCGTGGGAGCCACAGCATGGAGCCTGCTTAAGACTCTCCCTCTCTCCCTCTGTGCCTCCCCCCACATGCGTGCGTGCCCTCTCTTAAAAACAGAAAATAAAAATAAAGTACCAAAGGCAGCCAGAGAAACACAACACAAGCCGCATATGTCATTTACAATTTTCTAGTAGACACATTTTACATCAGGTGAAAATAACTTTTAATATCTTTCAACACAATATACCCCAAAGAGTATAATTTTAATAGGTAATATAAAAATTAATAAGGTGTTTTATATTGTTTCATACTAAGTCTCCTAAACCTAGTGTGTATTTTATATTTACTACACATCCCAATTTGGACAACCCACATTTCAGGTGCTCAACAGTCACATGTAGTAACGGCTACTCCTGGACACCACAGGCCTAGAGCCCTCCAGCTGGCTCCCTGACGCTCTCCTCCCCCCATCTAATCTGCCTCCCCATCGTCACCTACCTTCCTTCTAGAACATCAAGCTCAGCCAATCAGTAAAGATGATAAATGGTAGCTACCACCCACTGAATACACAATTATGAATTGTGGCCTGTCTCCTCCAGGCCACACTTCATAATTCATCTAATTTGATATAATCCTCCCAATGGCCCTGTAAGGCCGGTATATATGATCAACACATTTTATAAATGAAGAAATTAAAACTCAGAGCAGTTACATAGTTTGTCCAAGATTATACAGATGGTAAGTCAGTCAGGATTTGAACAGGTTCTAACTCTAAAACCTTTTTGGTTCTTTTCCCTCTAGTGCTTTAAATGAAGTATAGCAAAATAATTGATGGATTGTTATGCAGCCATTAAAATGGTAACTATAAAGGTCAAGCAGCAACATGAAAGATGTGTAAAGAATGTTAAGGGAAAAACATATCATTTTGGCATAAAACATGTAAGCAGTTGGGGGAGGCCTAGAAAGGAATAGGAAACACAAGCAGCTGATCTGAAAATGTGAAGGAAGTAGGAGTGATTTTTTTCTCTTTTCAGGTTGGTTCAAAACAAAGCAACTAATAGACCCACCTTCCACAATTTCCTATCTAAGTATGATTAAATGAAGTCCAAACTCCTTCGCACAACCTTCTGGGTTCTTTGTAAGTGGGCTACAGTCAACCTTTTCCAGGTCTTCCTCCCACAAGCCCCCAAATCTGGGCAAGCTGCATTTTTACACTCTCTCTTCTAGCAGAACCACCTCCCCCTTCTCCCTTCATTGCATCAGGGGAATTCTTAATTGTCCTTCAAAACTTATTGCAAATGTCACCGTACGATGCCTCCAATGACTATTCCACAGTGTTTTGCACATTATAACATTTCCATAATAATTTATGGATTTGATCATGTGTACGTAATGTGCCTCTGATATCTACCCTCTGACCGGACTACAAACTTCCTGAAGGCAAGGATGTATTAACTTTATCTTAGTAACCCTAGCATCCAGAAAAGCTTTGGCACATCACGGGGGCTCAGCCAATGTTTGCTAAACTGAAGGGTTGTTCAGATTAGAAATTTGAGATTGAGAAGGACTGTCATCTGACCTTGGACCTATAGGAAAAATGCATAGAGAAGGGTTATCAGCGGTGGGACCAAGGGGTTTTTCTACAGGAAAAGGACTATAACCATGGCCCTTATTTTCCAAAACCAAATGGCCCTTAGAACAGTGTAGGCATCCCTGGAGGGGAGGGCCAAGTTGTTTGACAGAAGTCAGTGCCTCTGCAGACACTCCTATGGCTTGGGGTCTCATTCAAGAACCTTCTTGGTTTTCCTTATCTCTCTTCCCAAAACAAACACCCTACCAAGCTTGAGACATCTGGCTTCCTGCAGCCACTGAACTGCAAGGAATCTAATCTAGGAGGATATTGTGAGTAGGTAATATCTAGCCATTATCAGTATGACCCTAACCTTGAGGCCAGGGTGGAAGGAGATAGGCACGGAGACATGGGAGAAGAAGAAATCAGAACACTGTTGAGTCAGAAAGAAGGATGGATTCAGGCCTGAAGAGAAAGCATGGGGAAGGGAGGAGGAACAAGAGCAGAGATGTGGGAAAGGCAGCTAAATGTGTTGAGCTCCAAGCCGGGTGCTGGGGGCTTCAGGTACTTGATCAGTTTTAATTTCCACAACCCAGGGAGTGTTACTGTCCCCACTTTACAGATGGAGGGAGAGGTTATCAAAGCCCTTCTCAATGCTTTAGCACATTACGGTTTTAGGAGTCATCTCAAATTTTTATTATAGAATTGCTCTTCTGCTAAGTGACGATGTTGGGACTCAGCAAGATCAGGTACTAAGAAACCATTAGGCTGGGGTTTAGATATGAGCTGTACCACTTCTCTCCCTTGGTAGACGGCAGCTTTGGGTAAAGTGCTTAATCACCGAGTCTCAGTTTACTCTCTGTGAACATGAAAATGTTAACACCTGCTTTTCTGAGCTGCTAAAAAGAGTTAACGAGATTGAGTGTGAAAGCAGCCTGGCATATAGCAATCACACAATAATTTGAGGATGTCCTGGAACTTTTCTGCTGAAAGCCATTCACTGGAGGTCTAATTTCATACAGTAGCACTGCCACCGAGGGGGCTTTTCAATGAATGTCCTTTAAGACTTAAAGATGTTGCATTTTAACAACTCCAGACACATGTGGTACCATCTCTGCTTGTTCCTTATAGGCTGTCCAAAATTAAGCAATGGCCTGATTTTGCTGCACTACACACACACATCACAAGTTCAAGAGATAGTCTCTGTTGAAAACTAAAAGCAGTAATACCTATATCCTATATAGTGTTTTACAGAGCTTCACAATAGCCCCGTGGGACAAGAAATCCATGGACAGTGCTATAGTGTTCTCAAGTTTCTGGCAAGACTTGGTTTCCAGCCTCTTATCCTCCATCCAACACTAGCCCACATTTACATCACTGAAGCTAATAACTGCTCCCCACCACCTCTCCCTCACCCTGTTTATGCCCTCTCTCTGCACTCTCTTGATGATGATAATGATGATAATGATCATAATTTCTCTGTAGTGTCTCTACATGTTCACAGAGAAAGGGGAAAAGATCCTCATCAGACAATAGGTCATTTGGGACAAGAAGTTACAAAGAAGTGTTTATAGAGAGGAAAACATTCCCTCCCTCTAACCCCCTTCCCAGCCCCAGAAAGGAGCTCACCTCCAACCTCATCAGCAAGCGAACAAAGCCACAACAAAGCCACCTGCTCTTTTCCACCTACCTGTTTCTAATTACAGCCCACGGCCAGGGCTATATCCACACAAGTAAACAATGAAGTAAAATGGTAACATAGTGACTGGAGAGGAAACAGGAGCATCCACTCTCAAACCTTCTGGTGCTCATGGCAGACAAAAAAGTCAATGTAAAATGCATTAATTAGAGTCCAGATAGAAAGCACAAACAGGGTATATAAACAAACCTGTTCCAGGACCTGAGCACTTAAAGTAGATCTTAACTGCTTAATGTTCTCTCTTACGAAAAAGGAAAAATGATCCCGTTTAAGTGATCAGTGTGTTAACACAAGCGTTACTACCTAAGGCCAGGACTCCACTCCATCTGAAAGCATCCGCTGAAAGCAATGGAGCCCTCAGAATAGGAAGTATAATGCCTGGAAGCACACCAGAGAGCAAGCACTGCTCAGTCTGCACATACACAGAACCACAGAGATAGCATCTTCCCCGAATCATCAGGAGCAGTAGCAGGATTTGCCTCAGAAGCACAGAAAGACAAACGAGGGCATTCCACAGAACCATCGCGATCGCGCTAAGAGCAGGCAGTGCGGCTGGCAACCCCAAGTCACACCTGATGAGAAGTACAGTCCCTGGGGCAGAATTCAGGTCAGTTCAGCAAACCCCCACGGAGTACCCACTAGGTGCCACACACTGCCAGGGAGTGGAGGCAGCCTCCTACCCTTAAAGAACTTGGAACCCAGTCAACGTTCAGCTTTGACAACATCTTTCTATTACACCAAAATTAACATGCATCACGACCTCAGGAAAAGATCAAAGATAAACCATAGATTTTACTCAACACAGGCAAGGAACCAGACCCACTAACAAAGGCATTAGGGGATTGACAAAAGAAATGGGTCACACAGCTGAGCGTGCACACGTGCACGCACGCGCACATTCTCAGGCCCTGCTCAGTACAGAAGGTCAGTCCTCCAATAAAGCCCGTTTCTATCATCCATGTTTATTCCTAGCGTAGTCCTAGAAGATCACAGTACATCAGCTAAGGTAGGATAGAGGCTTAGAGCTAATAGAGGTCAACAAGGATCTCTTAAGCCTCAGCTTTGTCACCGTCACCTCCCACAGTGTATCGTAACCTGTTTACAAGTCTCTCTTCTGGACACATAGTAGGTGCTCAGTGAATGTTTGATAAGCTATAAAGACCTACTTCCAAGGGCTTTTCCAAGTCCAACTATTGGATCCTTGGAGTCTGGCTCTGACGAACCCCCAAAGGTGCTCTCACTGCAAAGCAGAACTTGCTTGAGTTGGGGAAGATGATGCTTGAGTGTCTGATATCCCTGTTCCCATCTCCCACCAGGATCTGGTCTGGGGTTCTCATTAAGTGGAGAAGGCAAGCATGACACAGATCTTTCCTGTGGTGGCATCCAAACATGAGGTGGGTGGGGGCGGGCTTGCCAAGGAGGAGGTGGGGCAGAAAATGTGAAGAGAAGTATGCACCTGAGGAAATGCTCTTCCGTTCAAGAGGCAGGTCCCCGGCACCCGCTGTGTGTCAGGCAGTGGTTTGGAACCCAGCTCTTATCCCCCTAGAGTCCTGCATTTCCCCTGTGCAAGTACCATCACACTATTTTCAGTCTGCCTGGCTACTAGAACAAAGGCTTCAGGGATCAGGAATGGTGAGGATATTCACAAGGGCACTGTCAATGCGTAAAACAGTGCCAGGTATTCAGCAAATACCTGTTGAGTGCACCAATAACCACCTGAGACACAAAGGTCATGGCAGAGATAGGAAAGAACTCTAGTCACCTAGTCAAGGAGGGAGCTTTTCCTCAGTAGGAGAAGCTGGACATTTAGGAAGCTTTGGGGCTGAAAAGACTTTGATTTACTCTGCTAGGTGACATAATCACCACCAACTCCAATTTAGCTGTCAGCTACAGTCCTTCTCCATACCCTCTCCTCCTGATGATTAGGCAACCAATGCCACCGGGTGCATATCCACACCCTCCACGTGACTCAAATCCAGACTCAGGTTCTGGGACCCAGAATGAATGACCATCAGGCTGCTGCTTTTTGGTCTATCTGGCTCCTGGTTCCTAGAATGATTCAACCAAATGCTGGGCAAGAGCAGCCCCAACCCCAACATACCAACACATACACTACGCTCTAACAGGCTCATGCGTGCTGACAGGAAATCCGAAGTGTTCAAATGAACAGCTAAGCCTCGGAGTAAAATAGCCAACCTTAGCTGAAGTCAGGGCCAAGATGGGACATCAGGAGCTACCGGTCTATAGTTGGCATCTGACTGCACAGTGACAAGGACAAGGTCTCTCCTAGACTTTTCTGCGAGCCAGAAACTCTTACCCTGAACTTAGAAGGAAACGACTTTGATGTAGGACAATGAAACCTATCACACACGGGGATGATGAAGAAAAAAACACATTAGTAAATAATCTAGAATAATGACTGGTACAAAGTAGTTGCTCAATAAGTGACAACCAATTATTAAATTTGAATAATTCCCTTTAGGGTTACTTTCCCTTTAGGAATTCCCCTTAAGAAAACTTTTCATTAGTCTGATCCTCATTGCAGATTTATCTCTCGTATCTCAACAAAGGAGTCTTACGAATAGGTAATATCTCAGGGGCCAGACACCCCCACTTGCTCTCTGGGCATATGCATTCACAACCTCTAAAACAGAGGTGCATACACACACGTGTGTGCACACGTGTGCCCACACAGCAAACAACTCCAGTTCCAACTGGGAAGTGTGCTTCACAACCATGACAGTTTACTTTCTTTCCCATCTGACCTCATACAAACCCACTTTCTTCACCATTTCCTTGACCCCCAAATATACACATTTAGTCCGCAGCCCACCCCCACTTTTTCTCAATTACGAAGCTCTTTTAAATCACCTAAAATGTAAAATAAATACCCATCTGGAAACCTGAAGCACGCCTCGGTCCGTCTGTCAGTTCCTGCTTCTGCTGGAAGCCCCCTACCCCATCTCCCGTCAGTTCTCCCCAACTTGTAAAGCACAGTGGCCTCAGTGCAGGGCTGGCACATGCAGAGTAAGCAAACACATGGAGTCTTGCCAGCTGGGTCAGGCATCACTATTTATAGCAGGGGCAGAGAGTGGGGAATTGGAGCAGCGTGGTGAAGGGTCAGGAGCAGCGGGGGTGGGGATAATTCTAGCCTGCTATTCCCGGGCTCCAACAGCTGCAAAGAGGATCCCCTGCCATTCCCAGGTGCAAGCCATCCTGGTATGACTAATCCCATCACCGCGCAGGCGGGAAACTGAACGCCTTTGAGGGCAGAGAGCCTGCTATCTTGCTCATGATTGTGTCCCCAACATGCATCTCAATGCTTGGCACATAGTAGGAGTGCAATCAGTATTTGCTGATTAAATGAATAGATGTGCTCCTTTCTTCCTGCCTACCCCAAAAGATTATGCCACAGAGGGAAGAGGGAAATAGGTGAAGGAGACGTTAGAGAGGAATGCCTAAAAGGGCACTTTTAAAAACCTACTGGATGTTAAAATGTGATAGAAAAAATAATCTAGGGGGGCACCTGGGTGGTTTAGTCGGTTAAGCATCCAACTTCGGCTCAGGTCATGATCTCATGGTTCATGAGTTTGAGCCCCGCGTCAGGCTCTGTGCTGACAGCTCAGAGCCTGGGGCCTGCTTCGGATTCTGTGTCTCCCTCTCTCTCTGCCCCTCCCTGGCTCACACTCTGTCTGTCTCTCTGTCTCTCTCTCAAAAATAAATAAACATTAAAAAAACTTAAAAAAAAAAAAGAAGAAAAAATTTAGGGAAATGCTATGTTACGAAAAACTAATTAGCTTTCTTTTTTTACTACAGGCCTTTTCAGAGCCTTTAATATGCTGTTATGTATCATGAATCACCAAGAGGGGGATAGAGTATGCACTGAAGTCTGAACTCACTTAACCACAGGCCTGGACTTACATGACCACAGGCCCGGACTTATTTGACCACACTACTCTTTTTTCTCAGAGTACCATTAGTGAGGAGAATTTCACCAAATATACTTTGGGAAATGCTGGCCTAAGAGGTTCCTGGAAGATATCCCAAAAGCAACTTGTAAAACAGTATGATTCCATTTTTGTAATTTAAAAAATTGCATTATGATATGTGGTGTATAGTTATTTGGAGGTCATGAGACACTTAAATGTTAACATCATTTATGTTTGAAGATTAGGGGATTTGTACTTTTTACATTAAATGTTTCAGAAATATTCAAAGTGGTTAGCTATGTAGTTATCACTTCTGTAATTCAAAAGATAAATTTGAAAAAAAAAAAGCTATATCCAAGTAGGATGTGATCACTGCTATTTAATGTTCCCACAGGCCGAGGACTTCAATACCCAACAACTCCTTGGGCCATAAATAGACTGCTCTTTGTCTCATTGTCGTATCCAAAGAGATTCCTGTGTCTATCTCTAACAATCAACTCCTTTGGTTTGTAAGGTATCCACCAAGAAGTTGGTTTGCTGAAATTGTCGTGTTGGGCACATGAACATTTCAAGACTCTCTTTTCCTCCTAAATTACTGATTTCCTAATTTAACTGATTTGTGAATGTAATCAAAATTCATTGAGATTTAGTAAATGGAACCTACCAGGTGTGTTGCAATATGAGATTAAGGCAGATATTTACAATTAGAAGAAATCATCAGTCAGTGTAAATCAAAGAAAAGTACTCGACCATCTGTTGAGTTACTCCATGTGGGACCGTGTACACATGCATTATCTTGTCTAACCTCTAAAAACCCTATCAAGTAGGCCGTACTTCCATCCCTATTCTACAGATGCAGTGATTGAGGCTTAGAGAGATTAAGCATCTTGCTCAAGCGAAGGCTTCAAAGCCAGGGCTTTTCTCCTTCCTCTGACTGTTGGGTCTTGATGTTCCCGGTCACTTCAAGCAGACAGACAATGAACCGTTTTCCAAAGAAGGAACTCAGAAAGGCTGGAAAAAGCCAAAGTCATTCTGAGTCGGAGTCATGCTCTAGCTACTATGTTTTCAGAGGGAGAGGTTTGGCAGGTACCACACTGCACGCTGCATCTGCCTCCTCCTGAAGACGCGTCGCCCCCAACCCCACTCAGAGTCAGCCCTGAGGTCTGAGTGCCTGAATCTCATCCAAAAGTTGGCAGCAGTGTTTTGGGTCTGGATCCAAGTTCTATGCACCAGCATGCAGCAAGAGATAATAAAACTCTTCCACTTCTTAATCTGGCCTCTCTCATCTTCCTCCTGTTGTTACACAAGCATTAGATCGAAGGTTGCCAACTCTGGCTGCATAGAAGAATCATCTGGGGACACTGAAACACACCAAGGCCTTGGAAGCACCTCACACAAATAAATATAAACCCACCGTGGAGGCGGGGGCAAGGCATCAGTATTTCCAACCTCCTTCCTGGAAACTATAAGGTGCAGCCAAGCTGGAGAACCCCTGGGTGTTTCTGCCGTGGTTTGGGGGACCATTTTGATAAAGAATGTCTATCAGAAATGCCTTGGTTACATTAGATGCCGTCGTTGGAATTGAGCATTTTGTATAAAAATGTTCCTTACTAAATTATTTTAAAGAAATTCTTGTAATTTTTAAAGCTAATTTTTTTTTCGATTCCAAAAATTGAGTATCTTAATATATTTTTAAGGAATAAAACATTTTCTCAAAGTTTCTCTTAGATTCCCTCAGATATTTTCTGGACTTTCAGATTCTTAGTTTTCCCCTCTTCACCCAGAAATAACAACCCAAGGAGAGGCCACCACTGGAAAGAGCACCTACTCTGGGGGCCAAGAGAGCCTCCGAGGTAGAAAGTGAGATTCAAACAGGTTCCTGGGCCACAGTAACCCTTGCCAGTCTGGGGCCATCACCACTACTTCTGGGGCCTGGGACGTTACCAGAAGACAGGAATTTTTCAAGCACAAGCGCATTCTAGTGTTTGCACATCGGAACCTGAAATAGCAGCGAGGACTCCCTTCACAAAGCAGAGCAGTCTCCCGGGGCTCACAGACCACCAGGAAGTGGGACAGGCGTTGACCATCCAGGGCTCCCACATTGACTTAACACCATACTGGATCAGAGGGTTCTGGCTCCACTGGAACTGTCTCGTTGATGTCCAAAGGGTTAACAGCCTCTAGCTGCCGGCCTTCTCCAAAGAGGACAGGATTTTCAGTATGGTCCCTACCAGAGGAGGAGACAGCTCCCCACCCCAACCCCTCCCCCTCCACGGCCCACCCACTCCAGGAATGAAGCTGCTGCTGCCCAACATATACCCAGACTGGTTTCATCTCCTTCCAAATCCATCTTGTGTCTTAACTTCTGCCAAGAATAAAAATTAAAACACTAACACACACATCATGCGTGCATGGGAGGGGAGGACAGGGCTGGGAGCTTAAACTGAAAAAGAGCAGGCGGGGAGTGGGGCGGGGCAGGTCACTGATGAAAGTCAGGGCCTGGAGAGTTTCCCTGGGGTCTGCTGTAGGCCTTCGGAGGCCCCCCGCTGGCTACACCCAGGGTTGGATCTGAGAGGGACGTGTTTGCAGCATCTGCCCTCATGTTCCTCCAACACCCCATTTCCTATCCACTGACGTCCCCAGCCCTGCCCAGAGGGGCACAGAGCCGCGGAGCTGCCCAGCACTGCAAAGGCTGGAAGTGGACTCCATTCCCCACACTCGAAGTAGCCCCGTTCCTTGCCAACTCCACAGTAAATAACACAGCACTTGGACTGACACGCAGGCCTGGTGGTGCAGGCGGCTTGTGGGCTGTTTGTGGCCACCCAGAGAAACGGGTCTGGGGCTGGAGCCTCTGTTCCCAGAGCCTGCTCCACCACACCCACAGCCCGCAGGCTCCAGAATCCAGGGGCCAGGCAGAGAGAAGCCTCAGTCCAGCTCTCTCGTGTTGTTTCTTGTTGCTGCATTCTTCTTTCCCTCTTCCTAGGCAAAAGCAGGAGCCCCTTCCCTCTAGAATGATGATGTCTAACCCTCCACACGCTCAGGATTCCCCAGGTTCAGATAATCATGCCTTATCCAATTCTGAATCCTACCATCTGCCCACTTTGGGTGAAGTGCTCCCCAAACGGTGAACTAAGCACTCACATGACTTGCACCTGCCCAGATGGAAGCCCCCCTCCCTCCCTCCCTGTCTCGTGGAATGACTTGCCTTACAAGTCAGTCAATGTTTACTGAACGCCCATTCGATCCTAGGTCCTCAGAATCCAGAGATAAAGTTCGGGCTCGAAGAGCTCAACATCTGGTAGGAAGTCACACAGAAACATCTCAGAGCCCACGGAACAACTGGGAATCATACTTGATTGCCCCAGGCTGGTGTTCCTTCCTTTCCCCACCACTGTGAGGCGGGTGGGGACACTGGATCACACACATCTTCTTGAAAGAGCAATCTTGTGGCACCCATCCTTGTCCCATCTGGCACATAGGATAGTCATGAAAGCAAACTAAAGCAACTCTTTGTCCTGAAAACGGTGATGATCTAGATGACGGGTAGATGGGGTGCAAGTGCTTTAGTTTTAAATAAACAAATAATAATGAAACTTTTTTTTTTTTTCAAAGGATAACTAGAACTTCTCAAATCTTCCCAACCCCACACTAACTTCCAGGAACCGCCCCCCCCCCCCCCCCCCCCCTAGCCACTAACCTCCCAATGTCCTCTTGGTTTAACCAAACAGCATTTTCTTTTTTTTTTAAATTTTTTTTCAACGTTTTTTATTTATTTTTGGGACAGAGAGAGACAAAGCATGAACGGGGGAGGGGCAGAGAGAGAGGGAGACACAGAATCGGAAACAGGCTCCAGGTTCCGAGCCATCAGCCCAGAGCCTGACGCGGGGCTCGAACTCACGGACCGCGAGATCGTGACCTGGCTGAAGTCGGACGCTTAACCGACTGCGCCACCCAGGCGCCCCCAAACAGCATTTTCAAAAGCAGGTTTCAGTGAGTGCTCAGGTTCTGGTGGGGGAGGGTTGTTCTTTTTGACCTTGAAAGTCTCCCCAGTATTGGGCCAAAGAGGCAGCCCTGTCCCTGAAAGGGGACCGCTGGCCACAGCCACGGGAGACCTGCAGAGCCCATCTCCCTAGCTCTCTGGTGCAGAGACCCAGAGCTCACTGACTATCCCCCCATCCCCATGCCCTCTGTCTCCTTTCTGGGGTTTTCTGTCCAGAATGTGCCCTCACCAGCAACACGTCCCCAACTTCTCTGGCTGGCTTTTCTCTGACTGCAGAACTAACCAAGTGCAGATGCCTCAAGGTCCAGGTAAAAGACCATCAAGAAAACTGGCTTGAACTTCTGAATCTATCACTTTTCTCTGGACCTCCATTTCTTTCTCTACTATAAAATTCCCAAGCATACCATAATTGACAAACTCTTCTAAATAGCCAAATGCTCTAAGAATATTGGCTCTTGGGTAAGAATTCCAAATTGGCCATTTATCTCAAGCCAAAGTAATAACGATGATGATGATAATGGGGGGGGAGGAGGAGGAGGAGAGGGAGGGGAAGGAAGAGGAGGAAGAGGAGGAGGGGAGGAGGAGGAGGAGGAGTAGGAGAATCAGGAGCATCCAGCATGTACTCAGACCAAGCACTTTTCTAATGAGAGAATGAGGATAATGCAATTCAATGTGAAATGACCGCTTGTCTGGATTTCAGAGATATTCATAATCTAGGTTAGAAGTGTCTTGTGGGCAGCAGGCTCAGTGCTCAATAATCTGTTGACTGATCAACTGAAACTTAGGCCACTATTTCATGGTTTTGAACGTGTTTTGGGCCTACCTGGAAAGTGCCTGAAGAAGCATAAATACGACTGCTCTCAAGCAAGGCTTACTGCTGGCTGTATGAAATGAAACCTTAAGCGACTAAAGAGAAGCAGTCTGTGGGCATCATGAGGTCCAAAGGATGGCATGCTTCACACTAGGGAGACAGCTCAGACCCTCCATCCTGGGGCAGCGAAACATACCCCATCTTGTCTGAGATACAAAGAAACAAGGTCTCACTGCCTTTCCCCCATGCAGACCGAGGATGTTAGCATGGAATTTTTGTTCATTTCCCATGCGGGGAAAATTAGTTCTGCCTGCTTAGGATTCCAGCTCAATTTGGCATGCTATTCCTCTATACTTTCTGACTCTGAAAGCGCAGTTAATAAGGAGCCTCCCTGTTCCACTACCATTGAGGCTGGCTTTTTCTAAAGAGGGGAGGAGAGTGGCAGTGGGTAAAACTGGGTTTCTGCATATTGCTCTGGAAAGTACTAGAGAAGACCCAGACTGCACCAGAGACTTTCTTCCATGAACACTTCCTGAAGCTCCCCAAACTGAGCAAAGCCCATGCTGTGCCTCCTTGAGCATCCCGTACTAACAGGCAATCACATCTTGGGAGGTCCTGGCATGATCCCCACTGTATAGAATGCCATTCCTTATCCTAAAGGTGATTTTTAAAAAAATTTTTTTTATCAATGTTTTTATTTATTTTTGAAGGAGAGAGAGACAGAGCGTGAGTGGGCGAGGAGCAGAGAGAGAGAGGGAGACATAGAATTTGAAGCAGGCTCCAGGCTCTAAGCTGCCAGCACAGAGCCCGATGCGGGGCTCGAACTCACGAACTGTGAGATCATGACCTGAGCCAAAGTCAATACTTACCCGACTGAGCCACCCAGGCGCTGCAAGGTGATTTTTTTTTTTTTAAATGCATCATAGGGTTGCCTGGGTGGCTCAGTCGGTTAAGGGTTCGACTCTTGATTTCAGCTCAGGTCATGAGCTCATGGTTTGTGAGATCGAGCCCCACATTGGGCTCTGCACTGACAGCATGGAGCCTGCTTGGGATTCTCTCTCTCCCTTTCTCTCTGCCCCTCCCCTGCTCTCACTCTCTAAATAAATAAATAAATAAATAAACTTTAAATGCATTGCATTTATAAATTTATATTTTAGTAAAGGCTATAAAATCAACCTTCCTGAGATTTCCTCCACCCACAAATCAGTAGGAAAAAACCCCAAAACCCAAATGCTTTAGCAGATCAGATATTTATCTCTTGGTTCAGGAAAAGTGCCCCAGCTACTAGACACTCTACTTAGCATGTACCTACAGAAGCTGCTCTGGGATTCTTTTCCTCAGGACTCTCACTGTAACTCCTGTGGGGACAGAATGTTAGGAGGGAAGCAGGGGTGAAGGCTGGGTTTGGTAAGGAATATGGGGCCCACACTAACATGACTCAGCAGCTCTCTGTCGTCTGCCTCTTTGGGCAAACTGAGGCAAGGGCCAAGGGTCCCCCTGTGTTGATGGTCAGTAATCACTGTCCCAGCCTCCTAGGCTCTGGAATGAGACCCAGGAAGACAAAAGGCCAGGATGCTCTACCCTGAATCCATAGTTAACAACAAAGTCAAGGGCAGTTTGCCTGTAGAGAGTATCCTACACTCCATTGCAATTGTGCTCACAATCTTAGTGGCAAACGTGGGACGGGCACTATTAGCCTCGACTTGCACCGGGACAACTCGGCAGAGCCAATGTATGGCAACCGCAACCTGGGGCTCTTTAGTGAGTCACTGATCAGGATACAGAATGGAAGGTGGCGGACTGGGTGAAAAAGGAAAAACCGGAGGAGGACGGGCTACGGGCATGGACCATCAGCATGGAATTTCCATAGTCCAAAAGCTGACCTTCCAGGGGAGCCAGACTCTTCTTGTTCCTTCACTGTGAACTCTGACACACCTGGCTGGAGTCCTTCAGCACGAGAGAGTTCTAGCTGACCTCAGCTCGGTGTTTATTCCAGACAGGAAGCAACGAAACCTGGGGTCTAAATTTCACTTCCTGTTCCCCAGGGTTGTAACTCTCTGTACCTAGTAACCGCCTTTCCTCAGTCCCTGAAACTTCTCAGCCAAGTTCAACCAGATAACCCACAGGACCCCATTCACATGTGCTTTCCTTCCCCTAGCTGGGGCCCTGGTTTGAGTGGGATTTAAGGGGCTCCCTCCTTCTGCTTCCATTACAATATCCATCATTACCACTTATTCCCCCAGAGCACCTTCCTGTTTGGAGTGACTGGTGAGTGCACGGAATACTGAGGTTCCTGCCTCCAGCTCCCAAGGAATCCTGGCTTGCCAGGCTGACTCAGGAAGGAAACCTCTCTGGGCAGGGAAAATGTTCTCAGTCTCTCTGCTCCCTACCCATCTTCCTCCCAAATGACCACAAAACAGGCCCCAGTGCTTGCTCTCAGGGCTCAGCACAGACACCGCTGGGACCTGTGCAGGGCTGACAGCAGCAGAGGCTGGGGGACGTGTGGCCGGCCAGCGGATGTGGGTGTGAAGGAGTGCTGCCTGCCTGGGGGAAGCTCACTTCCCCACCCTCCTACCCGGCTCCAAAGCAAGTAAAACAAACTACCAAGGAGGAAGACAAACAGCCCCATGTGCTCCTCCTGCCTCTACTTAGGAATGGGACAGGAAGGTCTGCACAGCTGATACTTCCAGATGTGGAACCCAAACACGGGCAGCTCCTGACAGTTTACTAGCCTGGGCTAAACTCCGGTAGCACCAGGGCCAGGCATGTTCACTGGGAGATGACGAAGGGATAGGACCCACTGGCTCTGGTCAGCTGGGTATCAGCACAAGGCTTTGGAACCCTCCTCTGCCAACCCCTCTTACTCCAGACGCATGAATGTACATGGGGGAGGGGGAGGGGACAGAAGGTCATGTTTAGAACTGGAAGAGTTTGCCAAGTAAAAGAAGCCGACCTGGAAACACTATACATTGTGTGATTCCAACTATATGACAATCTAGAAAAGACAATCAGTAAAAAGGAGCAATGGTCACCAGGGATTGGTGAATGGAAGGAGGGAGGGCCTCATGAGTGGAGCACAGGAGATTTTTAGGCAGTGAGATTTGTATCCCGTATGACACTGTAATGGTGAATAGTTGGTCACTATGCATTTGCCAAAATCCATACAATGTATAATACAGTCGACGTAAACCATGCGTTTTAGTTATTGATAATGGATCTAGGTTGACTTGTCAACTGTACAATTGTAACAAATGTATTGTACCAACATCTGATGTCAATAATATGGGCACTGTTCTGGGGGTGAGACGTATGCGGCAACTCTATATTTTTCACTTAATGTTTTCTGTAAACCTAAAATTGCCATTAATTTTTCAGAGTTAAGAAGTTAAGGGGCACCTGGGTGGCTCAGTCAGTTAAGTGTCTGACTTCGGCTCAGGTCATGATCTCACACTCTGTGGGTTTGAGCCCCATGTCGGGTTCTGTGCTGACAGCTCAGAGCCTGGAGCCTGTTTCAGATTCTGTGTCTTCCTCTCTCTGCCCCTCCCGGACTTGTTCTCTCATTCTCTCTCTCTCTCAAAAATAAATAAACATTAAAAAATGTTAAAAAAAATTAAAAACTAGAGGAGGAAGCTCAAGCCTTCAGTAACCTGAGATGCTGTAGATGTTGGGTCTGGGGATCCTGATAGTGTAATTTCTCAGGCACATTTGTTGTCAGCACAAGACCTTCTGGGATCTTTATCCCTATTTTTATTCTTCCTCAAGCTTCTAAATCTAGAAGCAAGTCAGAAATGACTGAGATGCAATTTGAAGTCAGAACTATCTCCCTCTGGGCAGACACCCAAATCATGCTGTCCCTTGTACATGGCTGTCAGCTCTCCAGCAGAGGAGACCATCTCTGTGGCCTGAGTGCCTAGCATGGGGCCTGACACCCACCAGGCCTCCTGTGTGTAGGGAACAGAACTATTCTCAAATTCACCACATGCTCCTCATGTCCCGGGCTTGTGGTTCCAAACCCGATTCAACAGAGCTCCAATTCAACTCTGGTCCCTGTGCTATGGAAGGGAGCGGTAAAATGGATTGTCCGGGCACACTTAGGAAATCCCAGGTGAAAAACTAGACTGTAGAGCTCTTGGTGGGATGAGAGAATGAGCTGGGCTTCTCCGCATCTCCTAGCCAGGCTTAGCACAGTGCTAGGCATAAAGGACACACTCAACAAATTCTTGTGAAGTGAGTGATGAGGAAGGGAGAGGAGACAGCCATTCTTATGCTCCCCTTACAGCTGGCACCTGTCACACCCATGGACCATACTGCAGTCCATCGCCTTGAGGAAGAAAAAAGAACTGGGCTACTTCTGCCGTGGCCTAGCACACAGCTCCCTGGTATTTCTGAAACAGACACTCAAACAGTATTAGAATTCTCTGCATCACTCTCCCACACACTCCCCTATACATATACCCAGGATGTATTTTTCTTATATAAATCCATATGTAATTATTTACTTTTGTTTAAAACTCGTATTGCACTCCTTTCTAAAAAGCCCTGCAGACTAGTGGTGGTGGTCGGAGGTGGGGAATTGGGGGGAGAACACCAATTACATACCCAATTCCATTCCAGGCACTTGGAAGACAGTGGGGAAAAAAAGTCCCTGGCTTCATGGATCTTTCATTCTGGAGGGGAAGTAGGCAGTAAGCAAATGAACAAATGAACACCTGTCGGGAAGTGGTAACTTCGAGGGAAAATAAATTAGGTTGCGGGGGAAGCAGCAAGGAGGCCTGGGTGGGGTGGCTACAGAGTGGGCTGGGGGAAGGTGAGGGCAGAGCTGCAGGGGGTGGGTCTGAGGGCACTGAGGCTTTAGTTTTCTCTGAATTAAACAGGACTCCCTGGAGAGTTCTGAGCAGGGAAGTGACCTCCTCTGGTTGCTCTGGGCTGCTCTGCTCTGCGGGAAGTTGAGCTGGTGGACAGACTAAAGTGTAGCAAGGTCGGGCATGGGAGTGGAAGCAGGGAAAACCCCGAGGAAGCTACTGTAACAGCCCAGGTAAGAAGTGATACAAGACCAGACCGGGGTGGTAAGAAGTTGCAGGATTCTGGATACATTTTCAAGGCAAAGCCAATATTATTTGCCAATTTAAAGTGCAGTGTGAGAGAAAGGCCAGAGTCAAAGAGGACTCCAAGGTTTTTGGCCTCACTGGTAGCATGGAAGGTGCTGAATTGGAGAGAAGCAGAGGAGGCAACTGGGTGAGGATTCTGTTCCTACTGACCGGGTCTGAGGACTGGTACCTAAGGGCCTTTCCCTATCGTGGGCTCCTCTGTCCCCATCTTCTCATTCCTGTATCTCTGCAGAGCCTTCAGCAGTGGGCCTTCCCTCAGTGCAGCCCTCTACCTACTCACCCTTCTACCCGCCCGGTTCCTCAATAACCCCCACTTCCACTGCTCCTCTCTCCTATTCTTTCCCTTCCTCCTAAGAGCCGCCTTCTACTGAATGCTCACAATGCAGTTAATATGCATCATATGCCATATCTTGCTTCCTTTCTACAACCTTAAGAGATTGGGTTCTCAGGGTCTAGATAACTAGCCCAGGGTCATACACCTAGAGATTGGCGAGGCCAGGATTCAAACCCAGGCCCGTCTGGTTCCAAGGCCCACACTTAACCAGGATGCCACACATCTCCAACCTGGAAGTGGCCCTGAAATGCCGCTCCCTCCTGAACAACCTTCTAATAAGATTCTCCTCTGTCCTCTTAGAGGGGATGCCCCAGACACTCCCCAGACTCCTCTGTTGTTCCTCTCTCAGGAAGAATGGTAATCAGGATCCCCTGGCCATGAGATCTTTTCCTCTCCCAACTCCCGCCAGACCCTGAGACCCCCTCATTGCCTCTTGTTGCAAGAGGGGGAAAGACAGCTTGTCCGGAGATGGGGAAGGCTTTCTGGTAATAGGATGAATCACCTCTAGTCCAGGCTCCTGCCCTCAGAAAACAGAAACCCACCCAACCCCAGAAGCAGATGCAGCCCATAGGCCCACACTCTGGCCTCTGGCCAGTTCCCAGCATGCCTTGTCTCCTAACTCATCTTGGGAGAGCACAGATGCCAGGGGACTTGGGATTTTGATGTGAGCAGAAACATTCTCAATCCCAAGCGCTCTCTTGTGCTCTCTCTCTGCATCCCAATAGTGCTCTAAAAGGCAGCTCTGTGGGGACAGAGGAGTAAAGTTTCATTCAGTTTCTGGGACTCCTCTCAGTTACCCGACAAGTTGGTCACATAATTGTTTCTTTCTTTAAAAAAAAAAAAAAGTTTATTTATTTATTTTGAGAGAGTGAGCAGTGAGCAGGGGAGGGGCAGACTGAGAGGTAGAGAGAGAATCCCAAGCAGACTCTGTGCTCTCAGCACGGAGCCCAACGTGGTGCTCGATCTCAAGAACTGTGAGATCATCACCTGAGCAGATATCAGGGGTCAGATGATCAACTGACTGAGCCACCCTGGTGTCTTGCATAATTGTTTCTTAAACCCAAGTGTCCTGTGTCGTTCCTCCTCCCCCCTCCCCTGCCCCACCTGGCTTCAGGCTATCCACATTTGTTAAAGAAAAACAAGCAACTAAGAGCAGCTATGAGTCCACAGCCAAATCTCCACCACTCCCCTCAGCCAGTAGGGAGAGGTCTGTTGTGCTCTCCTGCAGGTAACTGCCTGTAGAATTCTTTCCGCTGGCTGTCCTGGGAGTATTTGCCTGGAAGGTACCATCTCCTGTCAGTTACCTGTCTGTCAGAGCTGCTACCTCCTTCCCCAGGCTATTTTTCTGTACAAGCTGCCACTTCTCCTGACCAGTAAAAGTGTCTGCTGGGCCAAGCACCTTCTCCCCCTCTCCCCACTGAGGGCACAGAGGGCCTGCTTGATCAGACTTGCAGAAACCCAGGGAGCAAGTGGGTTCAGCCGGCATCTACAATGGACACGGAGGCTCAGACAGCCAGTTCAGATGATGTCCTGCGAGGGGGGCGGGGGGAGGGGATGCGGGAGAGGCAGGAAACATGTTTGAGATGAGACCCAAGTGCAGGCGGCTTTCAGAACTGTCTGCAAAGTCTGACGGGAGCTGCATGACAAAGCGTGGCTTCCCCTGTGCTGCCGCCCCGGTCAAAACCTTCCAGCTGTGGTCCCAGGTTTCAGTTCGTGTCTCTTAAAGCAAGTCTCATAAAGGCACCCACCTGCCCCTTCCACTTTGTTAGTTGAAAAGGAAACAGCCCCAAGCTAAGGGGGCTCTGCTTAGGGGGAGAGACTGGGCATTTTCTTTTCCCGCAGAGCCTGAGTTTTAGAGACAGCAGTCTTGCAACGAAACCTTGGCTCTGCCACTTAATGGCTGTGAGGGCAGAACAAGTCACTCCAGTGCTTCAAGCTTTGGCCCCTTGTCTGCAGAACAAGATCACACTGCCCGTCTCCACAGGACAGTGGGGGGGGGGGGGTGCAGGGAGAATGCCTGTGGACTTAGCACAGGGCCTGGTACACAGGGCCCACTAAAGGCAGCTATCATTCTCCACGTCTCCGGAAGGACGGGAGAGGCAGGTGGGGCTGCCTCCTTGGCACTGGCCTTCAAGGATCTCAGCCTGCCCTCTAGGCCCAAAGCTGATTCCCTGAGTGCCGAGGTGAGAATAGTAATTCTCCCCTCCTGTGATAAAGGGTACCTGCCACTGTGTGTGCTCACCCTCTTGAGGGGGTCTCACCGCATAAACGCAAGGCTCCGTCTATAAAATCAGGGGGGACAAAAATGAACTCCTTCACAACACCGCCCTCAGTAACCTGTTCCATTTTATTCACCACTGCTCAAGACTTTGGTGGTGTTTTGGTGACGGGGCATTGGTTGCCAACCTTCTTGTTCCCCTTTGGGCAGGAGAGCTGAGCTCCCCCACTCCTCCCCTCTCCCATTGTCAAAGACCACCCAGTGAAACTTGCTGGCAAACTGCCACAGTCCAGACAGGCGAAAGCTGGGCCCAACCACCCAACCTCCATCTCTGCAACACAAGGCTACAGAATGCAAAGCACCTGACCGTGAGGCTTTCGCCTGAAGCTAACGCAGCCTTCATGATGGCAGACCGCCAGTGGTCTCAAGGAAGGTTGCAGGTGATTGCTTGGAGGGCCTGCACACTGGAAGGGTCATTAGACTCTAACTCTTGGCTATATGACACAGTGGATTTTTATGTAACTTGTTCACTACAAGACATCCACTCATAATGACAGAGGTAAACAACTGTGAATTTCCATTGCTTTATGTGGTCTCACTGTGCTGACTGACTGCATTATGAAATCCCCCTCACGTGGACACAGGTACATAAAAAAGGCAGAGCTACCATAGCACTGCTGTGGGCTGACAGGCATTGGCGAGCAGAGAGAGTCAAGTAGCAGGGATGATCTGGGAAAAAATTAAGAGCAGCCTCTACTTTCATAGAAAAGTAATAAACCCAGAACCCCCCAATTTTCCTCTCCAATTAACTGTGACCCATACCTAATAAACCTGCTGTGATCGTAATGTTAGGTAAACTCAGACTAGTAAAGGCACTTGGCTGGGACTACTCTGGAAAAATCCTGGCAGGACCAGGGAAGGTGGGGGAGGGTTCTGTTCAAGAGTCCAGTCCAGCCCTGCCTGGGGGGGACCTCCAAGGTCAGCCACCTCCACAGGCCCTCTTCTTCTTACCTGTAGCTCCCATGCTTATGATCGTTACCTCTCTGCAACCAAGGAGGTTTTTATTTGTCCCTAAAACGAACACTTCCTCACTGGCTACTCTGGGAGTGATTTCAGAGTTAGCAAACCTAGTGCAGACAGTAGAATAAAGGGCAAATGAAATTCAAAGGTAAAAAGCTGAGTTCAGGAATGTGTTTCTAAAATTCTCAGCGGAAATCTGACATAGATGAGAAAGAAAAAAACAAATCACACGTTTCTCCTTTTCCCCCGCCGAAAGCTATTCCGTAACTGGTTTTACAAACTTGTCTAAGGCTCGAATTTCTGAGATTTGTATTCAATGAAGAACTGCCTGTTTTTAACTTTCCTGAAACTAACAAAACTACCCTGAACTTGCCATCTCCTGTCTCAAGACTACTTCGGCCTATCATCTGCTGAGGAAAAGTGAGTCTTCAGGGAGAAAATAATGAACAGCACCTACAAGCAGAGGTCACAGATGGCAGACCAGTCCCATCTCCGCCTTTAAGACATCATCTGAGAGGCTGACTTTCCTCCCTCAAGAAGCCTTTCTTAACTGACCCTGTCCAAGTACTGTAACACTACAGGTTGCACTGCAGCGTTGCTTTCCCTTCAGTGATGGAATTCTGGACAGCGTGGGCTCCAGTACTGATCCCAGGTACACAGCAAGTACCCAATAAAAGCTTGCTGAGAGGATGAAGGCTCCAGCCTACACACACATCATCACCCTCGTCTTGTCCAATGCCATCCAAACTCATTTTAGAGAAGAACAAACATTCCTCTGCCATACTTTCTGCTGTTCAGCTCCTTTTGAGTTATTTTTTTATTCAGCCCCACTTACCCTGGCCATATTATGTGCTTTCCTGTTACTTACCAGGAGGACTAGTTGAGACTTTCCTCAACATTTTCTCTGGCAACCAAATGAGGTTGACTGTGTATTATTGGCTCTGATCTTTCTCTTATGATTTCCTCTACTGCCCAATAATCCTATCCCAAACATCAAAGAGCTTCTTTGAAGATAAGGCCAAATTCACCATTAGGAAAGGAGAATTATTATTTCCTAACCTTATTTCAAAAGTTGGGATGACACAGAATCCCTCTGGGTTTTGTGAGATAAACACTGCCCAGTACAGCAGATCACAAGGCATTCGCTGTAATACCACTGACAGAGACATAAACACAGGGCTCTCCTCACCCAGACCTAAGCAGGACTTCTCCACAGGAGCCTCAGCCTCCAAATTCCATAGTAAATGGTTTGTGGCCAACATGTCAAACAGAGTTGCCTCAAGGAAAGGGAGCTTCACACAGCCACTCCAGGGGAAAGAGGTCCCCATAGGCTCTGACTGAAAACGCACCTGAAATGAACTAGCACTGATCTGTTTGGTCCAGATTCCACTCAGAGCCAGACCCTTCCTAATACTAAAGGATGGAGAAGTACTCTATCCTCAAGTGGCAACACAAAACATGAAAAAGTATGACTGACCCGATAGGCCAGAGGTATTAGACTGTGGGCAGAAAACCTCACCTGCTTCTTCTACTTCATGGCTGCTACCCTCAGATGGTGTGAGTGTTGACAAGACTTCATGGGTCATGGGTTCCAGGAAGTTCGTGCTGGGACTGGGGAAAAAGAGAAGTGTCTTATCTTTTGAACAACAAAATAAACAGCTCTGGAGTACTGGCTTTTCATAAGGGGCGGTGCTATAAAGCATAGTGTTTCCTTATTAATCCCTTTTATAAATAACAAAACAGAAAAAAACAGTTTTTCTAAGACCCTAGTCTTCCTTAAGTCTCCAGTTACCTGGCCCCTTGTAGAAACGAAATGAACAATGGATCAAAGGATAATGATCACATTGAAAAAAGTCTGATCTTCTAAAACCATTACCTTTGCATCCGGCAATCCATTGTTATCAATACTCATAAACACCTCTCAAGAATACATTATTAGGAGGTCTCATACAAAGTAAGGTGGGCTTATAGGAAAGGGGTTTGGGGTGTTAAGGCAGCAATCAAGGAATGAGTCCAGCAAAAATCAAGGGTCAGCTACTAGATAGGTTTGGGCTGGAGCAGAACGTTCCTAGTAAGGTATTAGTATCATGAGGTGGGACAGAGCCACGTGTGAGAGGGCTAAGAAATCTGGATTGTAGACTTAGGCTGTTTTTAAGCTGGGTGGTGACTTGTTTATGGGACTGATGGAGGACGGATGGTGTGATAGGTTGCCAGCGGGGAGTCTAGCACCAATGGTCAAGGGCAGGAAGAAGGATGGTGGTAGCAGGCGTGGAAAAGAGGCGATAGATGGGCAAGCTTGGAGAGGGAGGCTAACACAGTGGCAGCGGGGATGCAGGGATCCATTAGTTGGTTCAGTGGTTTGAGTCAGTGTGAACGGAGTCCACAGGAAGAGCCAGGGCTCCCACCCAAGTTTCCTAATCCCCAGGGCAGTGCCACTTGAGATGGATCCTCTAACCCCTACTTCCTGCCCTTCTCCTCCCCTTCTCTACCCATTACCAACCCTGAGGGCTCCAAGGAGGCAAAAGCCCTATTTAGGGAGGCTTTCTGTAAACACCGATTTGTAGATTAAAAACACCCTCTTCCATTCCACCTCCCTCAGTCCCAGATATTTGATTCAGCCTCATAAATGATGAAAATACTACACGTAAAGACTCCATGTGGGAGCGCTCTTAGGATTTAGGTTGTTCCCACCAATGGAGAAGTGGGCTGGATATATCTGTTCTCTGTGAGTCTTTGGACAAAAATCTCTAGATGCTTCACCGTTGACTACAAAAAGGTCTATACTTTTATCACAACTGTGTGAAAAGTATGTATGCACATGGATGAAAATTGAGTTGTGCTATTGTATAGGAATGCGGGTCACTCAAAAAACCATTTTTTAATTATTGGTAGATGCTGTGCAATAAACAAAAATTGGGGGCAGGGGGAGGATTTAATTTGGAGAAATACCCTTTGACTAAGAAAGTTTATTCTCCTGGGACAAGAAAGCTCCCAGCCCAGGGTCTGGTATATTAGAAATGTTTGCTGAATTGAAGTATGGAGATGACAAGAAGTTCTAAATGATAAAGTTATTAGATTTTTTAAATGTAACAAATCACTTTCTTTCCTCTGCCTTCCCAATTTCCATTCCCTTCCCCTTTCTCTGATTTCCCCAGAAAGCAGACTTCAAATGTATAATATCCTTCGATGCCAAGTTAATACTTCCTTACTCAGAGGCCAGAAAGTACTGGACATCAATTAACTGGTGCATTTGGCTCTTCTTCAGCTTCTTCCTACTTGTTTGAAAGACAGACAGAAAACCCCTTAATCATTAACCCTATCAAGGACTTTGCTGAACCCAGCAAAGTTTGCTGAACCCAGACCCCATAGGGTCTCGTGGAATACTGTGACCACCAGGCTCGCTTCTTGTCTTCTTGCTTAAACCCTGGGGGTCCCTGAGGAAGTCCACTGAATTATTTAATGAGTAAAGTCCCCTGTTCCTTCTTAGGGAATGGAAACCACAGATAAGTTGCCGAAGAGAGGTAGGAGCCCAAACACTTGAAAGAGCACTTCAAAGAAAGGAAAATCTCCAAATCCATTTGGAGGATGGAAAGGAACATAAATCACCATCTTATCACAAGCTGGCAAACCAATCAACAGCTAAGCAGGGTCCTCTGTCTCCCACCCACACCTATGGCCAAGGAGCAATCACCACCGCCTCTAGCAACCTCTCCAGAGTAAAGCCAATGCCTGTGTCTTGGGCAATTTCTCCTGAGGAAATGTCTCTTGCATTCTCAGATCTCTTGAAAGAGGATGAAAGGGACACTGTCTGAGTTCTCAACCCTCAGATTTCATAGGAATAGACAGCCTCCAGTCTCCTGAAAGGGCCAAACTGAGTAATAAGGGGGGGGGGGGGCAGTGTCAGCAAAGTGGCACAGTGAGGCAACTCCTCTTTCATTTCTACCTCTTGCATAAACTCACTGTAAAACTCATCTGGCAGGAAAATCATAACTCCACTGCTGTTTCCACCCTGCTTCTGTCCCACTGACCCCAAGGTGCTTCAAGATTACCACGGGAACCTCCTGGGTTTCAATTATGAGACCATTAAAAAGTGCCAATTATAAGACCTCAGAAACGTTCTTGGGAAACCTAGTACACACCTCAAAACAGCGAAGCTCTTGCCTCAGATTCACTTTAAGTAAAGTTCAGAAAACAGGGCACCCAGATGTATAGGTGCCCCAGCCCCCACCTCAGTCCAACAAGACTGTGTTATAATATCATCCATGGTGACCTTGAGGAAATGGAGATTGATTTATTGGCTGTAACCAGAGGGACGAAAAAACCATCACAGAGCTGAGCGGTTTAGGGCCCAGTTGTGGAATCAATCAAAAATATTTGCATAGTCAAGAATTTTGAGAATCCCATTTATTCGATGTCCAGCGTCTGCAAAGTTCTGGACAACAAAGAACTAGGTGACAAACGTGAGCCGGGCACAGGGGAAGGGGGGTGGCCCAAGGGCCTGGAAGTCACTCAGTCCAGTCAAAGAGGTAACTGAGTCAAAAAGTTCTTGGAACCCATTTGAACTTGCTCAGAGGGGGTGGGGGAGCGACAGAATACCCCACCACGCCCATGAAGTGCCTGCTTAGGATTGCTGGTGTGTGGTTTGGGTATTCTTAGCTCCACTGCCACATCTCTGGAAGGACTCAACAACCTTCCCAGTAACCCTGCCACTGCCACCCCCATCCCCCAAACAAAACCAAACAAATCCCCCAAGTCTGTCTGCCCCCTGCCCCTCCAAACTGGCCCATCCCCTGGAAGAGCTAACTAACACTTGGCCCCCTGAAGCTAAGCCAGGCCTTCAAAACCCCTGCAGAAACTCGTGCCTGGGTCGCTCGGCCCTCCCTACGGCCCCTTCCCACCTGTTCCAGAGGTTCATTTCCCCACCTCTCACAGTTACACCGACAAAACCTAGGAGCACGACCCCAGGCGGACGCCGCGCGCGAGAAGGAACGCTCACGCTCCCCACGCCCAGCCCTGGACACCCCACCGCAGCCTCGCCCCTCGCGCCCCTCCGCCGGCGATGCTCTCCTGGGGCTGTTTCGCTTGGGTCCGTTCGGCGCCTCGTTTCAGTGTTCCTGGCCAACGCCCAGAGGATGACCCGCTCTGCCGGACAGGCCACCGGCTTCTACCGCGGGTTCTGCTTCTCGCCGTGGCCGCCCGGCTCCCGGAGCAGGAGCCCGGGTGTCAAGCCTCCTCGGGGCAAGTTTCGGAGGCGGTCCGGGCCCCGCTTCCACCCGACAGGCTTCCGGGAACGACGGCCACACCGCCCCGCAGGGAGCCAGATGCGGCTGCCCGGGCCGGGTTGCGGCAGTCCCGCGGCCCGCCTCGCCCCAACTCCTGCGTCCCCGCGCCCCGCGCGCCCGCCTCGGCCGCAGCCCCCGCGGGGACCCGCTCCCGCCGACGGCGCTCCCTGGGGTTCGCCGGGCCTGCGGCCGCCTCCCGCACCCCCGCCCCCACCAACCCAGGAACACAACTTTTTGCGAAAAGAAAACAAACTTCCGCGACGTGACTCACCTCTGGTGCGGCAGCTTCTGGGGAGGGCGAGCGGCGTCCGGGGCCGGCGTGGCGGGCGCGGAGGGAGCCGCACAGCACCGCGCCGAAAGGACACACAACCCGCACGGTGACACCCGGGGACTCGCAAAACCGGAGAGCGGCCGCAGCGGGAGCAACAAAGGAGCCCCGGCCCGAGAAGTTGCCGGCCGGGGAGGGAGGGCGCGTGCGGGCGCGTGTGGCTGTGGCGGGCGTGAGTGAGTGAGTGTGTGTGTGTGTGTGTGTGTGTGTGTGCAAGGGTGAGTGTGCGTGCGCGCGCCCGGAGGCTGACACCAGCGGGCCGGGGCTCAGGGTCCCTGCGGCAGGAAGCGGGGGTCGCGGCGGCGGCGGCGGCAGCAGCAGGAGGACAAGGCAGGGGACGCCGCGCCCGGCGCACCCGGTCCCTCCATATGGAAGAAGCTTTTTTGGATGACTGAACTCGCAAACAATTCCTTCTTTTGCTTCTCCTGCCTAGGAGCCTCCCATTGCCGCGCGAGGCGGGGAAGAAGGGGGAGCAGAGGAGGCGGGGAGGAGGGGGAGGAGCAAAATGGAGCAGAGAAAAACTCTTGGAAAGGAAAGGAAGCTGGAAAAAAAAAGTCCCCCAAACTCAGTTTTTCTCCTAACGCCTATTTTCTTTCTGTTGAGCTCCAGCCCGGAGCTCTTTCCCAAAGTCTCTCTTTCCCATTCCAAGAGCAATGTCCTGTGCCTTCCTCCCACCCCCCCTGAACCCTCATTTTCTCTTTAGCTTCACCTCAGACCCTTGCTCTCATATGCTATCTTTCTCTTCTCTCCCCCAGGCATTTCTCTCCGAGACTTTTTCTGACACCCCTCTCTCAATAGTCTTCATTCTGCAAACTATTGGATAAGTCAGTAAAAGCAAACATTCTGCAAACTATTGGATAAATCATTAAAAGCAAACTTTGTTATTAAACGCCCCGCCCCCACCCCCCAAGTGGGGCAGTGGTTGTCAAGAAATGATAAAGAAACCAGTTTTGGGGGAAGCCCCAACGCCACCTACGCCGACCCACGACCCACCGGGTGGGGTTGGGTGGGAGGGATTGCAGCGTCCTGCGTTGACAGCGCCCTGCCCTGACCTCCATTCATCATCCCAGGATGATGAAGCAGGAAAAGGATTCCGGGGAGGCGGGGTGGGGGGGGGCGGGGTGGGGAAGGGAGGCATAGTGGCGGTAGAGAAAAGTTGGTTACCTCTGTGTGTGTGTGTGTGCAGGAGTGTGTTAAACCCTCGCTTTAGTGCTGGGCAGAAAACAATTCAGAGTAGCGGTTCTCAAACTTGAGCTGCATCAGAGCCTCCTGGAAGCTTCTTAAAACAGACTGCTGGGCCCCGCCCCCAGGTTTCTGATTCCGTAGGGTCTGGGGTGGGCCTGAGAACTGGCATTTCTAGTAAGTTCCCAGGTTCTAGTAAGTTCCTACTGCTGCTGCTCTGGGGCCACATTTTAAAGACACCCTTCTAGGGAATGGGCAGGTCAAACATAGGCTGACTTGCTGGCAAGCAGCTGAGGGATGCAAACCGAGATGGTGTAGGGCCATTCGCGGCCATACGTTATGCTGCAGCTGAAGAAACCAAGATCCAGAAAGGCTGAGGCATTTGTTCAAAGTGAACCTCAAGTCTGTGCCAACGTGGGAAGGGAGCTGCCTCGGAGGTGGTGGCGCAGGCCAGGAGTGGGAGTTAGAGGGTGCTGCTGCCCCTCTGGCAGGAGAGCTGCCCTGGGAGTCAGGAAGTCACGTGTGACTTTGATAAAGTCCCATAACCTTAAACCTCTCTGGGCCTCAGTAAAAATACATATTTTACACTGAGTTTATGACTTTAATAGAATCGAATCAAAAGGTGTTTAAAAGGGCAACATAAACATTTTATTCACTATGCTGTACTGCTCCCCCCCCCCCCCCCCCCCCCCATGTATTTGGTAATTCAGGCAGCCAGGCTTTTGTTGACTTATCTGGTACTTTCAACAATGTGTGCCTGGATTCTTGGGCCTGTCCTGGTGGCAAAATGAAAAACGGGATGATCCACCTTCAAACAAGAAGGTGAAAAATACAATGAACTCCCTCTTTGAAGGGTGCACCTGTATTCTTTCCTCTTCTTTCTTCTCCAATTCCCTCCCTCATTTTTCTTCTCCTGTAATCTCCGACATTCTCCCCCAAGCTTTCTCCAAGACCTGTTTTCCTCCCCACTCAATGACCTTGTTAGCTTCCACTCTTATTGTCCTCCTCCCAAAGCACAATTCAGGACTACAAGGCCTGGAGTCCGCCCTGGGTACACAACTCTTAATTCCCCAAGGGGAACAGGTCAACAGCCTCCACTGCACTGGAATGCTCCCTCTCTCCTAGCCCCAGGCAGGGTATCCAGCTATCTGTTTTTCACAGATGACTCCAAGTAGTACCATTTCCACTGGCATTGTGGGATTCCAATGCAAACACCATGCATGAAGTTCTCAGATCGATTCTTCTATATTTCTATACATACTCTTCATTGCTCAACATCTCAAAGATGTCCCTTATCCCTTTACATTGTCTTCTTCCTCAGACTTTCTTCTAGCATTCTCCATTCTCCTCTCTGGGTCTCCCGCTGAGCTCTGAGTCAACAAGTCAGAGCACAGCAGAAAACAGAGAAGATCACAGTCCCTACCAACAGTATTTAACCAGGATAAAGACCCTTGTACTTCCTTCCATCCCAGGCTGTTCACATGGTTGCTTGTCTTTCCCAGAGTTTAGACAGAATGTGGATCACAGTTTAACTGAGAGGGTTTAATACTGTAGCAGCACCAAGCACATTGTTGTCACCTAAAAAGTGTTGTTTTCATGGTTCTTTGTATTAACATGATTATGTTTATTATTATTATTCCTGTAAGAACATTGAATCTCTGACCTCTCCCCCTTTGCCTGGAGCAAGTTCCTTGTCTAATTCTCTCCTCCCCTCTCTGTTATGCTAACCCTCCCCACCAACACTAGCTCCCAGCCATCTCAAAACAGAGTCTGGGCCGCGTAAGGTGCTTTCTGCTACTCTCCAGTCCGTTCATGGTGATTTCCCTTTGGCATCTTGCTTTCTTGCGGGCTTTCTGGCCTCCATCACTTTCATTTAGCATGAAAGTGATCATCACATTTATTATGTTGGGGAGAAGCAGGCAGGGACTATATCTATATACAGTATCTGTATCTGTATAGTACTGTCTCTATATAAGTCACTATATGGCTAAGACTGTTCAGAGTGGACTAGAAGGAATCCCATTGAGCGACATCAAGAGGGGGTGTTCCTCTGCAGTGTGCTACAGAGTCTCTACCCGTTAACATACAAACAGAGAACTCCTAGGTTGTGAAACATATCTGGAGAGGATTGTACTGAAAAAATTACTAAGATGTAGACAAATAGGGACTAATTTGTAGACAAATGTGATAATTTCCCCTCTTTTAATATAAATCTGTCTTCCTGAGTATAAACTATGTTCATTGAAGAAAATTTGGAAAATACAGAAAAGCACAAAGAAGGGGAAAAATCATCTTCAACCCACTACCTAGGGATAACCCTGTTAACAGAGTGAGGTATTTTTTCTGGTCATTTTTCTCTCTTGTTTTTCTTTTTTTTCCCTCATCAATACAAATACATACTTTTCTATACTGAGTATATGATTCTAATTGATCAGAATTGGAAGATATTTAAAAGGCAACATAAAAGATACCTGTATTCAACATTTTATACTTTTTTTTAAATGCATTTGGTAATTTAAGCAGGAGCCAGTTTTGCTGTTGATTTATCTGGTCCTTTCGTATCTTACAAAATTGTGTTTATTGTATATAGAATTTGTTATCCTACTTTTTAAATTTAAATTCTAGGGGTTCCAGGATGGCTCAGTCAGGTAAGCATCTGACTCTTGACTTTGGTTGAGGTCATGATCTCTGGTTCATGAGTTTGAGCCCCGCATCAGATTCTGCACTGACAGTGCAGAGCCTGCTTGTGATTCTCTCTCTCTCTCTCTCTCTCTCTCTCTGCCCTTCCCTTGCTTGTACTTATGTTCTCTCTCTCTCTCAATATAAATAAAAAATAAACTTTAAAATAAATACATAGATAGATAAATAAATAAACTTTAATGGTCTATATGATTAAATCTTCTCCAAAGTTCAGCTTTAACAGCTGTGTACTATCCCACCAAGGAGAGACATTGTTATTTATTCAACCACTATCCTATTGTCATATATTTAGATTGTTTCAATTTTTATTATTATAACGCATCACAGTTAACTAAACATCTTGTCATAAATCTTTATTTATAATTCTGATTATTTCCTAAGGGTGAATTCCTACGAGGAGGCGCTTTGGATCAACAGAAATAACATTTTAAACACTTTTGGTTGGTATTGCAAAATTGTCCTCTAGTGGCTCCAATGTACATTTTCATCTCTCAGATCTCAACAACAATGAGATCATCAGACACAAGGCCCCAAGTGGAGACCTGATTGAATTATCCAGTTTGGGTGACTGCACTAACCAGATAAAGAAAACAGCTGCCAAATATTCACTACACTGGAGACAGCACTCAAGTGGGAAAAGTTGAATAATAATTGCTTACTGTGTGAGCTCAGTTATATTTATGATCTTATTTAACCTTTCCAACAACCCCTTGAGAAATAAGGTAACATTTACTACCTCTCACAGCCTCTGTGCTTGATTCTGTGTGTACATATGACCTTGAATCTCCACAACAGCCCATTTTACAGATATGAACAATTAAGTAACTTGCCTAAGATCCCCAATAACTAATTAGTGGTACTAATTCCTAACCCTGAAGTTTTTCCAGTATGACATTTCCTATAACTGTTTCATGAGGTATAGGCTACTTAGTGGGGTAAGAAAAGCATATTTAGAAGATGCTTGAATTTTGTTAAGCTATTAAAGAATCTCTTCTGGGCTTCTGAATGACTGATTTTTTTAAGGGCATCCAAGTTCATTCAAAAAGCTAAGGTAATTCACAAACTGTAATTGATAGAAAACTCCAAGGAGTGTATACCTTAAGAGCATGCAGCTCTGAGGTAGGAGTTAAGATTAAAGGCTAGATACTAAAATTCATAGTATTAATAGTAATTCGTAAACTGGCTTTTGTATACATTCCTATTCTCAAAGCTAATGTTTGGATTAACACTTTTTATCTTGATCAGAGGTGTCAGAAATGAAATATTGGATCCAACTTCCTACTTTCAAATTCTAGCTGTTGAATGTATAAAGTCTTTATTTATTAAGGGAATGTCCCCAAACATTTTGAAAATAAATACAAAAACTCATTAGTTTATTACTAGGAAAATTAGCCCTCATTTGCTTGTTAGTGGGCCATTTACCTTCCTCTCCATGCTGAATATCACAAGGGCTGCCAAAGAAGAAGTGCGCACAGTTGCTCCAAAATATTTGATGACTGAATGATGAATGCAAGTATAAGATTGACCTCTGCAACAATTAGTAAACAATGCAAGACAGCATGTAATTAAACTCTAAATTGCATGGTTCAGGCAGAATTACAGGTGAGCCTGGTACAGTGCCATCTACTCCCCATACAAGTTGAGCTGCCTGGGACTGACTTCTCTAGTCCAGTGCTGCCAACTCAGGCATTCCTACTCACCAGTGTTCTCCTGACTTTAAGGAATCAGTCTTCAGATCCCCTTGAGGCTGCCTATGGATGAGGGTACCCTAGAGGGAGGATGACATTTAACAAAGCGAAATTCTGCAATCAAGACAAATGTAGGTTTGGATCTGGTCTTTAAACAAGCTTGTGAGCTTAGACGCTCTGAATCCCAGTTCTTTCATCTGTGAAGATTAGAAATATATATGAAGTATCTCTCTCGGTATATGATTGTTAGTGGGTTATCTGACAGAACTATACCAGTTGCTTATGGCTAGCATTTGTTATGATTGGTCATGCAATGTCCAATATTGCATATATATATACACACACACACACACACACACACACATATAACATATGTTGTATATATACATACGTAACCTTTAGTGGCACTCCATAAACGGCAGTTATATTAGTAAAAGTTTGAGTCAGAGGTGAAACTAGGACAGAGAAATGGAAAACAGGATAATCCAAGGCCATTTTTGTGACCCATGCTGCATGCTTGATTTGCACACTCCTTAAGTCTCAGACAAATAGAATCTGTTGACACTGAGCTCTAAGAGATTCCATTTTTCTAAGCTATCAGATTCTCTGAAGCAAGCACAGGACCCATTTAGTCCCACATGATACCTCTACCTTCTACAACTCTGTCTGTTCTCCTACCCTCCCCCCCTCCCCCACACACAACGTGTTAGGCTGAGAAACTTGGATCCTGGAGCTACCCAGACTCCAGCTGTTTGATATTGTGCGGGCTGATGGCAGCCGAGGGCAGGGGGCTAGAGACTCCAGATGAAAGCAAAAACTCAAAGAGAACTGGACCTCAGAGCTTTGATACCAAACTCAGTGGGTAACAGACTCCGTTAAATTTGTTCAGTCAGCCATTTAAGAAGGAAGGAGTTTCTCACACATCCTGTAAGGGTATTTAGCGATGGGATGCTTCCACGGAGGGGAATCAATGTTCCGGGGACTGAGCAGGGCAGAATCAAATGCCAAAGCTGCTGTTGCAAGCTTACAGATAGGTAGTGTGCTGCCTTGTTTTGCTCCCACTATATTTTCTTTCTCCTTCATGAGGTACCAGGGATTCACTAAGACTTTTGGCCATAGCAACAGAAAACCAGCTATGCCCCAGCCTGCTTCACCCCATGCCACTTCTTTAGGTTTTGGGGAGCAGCCCTTACGGTGGAGGCCACAGTGTAGGAAGAGGAGTTGAAAGACAGAGATACTGAGGCTTCCTACTCCCTACTACCTGTTCCACTCAGATTCAGGAACCAATTTCATCATCGTTGCCTTCTGTTGGTTCATTGATGAGGAAATGGAATCATTTGAGGCGTGGTGGACCCAATTTGACAAGTGCTTTACCTATGGACCTCGCCTAGGATAAGGAAGGACTAAAAAAATTTAATCACACAGTCCACTCCACTGATTTCCTCATTCCTTTAAAAGAAAAAATAAGAACAAAACACCAAATCAAACAAAAAACCCATGAACCTTGTTTTTACTTATCCAGGACAGATGTAGATCAGATCACATCACATCACATCACTAACTACCTTAAAGTTCTTTAGTGGCTCCCAGTTCCTTTCATATAAGGGACATGAGCTCCCTGCTCTGGTCTAGCCCACCTCTCCAGCCTGGCCCCCCAATGGCCTACCTACCTGTGTCTTGTGTTCCAGCATGTCTTTTCTCTTCCTCAAAAGATCATACTTTCTCATGCTTCCCAACCTGCCCCATTTCTGTCCCTCTGACTCAAACTCTTCCTTTTGCAGTCATCTACTTCCTATTTACTCTTTAAGACTTCCTCCTAGCATCACCTCCTCTAGGAACACTTGCCTGAACCTTCCCTCCCCAACTCCAGTTGTCTGTCCATGGAACCCTCTTCTCTCCTTTATGACAGCATCCATCATGAACATTGTAGTTGGGACTGTGGGTCCATCTGACTTCCCTCAGCCAGAATATCTCCAACTGAAAAGGCAATTCCCGATTCATCCTTCCACCCCCAGTGCTTAGCATGATACCTGGCACATACTTGGTGACCAATGTATAAAATATATCAAATGGATGAATGAAGAGTTAATAAAATCAAGTATCTGTCATAGTAGTTGAAGCTTAATTGGATCCATGTGGGCTGGAATGCTGAAAGGATACCATAACCAATACTGAACCTGGGGTAGAATCATAGTTTTAAAACCAAAACCAGATCTGTGCCTAAAGCAAGTGATGACTGATATGTCTTAGATACAAAGTTGGATGGCTATCATACAGTATTCTGCATGTAGATGCTAATGGTATATTTGAAATGACATGGGGCGCCTGGGTGGCTCAGTCGGTTAAGCGTCCGACTTCAGCTCAGGTCACGATCTCGCGGTCCGCGAGTTCGAGCCCCGCGTCGGGCTCTGGGCTGACAGCTCAGAGCCTGGAGCCTGCTTCCGATTCTGTGTCTCCCTCTCTCTCTGCCCCTCCCCTGTTCATGCTCTGTCTGTCTCAAAAATAAATAAACGTTAAAAAAAATTAATGAAATGACAGCATATGACTTTCAGCTCTATTTCTTTTTTACTTTTTATTTTGAGATAATTATAGGTTCACATGAGTTATAGGAAATAATACTGACAGTTCCCATATACCTAGTTTCTCCCTAAATACAACACAATACCTAGCCTAATTATAGCATAGTATCTTAATCAAAGATGTCTTAATATCTTAATCGAGTTTGATACAGTTATCAACCTTATTCAGATTTTGCCAATTTTACTTGCATATTCATTTGTGTTCCATACGACATAGTTGTATGTTTTGGAAATGATTTGTAGGTTATTGTGTCTGTGCAGCCTAGCCCCTGAATGTCTGGCCACAATCAGTAAGAGTCAGGATCATGCCCAGCTGGCCCCATAAAGAAAGGGCTTGAGTGTCTCCCAAAAAGCTTATAGTAACAGGATTCATCCCTGATCAAGTCTCTGCTTTGCACTCTCTGAAACCCCACTGTAGAATGTCTTATTCCTCCTCTGACAGGACAAGAAAGGAGCCAGTCTTCCTGGAGGATCCATGAGGAGTTGGAACAATTCCATCCACCCTTCTCTGCCATCAGCCAACATACCCAGGGTAGGCTACATATTTTGCAGAGTCCATTACAAAATAAAAATGCAGAGTCCCAGTCAGGAGTGGGAAAGTAAATATCCCTTTTTTATACCCACAGCAGATGGCTAAACCCCAAGGGATTGTAATGTCCATACTAAGATACTCTAGAAGATGGGCTAGAGGCCCCTGCCCAGATGCCTACCAAAAGCACTGTGAAACTGCCAGCCATGGTGGGGGGAGAGCCACTGCCTCACCTTTCCCTGAGATGCAATGGGGTACATGCCCTAGATCAACCCTCTCCACACTTATGCCCCCATCATCATGGGCAGAGGGTGACTGAAGCCAAGGAGCAAGTATATGGTGGGAAAGGCTGGGGTATCAGGGGTCAAGGGAGTGGATAGCTGAGCCCCTATCCCAAAGAGGCAGTGGGAGGCAGGACCACATGTAAGGTGAGACTCCAAAACTCCAGTGCATGCTCCACCGTTCAGTTGAACTTCCCTTACAAAACACAAATTCAAAGAGAAAAATATCAAGATAGCAGCATAGATTTAAAACCAAGTGTGAGACCTTTCTGAGTGCAAGGCTCTGTGCAGCGGCACTGACCATACACCCATGAAGTTGCCTGAATACACCAAACCCAAACCTACCTGAAAGTGAAAACTTCTAGTCTCTCTGGGACCAGGTCCTCTCTTTTATTCTCCAGTAAAATCTAGCAATGATGTCTTGGAGCAGCGAGACTCTCATATCTGATCCCTCCTCAGTGAAAATGAGTAAATTAGCAAAGCCCCATTTATTTATCAGAAAAACACAATCTATTTACTTCTTTCTTTACATCTGATGTAAAATTTAAAAAGTCTTAAATCAAACTGCCTCAGTGAGTAACACCACGATCTACCTAGCTGTCTGAGAAAGAAACTTGGAAAACATCCTTGATGCCTTTTTTCTTCACTCTTTTTATTCAGTGGTCACTAACTCCTATAGTGTCATATCCAAAGTCTCTCCAGAATTCACTAATGCATTCATTACTCTGCAATTGCCCTAGTCTAGACCTTCATCATGTTTTTGTGTGTGGAATATTGCAAAACCCTCTTTATTAATCGCCCTACCTCCCATCTGATCCATTTTCCACATTCCTGTCTCCTGATGGAGACATCTTTAGAAATGTCAAGTTTGATGAGGCCATATCTCTCCCTCCACCTGAAATTGTTCAATGACCTCATCACTTTTGGATGAAATCAAACTCTTAAGCAAAGAACGTGAAACTTTTCACACCAGTCCCAAACAAGTATCTCCTGAATGTGGTCTCCCATCATTCCCCAACCCTGACCCTGTTCCCTCCATTACTTTACAGAACTTCTTCAGAAAGTCCCAGGATCATTCATGTCTCTGGACCTTTGTGTACCTTGCTGGAGCAAGGTTAACCTTGTTTAATCTTTACTGCCTGCCGCACCAAGCTCCTACTTGTCCTGCAAAAAATGAGCTCAGTCGTTAGCTTCTCTGACCTTCCTTGCCCACCATACATTCCCAACATGATAGGGGCTTATTATCCAAAGGCTCACATATCACGTGGTGTTTACCCTTATTATAGCACCTACTGCATTGTTTTGCAATAAAGTATTTTAAGCGGTCATGTTTCCGACCACAGGGGATGCCATTCACATTGTAGTGTATTTTCAATTTTCCCCTACTGATGTGATCCCCTTGAAACCCCTGATCACCACTGTAGTCCTAATGCCTTGCACAACTTCTGGAATAAGGTAGGCAGCAGGCAGTTGTTTGCTAAAGAAAGGAAAGAAAGGAGAGAGAAAAAGAGGAAGAAACGTAGCTGCCAATGTATAGTATTTCTTTCTCTCCCAGCCCTGGTCCCACTTAGTCTCCCCCTCCCTCAGCTGTTTGATGTCTTAGGAGTTAATATAGATTGACAGCACAGTCAATCTGATTGTGCAGGCACAGGTGGCTCAGGTGATAGAAAATAATGATTTGACCAAATTTGAAGCAGTGGCTGTGTACAGGCAGTTAACTCGCCCCTCAATTTGGGGTCTTTTGATATCAAACATAGAGATACTGATACTTATCTTCCTCAGGAATGACTAATTCATAAAGTTGTCATGCAGCATTTTGAAAAATAGAAATTGTTGAAATATCCAAGGCGAGACAGAAATGTTTTATGGACAAAGAAAAATAACTTAAAAATGCATAACATGCAATTGTCAAAAGTTATAAAACTATACTCCACAAAGAGAATGTTACTATATTCAATTTTTTTTTTTACAAATTAACCAGGATGAGGGGGATCCAAAATATAACACAAACTGTAACAACTGAACATAACTATATAACACAAATTAATAACCCAGTGATAATGTAGAGGGGGGAAGAAAAGAACTAAGCCAAGTTTCTTTGGAAACAGTGTTTGATTAGATATCATAAGGCTAAAAGCAAAAAAGATAAAAACAAAAAACAAAAACAACCCCCCAAAAAACAAAAAAAGCTACAACCCACAAAAACCACTGTACACAAAAATGGTATTCTAGTTAGAAATTTATTTCTCACAGTGATATGGATTAGGAATTCTGAAACTATTGTGTGCATATGCTAGGGTTGAACAAATCAATACAGTGGATAAATGTAAAATTTCATTGTAGAAATGAAAGCCAAGCGTTTCACTGTCAGAGAAAGACATTACAAATAAGGAAAAGGGGAAGATTAGAATGAATGCTGTGATGTTAAGTAAGAGTCAGAGGTATCGGTATGAACTTGTGATTTATGAAGTGTATATATAGGGAGACATGTACAGAAATAATCGTAGATGTGTGCACGCACCTAGTATGCTCCTAGTATTCATATATACAATTTCCTAGCTTTATCTGCTGAGAGGGCCTAGCAGCAATGACATCCCAGTAACTGAAAACACCCAGCACTCAAATCTTGGTTTCTATATACCATTCTCCAATAAAAGGAATTAGAGATTCTTGGAAAAAAAGTGTTTGATTCTAGGGCTAGGACAGGAAAAATACAAGATGAGCCAGTAACATCTCATGTTGCCAGAAAGAAAGGAAGTAGTAGAAAAAGGGTGAGAGGATGTGGCAAGGGCAAAGGAGCCAACCTGCAGCTAAAGCTGGATACAGTTTCAGTAACAAAATAACTAGCACTTGTATTGGATTATAACCCATAGAACAAAACAAGTATCCCTGAATCCAAACTACTATATATAATTGAATGAATGAATGAACAGAATAGAGTACAAGGGGAATCTCCTTATTACAGAATAATTCCAAATAATAAATGAGGAGTTAGGAAAATAGAAAATATTTATTAGAACACCACATCAACAGTATTTTAGGATGCTTAACTTTAGTGGGCAAAAGTATTTGCATAGTCTCAAAATATCACCTCAAGATATTTATGAATCACAAAGTTTTTTTTAACTGCCTTTACTGTGAAGAAACAGAGTAGACACCTCCTCAACCAAATGACTCATGTTGACATCACTAAAATTAAGATATATTGATGTTATGTACCCCCAGTATGATACATTGAGAAAGACATCTCACTTCTGTGGTATTCTTGCCCTAAATTGGAAAACATCAGACAAATTGAAATTAAGGGGCATTCCACAAAATAACTAATACTCTTCAAATGTGTCAAGGTCAAGAAAAGACTAAGGAACTATTAAGACCAATAAGCCAATGAGATATGACAACTGAATGCAACATGAAATACTGGATTGAATTCTACAACAGAAAAAAGGCAGCAGTGGAAAAACTGGTGAAATCTAAATAAGTTCATAGTTTAGTTAATAGAACTGTAATGACATTAGTTTCTTAGTTTTGATTATTGGACTGGGTTATTAATGATGATAACAATAGGAGAAACTAGGGGAAGGGTATATGAGAATTCATTGTACTATCTTTGTAACTTTTCTGTAAAGTTACTTAAAATATAAAATTGAAAAAAAACAAGTGGAGATCATGCAGGTAAAATGGGAGAGGGGGGCAAGAGAGGAAAAGGGGGGAAGGCATGTTTGAAATCCTCTGAGAGAGGACAACATGCACTTTGGGAATAAAGGAGAATTCAGAATGGCTCAGTGGAACAGGGAGACAGAAATATTTTTATTTTTGTTTCTTGTTTTTCTTTTTTTCAAAAAATGTTTGGGGTGCCTGAGTGGCTCAGTAGGTTAAGCGTCTGACTTAGGCTCAGGCCATGAACTCGTAGTTTGGGAGTTCAAGTGTCGTGTCGGGCTCTGTGCTGACAACTCAGAGCCTGGAGCCTGCTTCAAATTCTGTGTCTTCCCCCCGCTCTCTCTCTCTCTGACCCTTCCCCACTCATGCACTCTCTCTCTCTCTCTCAAAAATAAATAAGCATTAAAAAAATTTTTTTTAAGTGTTATTCGTTTTTGAGGGAACGCAAATGGGGGACAATGAACATGGAAATAACACAACAGGGTTAAGGTCCAACGTTGACTGGAGTCTATTACTGTAGTGAATATGTCCACGCCACTAGGCCTACATGGGTCAAATCATTAGGCCATAATATCTCCTCAGCTAACAAGAGCTCAAGTGGGTCCTGAAACATTTGTTTCTGGGATGACCAATTCCCCCTTCTGTCTGCCATTATTATTTTTTAGACACATTAAGATACCCATTCAGATAATCACACTTCACAGGTCTGGAAGCTAGTCTACCTCTCAGGTGACCTGGAATACCTTTTGTTAATCTTTTGTTAACTATTAGAGTTAACGTTATAGTTTCATTCTCCTAGTTAATCTTGTTTCCAATCTAGTCAACCACCAACATAAACATGGTGCACATGATCTTATCCACCTCTCTCACTGTCGAGGACACCTGGAATGAACAAAATGTTGAGGTATCTGCTATGAAGCTGAGCTGTGGCCCAGTGTTGAGGTGTGAAGGGGATAAATGATGTATCTGCATTCCCACTGATTGCCAGGGTTCCCTCAGCCACCTTAAAATCACGGATGTTGGGATCAGAAGACCTCAGATTGGCCCCTTGGAACCACGTGTTTTCGAGCTGTATGGCTTTTTACAAATCACTAACATTTACAGCTTGTCTTCTGATCTGCAAAATGGGATAGTGACAATTACCTATCTCACATGATTATTTTGAGAATCAATGGAGATATTACATGAGAAAGTACTTTTCAAAGGGTAAAACACTTTACAAATGTTAATTTTAATTTCACTGCCCCAACACAATGACACATATGGCATTTCTTAAATGTAAAAAAAAAATACCCACAAGGCACAAATTTTTAGAAACAAATAATTTCAGTAAAACAATCCATTTTTTAAACCTAAAACATATTTTTCAGCACTTAGCTATGCAGCAAGATGTGAGACGTAACAATTCTTTTCTGTAGCTTCTTTAGCAGTGAGCCAGTCTGGCTGCCAGGACCATAAAAACAGAAGGCTGTTGATCATTAGTCTGTGTAAAACAGAGCACTTGGGCATCTCGCTTGGAACTCGCTTTTTAACTTGTTTCAAGAGGTGGCGCTTAGAACTGAAAAGAGTATTGTATGGCTGAATGAGTGCACCAAAACACCAGGCCAGACTGGGGTGTGGGCACCCACTTATGTGTGCAACTGCCTTTTTACCTAATTAATCCTCTCCTTGCAAGCCTGAACGGAGCCTGTGAACTTCACATTCCACTGGTAACTGGAACTCTGGGTCCTACAAAACCTGGAGGCTTTAATGGAACATTATTTGTTCAGGGCCCTTGAAGCAATGATATCTAATGGAGCAGAAGCAAAGAGAAAATGCCCTGAGCGTTAGTAAGAACAGTTGATTTCCATCACAGACCTGGCCCTGTCACTCCCCTGCTTAGAAACCCTGGAGGGCTCCCCTTCTGGATAGAGTCCAAACTCTTCTCAACCAACCCTGGTCTCATCTTTCCACACAGTCATGCCACTCCCACCTTCTCCCCACCCCTCCCAAATCTCTGGGCCTGTGCTTCTCAAAGTGCACCTTGCAGACTCCTAAGAAAATAAACTGACGGTATCTGTTTAAGGTGCAGCTATCCTTGCTGGACCTCGGGGCTACTGAAACAGAAATTCTGGGTGTAGAGACCTCAGGACTCCGCATGTCAAAACTAGCTCCTCCAGCAATTATTATAAACACAAAAGGTTTGGAGACACTGATCGAGCCATACTCAGCAAACTGTTCCTTGAATTCAACATGCATTTTACTTCTCAGTCCCCCTGCCTTACTCTTCTTTTCGTCTGCATGAACTTACTGAGTTTCCTTTATTGAGTACCTTCTGTATGCTAAATGCAGCCTGTACATTAAGGTTTCAAGGCCCAGCTCACATTTATGGATTCTCTGATGCTTTCCCTGAATCCTTTGAAACAATCAACAAAATTAACTGAGTACCTACTAAGTATCAGGTTCAATGGGCAAAGAGGAAATAGAAATGAACTAGGTTCAGTCTGTCTTCAAGCGCTCACTCAGAGTGACAGAGATCTCATGTCTTTGTGTCTCAGAACCATAGCACCGGAAGAGATTGAAGTGTCAGTGGGTCCAGATGGGAAGGCTCTTTGTGACATTAAGATGCACAGGCACTGTAATAACTGGAGTTCATTGTGTGCCAAGCCAGCCGTCCTTTTCCTTCTAGAATGACTATTACAAAGGGGATGCTGAGGTCCTTTTCTAACAGGTTTGATTTAGGTATAAGCTTTGCACAGGGAAAACTGAGGCTCTGATGTATTAAACTTCCTTCTCTACATTACAGAGTAAGCTTATGGCAGAACTGAGTACATGAGAACTCCCAAGTATGTGCTAGCATGGGGCCCACACATAATAGACCCTCACTAAATGTGCACTAAGGGAAAAAATGAATCTGTGAATGATCGATCTGCTTTATAACCTTCTAAAAATAATAAACCACTTATGACAGCACTAGCCTTGCAGCTTGAGTCTCTCTGCTCCAATACTGAATGTCGCTCACATTCTGGGGCTTAGAGTTTACCCCCCCCCCTTTTTTTCATTCCTTTGTTCTCTTTTCAGACCTTTGCCTTTAATTTGTCAAAACTGTATTTCCCTCTGTTTTTGTAAATTAATTTTGCTTTTCTTCCTAGGTCTGTCACTTGGTACTTACAAAGTTTCTTTTTCTCCGCTCACTTTATTTCCCTCCCCTCCCCACCCCCTGCCTCTCTGTCCCACATCCTGAGTATGAAGGCAGGCGGGATTAATCCAGGGAGGAACATGATGTCTGCGAGCCATGACAGACGCAATAAAGCGTGCAGTGGTGAGAAAAGGCAGCTCTGATGGGCTCTGCCAGGAATCCCTCAGGAACACGGAGGGCAGTATTTGCTAACTAACCCCTCTCCTGGCTCCAGCCCCCAGGCCCCACAACAGAATCATACCTAGTAAAGCCAAGGGAGAAAAGTGGTGAGACAAGAAAGTCTCCTTCCCCTCCTGGCACCCCACTCAAGAGACTTTTCCCCAGAGCCCAGATTCTCCTGCTCTTCATCTGGAAGGGCCTGGCTTAAAAACTATGAGTGGTCACAAACGCTGGTTTAAACGCTGGGTTGTTCAAAGAATACAGTAAGGCATTGGGACAGAAGACTGTATGACCTACTTCTGGCTTGCAAGGAGAAAGATGAGTGATGTGAAAAAGATCCCTTTAGTGCTGTGTCTAATCCAATATCCCTGATTGTGTGGGTGTGTCGCATGCACAAACGTGTATAAACATACAAGCATACCTATGCATTTAGCTTCTATTTCTCCTTCAAGTCCACCCAAGTAATAATTTGTGAATTATTATTATATGCCAACCACTCTGTTTGGTCACAGAGAAAATGGGGTTAGTAAGGCAGGTCTTTGACCTCAGGAAGCACATACATGTCTTTGGTAACAGATGCTCAGAAAGAGCCTTAGCCAGTGTTCTGGGAGAGCCCAGAGTTTGGGGGAATGAGAAAGAGCCATGGGGAGGAAGTAAAAAAATTAATGAAGTCTTCCAGAAGGCAGTAGCATCTTGGGTAGGTAACCTAGGGAAGTGAGCTATGGTGTGAATAAAGGGGAAAGAAAAAAACAAACAAAGACTTCCAGCTACAGAGATGGGAAGTAGGAACATTCTAGGAGGACAAAGCAATCTGATAAATGACATAGAGACAGGTTTACTCAGGGAACAGATTGTTAGGAACTTTCAATGCTTAGCAAATTTTAGGTTTCCTTTTGCAGTCAATAGAGAGCATTAAAGGTTTTTGAGCATGAAAGTGACATGATTTATGTTTTATGGAAAATCAAGTTAGAGTGACTAGTTAAGTAGCTATTATAACAGCCTCAGTGGGATACAGTGAGTCAGAACTGGATAGCAGAAATGGGAATTAAAAGAATAGGCAAATATGAGAGATATTAATTTCTAACTGATGTGTACTATAGACAGTAGTAAAATCATAATTGAGGTTTAGAGAGTAATGATATTAAGACAGAAAACTTTGGTTCAAGATGGTTGATTGGTCATGCACATTTATGTATTTTCTTCCAATAATATATTAAATGATACTGAGGAATAATAAAAAATTATCAATCCTCTTTCACCAAGATGGAAAGTAGGGGCAATAAGGCACAAAAGATTTCAATATATTTATGCAAGACTAAAAGTAGATGAAAGAGTAGTGATTGGTGAAGCAGTGTGGAGGAAGCAGACCTGAGAACATACACATAGACATGGCTGTAGCCAAGGAGGAAGTTGGTCTGTCCTGCAGAACCCTGGAGAAGCTCAAGAGCTCAAGAGGCCAGGGCCAAAGGAAAGGAAGAAAAAGCAAGAGTCTATAGATACGACAGTCAACTTTCAACATATCCCCACCAACTGTGTGCAAACATGCCAGGCAGTCAGGTGCCAACAAATAGAAGAAAGGATAAATTTACTCTAAAGAAACAGAATAAACTATTTGGGAAAAGTTAAGGGAACTACTATGGAAATTGGCACCTCTGCCATTTAGGGATCTCAAAGCATGAGGTCCTATTTACTGTCCCCTCACTACTAGAGTAAACACCCTCTTTTGATCTGCTCTACCTGCATATACAGAGCTCACAACCTGCTTACCTGTTGCCTTATATTTAAATGTAAATGAAGAACCCAAGATCTTAAAATATGAAGAAGAAACATAGAGATAAGATAAAAGGAAAAGACTAAAAGTAGAAAAAAATTCAGAGAATGAAAACTGAATTATAAAAAGAATGTATGAGTCTTGCATTCTGAATGCCATAGTTTTCAAATTACTCTGAGGATATAATAATTTATAATAGCTTGAGGTAAGACAAGAATAGTGTGCTATTTAACAACACTTAAAACTATGGATGACTGAAAAATCAACAATGATAATAAATTTCTCTTCTGGGTTGGAAAGTAAAATATAGAGGAAATTTCATAGAAAGTAGAATTTAAAAAACAAAAATATCTAAAAATGAGAAAAAATTTTCTTATAAACGATTAATAGAAATATCAAAATCAAAACCAGAAAAATGGGAAAAATTATAAAAGAAATAAAGGAAAAAATTTCAAAGAGCAGTAGGACACAAGTCCTCATATTTAAAAGTCCCATTAAGGACCAAGCACAGTGAACGAAAAAGGTGCTCACCTAGACATCTAGAAGCTTCCAAGAAATGGAAATTGAACACTTACCAAAAACTAGGATCATACATGGGGCAGAAAACTTACTTGAAGAAATAAAAGCTGAGAACCTCCCTAACCTAGGAAGGAAAGAGATATTCAGGTTCAGGGAGCACAGAGTTCCAAACAAGGTAAACCCAATGAGGTCTACACAGTAACACATAATAATTAAAATGTCGAAGTTTAAAGATAAGGAGAGCATTTTAAAAGCAGCAAGAGACAAGGAAAGGCTACATATAAGGGAAACCACATAAGGCTATCAGCTGACTTTTCAGCAGAAACTGTAGGCCAAAGGGAGTGGCATGATATATTCAAAATGCTGAAAGGTAAAAACTTACAATCAAGAATCCTCTACCTGGCAAGATTATCTTTCAGAATAGAAAGAGAGATAAAGAGTTTCCCAGACAAAACAAAATTAAAGGAATTTACCACCACTAAGCTGACTTTATAAGAAATATGAAAGTAACTTCTTTTTCTTTATTTTTTTATTAAAATTTTTTTTAATGTGTATTTATTTTTGAGAGACAGACAGAGACAGAATGTGAGTGAGGGAGGGGCAGAGAGAGAGGAAGACACAGAATCTGAGGCAGGCTCCAGGCTCTGAGCTGTCAGCACAGAGCCCGATGTGGGGCTCGAACTCACAAACTGCGAGATCATGACCTGGGCTGAAGTCAGATGCTTAACCAACTGAGCCACCCAGGAGCCCCTTAAAGTAACTTCTTCAAGTGAAAAAAAAAAAGGCCATAATTACATGTAAAAAATTATGAAAAAAAATGTAAAATATGGCAACATATACCTAAAATGTGGAAATGGAGAGTAAAAATTAAAATTCTTTTGGAATGTGTTTGAATTTAAGTGACCATCAACTTAATATAGACTGCTATATACTTAAGATGTTATATATAAAGTTCATGGTAACCACAAACCCAAAACCTATAATAGTTTCGCAAAAATAAAGAGAAAGAAAGACAAACATAACACCACAGAAACTTATCAGTTAAAAGACAGCAAGAAGAAGAAGCAAGGAACAGAGAAGAACTACAAAAACAACCAGAAAACAAAGTGGCAATAAGTACACACCTATCAATAATTAATTTAAAGGTAAATGGTCTTAATGTGCCAATCAGAAGACATAGCATGAAGGAATGGATTAAAAAACAAGACTGATTTTTATGCTGCCTACCAGGGTCTCACTTCAGACCTAAAGACACATACAGACTGAAAGTGAAGGGATGGAAAAAGATAGTTCATGTAAATGGAAGTGAAAAAAAAAAAAAAAAGGTGGGAAGGCAATACTTATATCAGAAAAAATAGACTCTAAAACAAAGACTGCAACAAGAAACCAAAAAAAAGGCATTACATAATGATAAAGGGACTAATCCAACAACAGGATGTAACAATTATAAATATCTAGGTACCCAACATTGAAGCACCAAAATGCATAAAGGAAATATTAACAGGCAGAAAGGGGGAAATTGACAATAATACAATAATACTTCAACACCTCACTTACAACAGTGGAGAAAGATCATCCAGGTAGAAAATCAATAAGGAAACAGTGATTTTGAATGACACATTAGACCAGATGTATTTGACAGATATATACAAAACATTCCATCCAAAAATAACAGAAAACATTTCTTTTCAAGTGTACATGGAACATTCTCCAGGATAGATCACATGTTAGTCCACAAAATAAGTCTTAATAAATTTAAGAAGACTAAAATCATATCACGTGTAGTTCTTGACCACAACAGTATGAAACTAAAAACCCATCACAAGAAAAAAATTGGAAAAAAACATAAACATGTGGAGGCTAAATAACATGTTACTGAACAACCAATAGGTAAATAAAGAAATCAAAGAAGAAAGTTTTTTAAAAAAATTTTTTTAACGTTTTTTCATTTTTGAAAGAGAGAGACAGAGCATGAGTGGGGGAGGGGCAGAGAGCGGGAGACACAGAATCCAAAGCAGGGTCCAGGCTCTGAGCTGTCATTACAGAGTCCCACGCAGGGCTCAAACTCACAAACCTGCGAGATCACGACCTGAGCCAAAGTCAGATGCTTAACCGACTTAGCCACTCAGGCCCCCCACAAAGAAGAAATTAAAAAAAAACCATGGAGACAAATGAAAATGAAAACACAATACAGGGTGCCTGGGTGGCTCAGTTGGTTAAGCATCTGACTTCAGCTCAGGCCATGATCTCACGGTTCCTATGTTTGAGCCCCACATCAGGCTCTGCGCTGACAGCTCAGAGACTGGAGCTGTTTTGGATTCTGTGTCTCCCTCTCTCTCTCTCTCTGAAAAATGAATATATATTACCAAAAAATTTTTAATAAAAAAGAGAGAGAAAGAAAGAAAGAAAGAAAACACAATGGTCCAAAATCTTTTGGATGCAGTAAGTGAAGAGAGAGAAATATACAGTGATACAGGCTTACCTCAAGAAACAAGAGAAAGCTTGAATAAACAATTTAACCTTACACTTAAAGAACTAGAAAAATAAGGACAAACAAAGGCCAAGGTGAGTAGAAGGAAAAAAACAATAATATAGATCAGAACAGAAATAAATGACATGGAGACAAAAAAAAGAAAAAGATATCAATGAAACCAAGAGCTGGTTCTTTGAAAAGATAAACAAAACTGATAAATCTTTGTCCAATTCATCAAGAAAAAAAAGAGTAAGGACCCAAATAAATAATGTCAGAAATGAAAGAAAAGTAGCAACTGACACATCAGAAATACAAAGGCTTGTAAGAGAATACTATGAAAAATACCAACAAACTGGACAAGCTAGAAAAATGTCTACATTCCTAGAAACATACAATCTTCCAAAACTGAATCAGGAAGAAATAGGAACTATGAACAGACCAATTACTAGTAACAAAATTGAATCAGTAATAATAATAAAAAAATTATCAAAAAATGAAAGTCCAGGACTGGATGGTTTCATGGGTGAATACTATCAAACATTTAAAAAAGAGTTAATACATATTATCCTCAAATTATTCCAAAAAATAGAAGAGAGAGGAAAACTTCCAAATACCTTCTATGAGACCAGCACTATCCTGATACGAAAACCATACAAAAATACCAAGGAACTACAGGGCAATAATACTACAGGCCAACATCCTTGATAAAAACAGATGCAAAAATCCTCAACAAAAAATTAGCAAACCACATTCAACAATATGTTAAAAGGATTATTTGTGATCCAGTGAAATTTATTCTAGGTATCCAAGGATGGTTCAATATTTGCAAATCAACCAATGTGACATACCACGTCAATAAAACAAAGGATAAAAATCATATGATAATCTCAAAAGATGAAGAAAATGTATTTGACAAAATTCAACATCTATTCATGATAAAAAAATCTCAACAAAGTAGGTTTAGAGGGAATATACCCCCAACATAATAAAAACCATATATGAAAAACCAATAGCTAATGTCATCCTCAATGTTGAAAAACTGACCTCTAAGGTCAGGAAAAAGACAGGGATATCCACTCATCATTTTTATTCAACATAGTACTGGAAGTCCAACCACAGCTATCAGGGAGGAAAAAGAAATAAAAGGAGTAAGTTTAACTGTCTCTATTTGCAGATGACATGATATTATACATAGAAAACCCTAAAGACTCCATCAAAAAACTATTAGTAGTAATAAACAAATTCAGTTAAGTTGTAGGATACAAACTTAATATCCAGAAATAGGTTGCCTTTTTATACACTAAAATTGAAGTAGCATAAAGAGAAATTAAGAAAACAATATTATTAACAATTGCACCAACAATAATAAAATACCAAGGAATAAACTTAACCAAGGATGCCAGAGACCTGTATTCTGAAAACTATAAACCACTGATGAAAGAAAAAAAAAAAAAAACACTGATGAAAGAAACCAAAGACAACACAAATAAAAAGGTATTCAATGCTTATGGACTGGAAGAATTAATATTGTTAAAATGTCCATATTACCCAAAACAATGTACAGATTTAATGCAATTCCTATCAAAATACCAACAGCATTTTACACAGAATTAGAAAAAACAATACTAAAATTTGCATGGAACCACAAAAGACTCTGAATAGCCAAAGCAATCTTGAGGAAGAAGAACAAAGCTGTAAGTATCACAATCTCAGATTTCAAAATATGTTACAAAGCTGTAGTAATCAAAACAGTGTGGTACTGGCACAAAAATAGACATAAAGATCAATAGAATAGAGGCCCCCAGAATAAACCCACACTTATATGGTCAAGTAATATATGGCAAAGAGGCAAGGATATACAATGGGGATAAAATAGTCTGTTCAACAAATGGTGCTGGGAAAAAGGGAAGCTACATGCCAAAGAATGAAATTGGCCACATCATCCACAAAAATAAACTGAAAATGGATTAAAGACCCAAATGTGATATCTGAAACCATAAAACTCCTAGAAAAAAACATTGGAGGTAATTTCTTTGACATTGACCTTTTTTTCTAGATATGTCTGCTAAGGCAAGAGAAACAAAAGTGAAAATAAACTATTGGGACTACACTAAAATAAAAGGCTTTTGCATGGTGAAGGAAACTATCAATAAAACAGAAAGGGCACCTGCTGGATGGAAGAAGATATTTGCAAATGATATATCAGATAATGGGTTAATATCCAATATATATAAAGAACTTATGCAACTCAACACCAAAACAACAAATACTATGATTAAAATGGCCAGAGGACCTGACAAAGAAGACATACAAATGGCCAACAGACATGGGAAAAGATGCTCAACATCACTCATCATCAAAACTGCAAATTAGATATCACCTTACATTTGTCAGAATGGCTAGAATCAAAAAGACAAAAATTAAAAGTGTTGGTGAGGATGTGGAGGGAAAGTAACCCTCTTGCATTGTTGGTGCAGCCACTGTGGAAAACAGTATGGGCATTCCTAAAAAATTAAAAATAGAACTATCATATGATCCAGTAATTCCACTACAGGGTATTTACCCAAAGAAAACAAAAACAATAATTTGAACAGATATTTATACCTCCATGTTTATTGTAGCGTTATTTATAATAGCCAATATATGGAAGCAACCCAAGTGTCCATCAATAGATGAATAAAGATGTGGTATATTTACACAATGGAATATTAGCCATAAAAAAGAATGAGATTTTGGCATTTCCAACAATATGGATGGACCTAGAGAATATTATTATGTTAAGTGAAATAAGACAGAAAAGGGCAAATACCATATGATTTCACTTACATGTGGAATCTAAAAAACAAAACAAACAACAAACAAAAAGCAGAATCAGATCTATAACTACAAAGAACAAAATGGTGGCTTCCCAAGAGGAAGGGCGTGAGGGGATGGGCAAAATGGATGAAGGGGAGTGAGAGATACAGGCTTCCAGTTATAGAATGAGTAAGCCATGGGAATAAAAGGTACAGCATAGGGAATATAGCCAATGGTGTTGTATTAGTGTTGTATGGTGATAGATGGTGGTTACGCTTTTGGTGAGCATAACATATAAAATTGTTGAATCACTATGTTGTATACATGAAACTAATATAACATTGTATGTCAACTATGCAAAAAAATGAGAATCAGACTAGAATCGGCATCAGATCTCTTAAAAGAAATCACTGAATATATAGAATACAGCAATGCCTTCAGATTATGAATAGAAAAATGGTTTTTAACTTGTTGTATACCCTGCCAAACTATCAACTAAGTATGAAGGTTGAAAAGACATTTTCCGATATAAGAAACCAAAAAGTTTAACTCCTGTAATCCCATCTTTTCCATAAGATGTTATTTGATGAAAGAGAAAGGAATATAAGGTGCCCCGAAAACAATGGATCCAAACCAGATCAGTGGAGTGCCGTACAACAGCTATGTAAGCAGCCTGCCTAAATCAGAGCAGGAGGGCATATCTAGAAGAAATATCTTCCAGAAAAACAAAGTAAGTGGTATCAAAGAAGTAATGCTATAATGAAGAGGTTTTGTTAAATGCAACTCTAACAAAGGCAAATAAAAAAAAGAGGGGAACCCCCATGCCAGCAATTAGAAAGTCCAGAAAAAAAATCAAACAACTAAAAAAGTAAGGATTGTAATTACTGCGAGGCACTTAGTACTGCAGTAAATAATTATTACATAGCCATAATATAGATAATATAGTTTACTCATTTTAAACTTTCAGGGTCAGTCTACATATAAAGGAAGACAATTTTGGCTGAAGACAGAATATAAATGTTACCAATTTTGACAATGTAAAAGTAAAAGGACAGATGACAAAAGCTGAGAGATGGAAAATGGAAAAAGGTAAGCATGCTAATATCCTTATTTTCAAAGCAAGAAGTCAGAAAGGCAGTCTGCAGGTGACAGAACTATACTTACAGGTGTTATTTATAATGGAAACAGGGGCATCTGGGTGGTTCAGTCTGTTGAGCTCCCGACTTCGGCTCAGGTCATGATCTTATGGTTTATGAGTTCGAGTCCCGTGTCAGGCTTTGTGCGGACAGCTCAAAGCCTGGAGCCTGTTTCGGATTCTGTGTCTCCGTCTCTCTCTCTCTCTCTCTCTTTTTGCCCCCTCCCATCCCCGTTTGTGCTCTGTCTCTCTAGCTCTCTCTCAGAAATTAAATAAACATTAAAAATTTTTTTTATAATGGAAATAAGCAGGAGAACTAAAAATAGAAGTGGTAGATGACATAAGTGATCTAACTTCTTATTTGCCATAACAGGAAGTTTTCCTACCACCAACACTGTGAAGTCTTCTGGATCATATGGCAAAGAGGTTGCTTGCCCTACAGCATGGACCTGCTGCAAAGCCCTTTTTCTGCTCTGAGTTTTACTCAGACCCCAGAGAGGCCCATTAGGCAGTTGGCAAGATTTTCCAATGAGGAGGGCCCTTTATGCTAGGGGATGTAGGTGCAGCAATTAGTCTTTTACTCTGGAAGCCTTTTCCCAACACATACTTCATCACTGGAATCCTAAAAAACTTTCCAGAAATAGTAGGTCCCTGAATCTTTGTAAGATTGATCTTCCATTTTCTAGAGCGCAATTTACCAAGACTTCCTGTGAACTAACTACATTGTTCTTTCTGCTCAATCAGCATGGTCATCCATGGAAGGGATGATATTCTTTGAGATGGTCTAGTAGTATAGACCTCTTTGACTATGTTATGATAGAAGCAGGAGAGTTAACATAGCCCTAAGGCAAACTGTAAATGAATATTTCTGTTTATTTCACATGAATGCAAATAGTTCCTGATTCTCTTTTCTCATTGGGATTGAAAAGAATGCATTTGCCAGGTCAATGGCCACATGCCATGTACTTATGTTGTGCCCATGTTAATCTATTCTAGGAAAGATATCAGGCCTATCAAAACAGTTGCAGTTGGGGCTACAACTTGGTTGCCCTTTCAGTAGTCCATAGTCATTCTTCAGGATCCACCAGTTTCTGCAGGGGTCAGAATGGTGAATTAAATGGAGATACGATGAGGGCTACCACTTCTGTGTCCTTTGATCTTTAAAACTGGCAGTAATCTCTGCCACTCTCCTTGGGATGCAATATTGGTATTGATTTACTATCTTGGCTTGGCATTGGAGGTGGTTGGGGGAAGTTTCAGAGGTTTCCATTTGGCTTTCTCTACTATAATAACTCTAACTCAACAGGCTAAGGACTCCATGAGGGGGTGACTCCAAATGCAAGCATATCATTTACAACTGTACATTTGGACATGAGGAAATGACTCCGTGGTGTATCCAGAGACCCACTGGGTATACCCTGATCCAGACTTTAGCCAAGACTCCTTTATTACTTGTTTTCCATAGTCCACCATTCTAATGGGGGTAGGAGGCATGATAACGCTTTGGGTCTCCAGGTATCAATGTCTACTCAGATGTTGTATCCATTAGTCCTTAAAATATCTGGGTATCCTCCTTTCCACAGCATACAATCACCAGAGTAAATGGCCACAGATCCCTTTGGAGAAGGATAAAGGAAATGTTCACAGTACATACTTTCAATATTACACCTTATGACTCAGTGGGTTCTAGATCTTAAAAGTTGTTCAGTTCAGGAACTGAGCAAGAGATCATGACTTTTTATTAGGGCGAATGCCCCAGCCTCCTTTTCCTCCATTCTTGACTTTTTTTTAAATTTTAATTATAGGCATTAAGCAACATCCTTACTGGCTGCTGATGTACTTTGTCACTATGTTAATTTAGGTCTTCTGAGGAAAGATAGGGTTAGATGTGCAAGAGATTTATTAGGGGACATCTGTGAGCTATGTGGGGGAGACACAGGAAGCTGGCAGATATGATGCAGGTCTGTGAAGGAAGGAAGGTTGAGCAGGAAAAAATCTTAGATAAGGAAGTTTCAGCAAAGCTGATGGGCAGTTCTTGGATGAGAGCTGCCTTTTGGAGAATTCCCACTCCTCCCAAGAGCAGGCCTGTCTTCGTATCCCTCCTATGCTTAAATTGTGGTCTCTTCCATGCTTATGGATTTCAGAACATGGCACCTAGGACCCTTGGTCAATAAATCAGACATCTGAAAAATCTGTTTTCATGAAAGCCATAGATAGTTAATTTTTCACTTTGGGATTTTTTTTTTTACCATGTGCACATTTTATTTAAAAAAAGAAGATAAAGGTGATATATGCATATTATCATTGATATGGGAATAACCACCAGAAGAAAACATTCAATAGTTACTTCTGTAGAGCAAGGCTAGGTTTGGGAAGGGTGGAAGGAGTGATTGGTGCTTTTTATGATCTCTCTTTAGCACCATTTGTTTTTTCAACCATGTGCATTTACTACTTTGGTAATTTTCTTTTATTATTAAGAAACAGAAAGAGGGACATAAAGAGAAGTCAGGAAAAATAGGATTGGGGAGATAAGCTTAATTCTGAAAATAATAAGACTTATACATCTTATTATCACTAATCCTTGAAACATCTCCAAGAGGTAGAAAATATCCCCATTTTATAGATAATGACACCGAGATTTAGAATCAAGTTTTTAGGCACAGATTTTGCTAAAGACCACACAGCTAGTAAGTGGCATCAGGATTTGAACCCAGGTCTGGGGTCATGCTCTTTCCACAAGTAAATGAGGATGAGCCGGCTGATGGATGGAGGCCACCTGGGGGTGAGCCATCTGATCACTGGCCCATAGACCAGCCTAAACAATGCCTTGGCCCAACAGAGTTCCCAGGGAGCAGAGGGGCCAGTGTTAGTCATTGTTTAACTATACTATACATATTTAGCCTTTTAAATCTTTTCTGAGAAATCATTTCATTCTATCCCCTTAATCATCCTTGAATATCATCTTATAATAAAACAATGTGGAAGAACATGCCTGTGGCTGAGAGTCTGACCCTCTCTGGAGCAGGACTGGAAGCTGGATGAAGTCAGCAGCCTGTTTTCTCCAGAGGTGGACAGAGCACACACTACCAGCTCCGTGCAGACGCCCTGTGCAGGGACCAGCCCAGAGGGCAGCCAGCGACTCCCTCTGTTTATCCTACAGTCTGAAAGAGACTCTTTGCAGACAAGTGTAATCTTTCTTGATAAACATATTAGTTTTCTGTCTCAGCTCAGTGGAGACAATCCCTAGGTCTGTGATACAAACTCTAATAATATTTTCTTTTTCTATGATGACTTCTCCTGGATTGGCTTAGACCATAGAGGAGAAAGTCAGAGGGGACCAGGGTCCAAAAAACAGCAGCCTTTGGCCTCGGGGCAAGTGAGATCACAATGTGCTATTCCACTGCTACTGCTGGGCAGGTGACTGCCAAGCCGGCCAGGCTTATGTACAAAGAAGCTTTGCAAAGATAGAGTGAGGGGCAGAGGAGCGGAGTCTGGGGGTCTGTAAATGTCCTAGCTAAGCTGACTGGTATTTGACTGACACCACCTCATTCAGCTCAACTGACTGCTAGTGACTCCAGTATCTCTGAGCCAGTGTGGACAGTAAGAATATCCACTTGCAGCACTAAATGATAAAAGGCAAATTAAATACTTAGCCAGTGCCTGGCAAGCACTTACTGTATGTGAACTGTTTCTGTTAAGAAACCTCCTAGTGAACCTATTTTATGCTCAGAGGATGAACTTAATGTTGATGGAACTTTTAAAATAGAAGAGTTTTGAATCTGTATGCAGTTCGATCCACTAATTTTTTCCTTTCTGTTTTCTTTCTTGGCTTTTTTGCTTTTCCTCTTCTATTATATAAATATATACTGTATTTTCTTAGAGTCTTTTTATGGTTTATCTTTTTTATGTGTGCCTCTTTAATCCACCTGGAATGTATTTCACTATATGGGATGGGGTAAGGAGATCATTTTGTTTCCTAATAAACAATTTTCCCAACGCCATGTATTGATTTAACACTTCTATACTGAATTTACATATTTTGAAGCCACTTCTATCCTAACATTTCTCAATAATTTAAAGTTAAAAATAGAGGATTTCTATTTAATAATTAACATTTTGGGGCACCTGGGTGGCTCAGCTTGTTGGGCATCCAACTCTTGGTTGTGGCTCAGGTCATGATCTCATAGTGCATGGGTTCGACCCCTGCATCACACTCTGCACTAACAGTGCAGGGCCTGCTTGGGATTGATTTCTCTCTCTCTCTCTCTCTCTCACAAAATAAATAAATAAACAAAAAATTATAGTAGTTAACATTTTGAAATCCTGCTCAAATAATTACTGCCTCTGGAACGGACTCCATATGATGAAAGAGTAGTATAGGCCAACTTTCTAGAGAGAAATTTGGTTTGGAAATGTTCATCCTCCAAATACTTTTTCCACTCCTGGCAATTTCTCCTAAAGACAAGTAAAAAGTTCAGGCAAATATTTATGTATCTATGTATAAAGCTGCCTAGTCTACCATTATTTATAAAAGCAAAAATCTGGAGACATTATTTTTTGAAGGGTATAGTCATGCATATTATAGTTATAGAATGGAATATTATAAGCCATTAAAACTATGTTTTTGAGAAAAAACACAGGAAATGCATTTTTATATTAAGTGAAAATACAGTAAACAAAATCTTTTATGTAATATTATCTCATTGTTTTGGAAAACAAGCTTTAGTCACAGGGTCTTCCACTTCCCTGAACAAACTCTTTCCAGTCTCGGGAACTTTTCACATTCTGATTTCTCTTCTGGAAAGAATTTCTACCTGGTCTCTCTAAGGCTGGCTCTTTTTTATTCTTTACATCTTTGCTTACATGTATAATTTCAGAGAAGCTTTCTCTAACTAGCATGTCAAAAGATCAGATCCCCTCTCCAACTAGTCCCCATGTTGAAGTATCTAATTATCCTTTCCATACGGGTGAATTCTGTCTTTCATTTGGAAGGTCTGCACCCCAACATCTAAGATTATATTTTTCTGTTCTGTCTCTAAGTTGCCCACTCCTGTGATCTGAACACAATGATTACTCACTAAATATTGACCATCCACTTTTCCATTTCCTAAGGATTTTAAATCACCTTTATACCCTTAAAATAACCCATATAAAAAAGAATGAAACTGGATCCTTATTTTACACCACTCACAAAAATTAACTTGAAATGGATTAAAGACTTAAATGTAAGATCTGAAACCAAAAAACTCCTAGAACACAGGGAAAAAGTTCCTTGACATGGATCTTGGCAATGAGTTTTTGGATATGACACTAAAAGCACAAGTACCAAAAACAAAAATAAGTGGGACCACATCAGTCAAAAGAGCTTCTGCACAGGAAAGAAAACTGTCAACAAAAGGAAGAAAACATTTCCCAATCACGTATCTGATAATGGGTTAACGTACAAAATACATAAGTCATACAATTCAATAACTGAAAAACCAAAAATCAAAAACCACACAAATAATCTGATTGTTAAAATGGGCAAAGAACCTGAACATTTTTCCAAAGAAGACATACAAATGACCAATAGGACCATGAAAAGATACTCAACATCACTGATCATCAGGGAAATACAAATCAAAACCACAATGAGAAATCACCTCACATCTGTCAGAATGGCTAAAGTCAAAAACACAAGAGATAACGTGTTGGTGAGGATGTGGAGAAAAAGGAACCTTCTTGGTGGGAATATAAATTGGTGCAGCTACTCTGGAAACCAGTATGGAAGTTCCTTAAAAAATTAAAAATAAAGCTACCAAATGATCCAGCAATCCTATTTCTGGGTATATATCTGAAGGAAGTGAAATCATTATCTGGAAGAGATATCTGCACCCGTTTTATGCACAACAGCCAAGACACGAAACAACCTAAGTGTCTGTCGACAGATGAATGGAGAAAAGGTGATACACACACATGCACGCTGGAATATTATCCAGCCATAAAAAGAAGGAAATCCTGCCACGTAAGACAACATGGATGTTGAACCTTGAAGGCATTATCCTTAATGAAATGTCAGAGAAAGACAAATAGTGTATAATTTCACTTACATGGAAATCTAAAGAAACTGAACTCACAGAAACGGAGAGTAGATTGATGGTTGTCTGGGCGTGAGGGTGAGGGTCATGGAGGGGGAATGTGGGAATATGGTCAAAGGGTCCACACTTCCATTTATAGGATGATTTAGTCCTGGGGATCTAATGTACAGCATGGTGACTACAGTTAATGATGTTCTAACAAAAACAAAACAAAAACAAAAACAAAAACAAAAAACAATGTTGTAACATATACTTGAAAATTGCTAAGAGAGTAAGTCTTACAAGTTCTCACAATACACACAAACACACGCAAACGTAACTATGTGAGGTGATGACTGCCTTAACTAACCTCACCATGGTAATTATTTCACAATATATACATATATCAAACTACTACATTGTATACTTTAAACTTACACAACGTTATATGTCAATTATATCTCAGTAAAGTTGGGGGAAAATTAGCAGCTTGTGTGGACATTGTTACCAGGATGAACTGTACAGAGAAGTAAGTTGCTGGTGATCAAACTTAAGGCAGATGTAAAATACAAAACAGTGATAGGTTTCTAGAAGGCGTAAATCAATAGCCAGGGCCCCCTCTGCCACCTGTATTCCTTTAAATTCATGTCAGAAAGAGGATGAGTGTCTGGAGAGAGTGAAGTCAGGCTGGGAATCAGAGCCAGATGCGGTTCTTCTTCTAGGTAGATGGGCTCATAGATAATTAGATGCAGGTGCCTGGGAGAGGGGCCCCAGAGCTTTCAAGGTGTAATCAAGTCTACTTAACGAGTGATTATAAACAGCATGTGTCCTTCACTTGTCAGAGTTCTCTGGGCCTCAAATCTGATAAGAGTCTCCAGTCCCTCCAAACTAATTCCTCCTATCCCCCTGCTGCTTGCCACAACCCAGTTCCCATGGCTTTTGTCTTCCTGCTGCTGACAGGGTACTGCTTCAATTCCTTTTCTCAGTCCCAGAATCAACCAGGTCAATCTCCAGCCCATGAAACCCAGTAGCAAGGATTCCTGAAATATGGCTCCAAATAGACATAGAGGCAGGACCCAGGCCTGCTACACAGATGGGGTTTCCCCATGGCAGTCAGTCCCAGTACAACACAAAATCACGGTGACTTCCCCCCACCCCACTCCCTGGCAGACTTCACAGTGACTGCTAAGCTCCTAGCACAACTCCAGGCCTACTGTAGTTCATCAAAATCGTACCAAGGACTTATCACAGCCAACGCTGGATGTTCACAAGTTAAACGCTTGCAGCTTTTACAGTTCTGGTATTGGAACCTTTGGAACCTATGGAACCTATGAAATGTGTCTGTCATTTTCCTGAGGCCCAAATTTGAATTTCTTATGTGTGTGGCTAATCCATGGGATCTAACGATGGAGCTAAGTCAACGGCTCAGCATTCAGATTTCAAAGCAACTTTGTGTATTTTCTTGTATCACATTTGCAGTGATAGAAATTCTCTGTAGGGGACAGAGGGACTCTACCATTTTCAGTTATACTCTTATAATGTGTGGGGCAAGTTGTGCTTTAGAGGTATGTACAAAAGTACAGATCCATGAGGTGATCCTTCTGATTTTCACAAGGCTGTTATGGTCCTTGTTTTCTAACTCTTCCCTAGGTTCTAAGGTAAAGCAAGATAAACTCCATGTCCTTACACAGAGAAGGTTAATTTGTTGTCTTCAGGCTGTCAGAAGACCAGTGAAGGGGCTTGGAAGAGTGTCCATTTCACAGACCTTGGCCCCAGAGGTGGGCAAACCAGTGACATGCCCTCAAACTGTGTCTGCGGGGTCACCATTCCTACCCCAAAGCGAAGGAAGCTCCTGTTGTAGCCTCCTCAGGGGTCAGCTGCAGGCAACACAGGGCTGGCCTCAAAGGCCCCTGCCCCCTTCATGTGGGGGTGATTAATGCAGGGCCTCCCCTGTGGGGAGTTAATTAGAAATGTTACACTTCAAGAGGAAAAACAAGAGTAATGGAAAAGGCATCTGTGTGTGACCAAAGCTTAACTGAAAACAGGCTTTCTCTTCTCTCAGTCTGGGAAACCAGGGAGCTTCAGCCAGGAAGAGATGGGGATGGAATGACACAGGCGGCTGTGTGTGTGTGTGTGTGTGCCCGTGCACGAAGAGGGGGAGGCATGTGAGGGGAGGAGCTGGGGGAGGGTGGTGAGAGGAAAGGCTGGTGTGAAGAATATGGAATGAAACAAGGCTGTGGTGGGTGGTTGAATAGAGGAGGGGGTTTCAAGAAGGGGGAATACCTTTTCTACTTTCTTTTGGAGTTGGGTCATGAGGGGAGTGATGGAGGTCGGATAAACTAGAGTTGCATCTGGTGGCACTGGGGCTTTTGGGACACCTGTGTGGCTCAGTTGGTTGAGTGCCCAACTCTTGGTTTCGGCTCAGGTCATGATCCCAGGGTCATGGGATCGAGCCTCGCATCAGGCTCTGTGCAGAGCATGGAGCCTGCTTAAGATATTCTCTCTCTCTCATTCTCTCCCCCCCTTCCCTCTCTCTCCCTCTGCCCTTGTCCCCTATGCTCTCTCTCTTTCAAATTAAGAAAAAAAGAAAGAAAACTGGGACCTTTGGTTAATTAACTACTTAAGTAATTCAACAGATATATACTTGGTATTGCTCTACTTATCTCCTACTGTCTTTTCAATGCTTTCCTATCCAGATAAGCCCACCCCTTCCCAGCCCCCTCCCCATTGCTTCTCTTGGCTGCCCTTCTGTTAGCCTCTGCCACACTGATCTTATATTATAGTCATTTTTTTCTCAAACCAAGCTTATGGGGGCTTTAAGTCCAAATGTTGGAAATGGAGACTCCTGGCTTGGTATGGCTCTGGGCCCAGTCTATTGTTTTCAAACACATTAGTTTCATAAACTTTTACTGAGCCCATTCTGGACCACAAATGGTGCCAGGCATAGGAAATAGGAAAGACATAGTCATCTTCCTATATACTAGTGAGAGACAGGTAAATGAGCAATTGGAATACAAGGTAATAGAAAGATCCAGGAAATCTCAGAAGGACCCATGGCTCAGTCTTAACAGATGACATCTGAACTGAGCCTTGAATGGTGAGTGGGAGTTGCAGGCACAGAAGACTCACTTCAAATCCCAGCATTTCATGGGGCGCCTGGGTGGCTCAGTGGGTTAAGCACCTAACTTCAGCTCAGATCATGATCTCACAGCATGTGAGTTTGAGCCTTGCGTTGGGCTCTGTGCTGACAGCTCAGAGCCTGAAGCCTGCTTTGGATTCTGTGTCTCTGTCTCTCTCTGCACTGCCCCCCCATCCCTGCTTGTTCTCTGTCTCTCTATTGAAAATAAATAAACATTAGAAAAGAATTAAAAAAAATAAAAATAAAAAAATCCCAGCATTTCTTCCCAGTTAGAGGAGCCTCAGGTTGGTCATCAGTGTTATGTCTCTAGTAACACCTACTCCATTGGTGGTTATGAAGATTATAAAATAACACAAGCTAATCAGTGCTATGTAGAGCCCAACCTTCTGGTTTCTCAGTCCCAGTGGCCTTCATCTACATTCTCTTCTCTGTCAGCACCCATCCCAGTGACTACACCATAAACTTCTTAGCACTCAGCTCCCCAATCTCTAAGATCCCAAACCAGGAAAGTCCCTGTGCCCAAAGCTCTCACCTTCCAATCTCGCCCTGTCATGCCAATGTTGAACTGGCTCTGTCTCCCTTTGTGAACTTCAGTCCCTTGATCTCCCCACCACCCCCGCTTTTTCAGTTTAATCTGCCCCCATGACCTTATTGGTCTTTCTCCCCACAAGGTCCTCACATTAGCCAAGAAGTGATTCTCTTTGGCTTCATCCACCCTATTGCCTTTTGGCTTCCACCCTATATATCTGCAACCCTTGCTCAACTGCACTGTCTTCAGATTCCTGCTCCTGGCATTTCAGCATACTGGAGAAAATCCAGACTGTGTAGTTCCGTTACATTTGGAAGCTTTCTAATCTCCACTGAGTCCTTGCTACTTCTTAGCTATCTTTTTCTTTTTTTTATTAGAAAAAGAAATTATGTTTATTTTTGAGAGAGAGAAAGAGAGAGACATACAAAAAGCAGGGCAGGGGCAGAGAGAGAGGAAGACACAGAATCCAAAGCAGGCTCCAGGCTCTGAGCTGTCAGCACAGAGCCCGATGTGGGGCTTGAACTCACAAACCATGAAATTATGACCTGAGCCTAAGTCAGAAGCTTAACTGACTAAGGCACCCAGGCACCCCTTTTAATTTTTTTTAATGTTTATTTATTTTTGAGAGAGACAGAGACAGAGACAGAGCATGAGGAGGGGAAGGGCAGAGAGTGAGGGAGACACAGAATCTTAAGCAGGCTCCAGGCTCTGAGCTATCAGCACAGAGCCCGATGCAGGGCTCGAACACACAAACCATGCAATTATGACCTGAGCTGATGTTGGATGCTTAATCGACTGAGCCACTCAGGTGCCCCTTTATTTATTTCTCTGAAGTCAATGCATGTAGAGGGCCTAGCACTTAGGCTGAAACACAGGAGCCCCATATGTTCACTTCTCTTTCTTCTTCCCCCAATTCCTCATCCATTACCACTGGTGCTGAGTCCAAGCCTCTTCCACTCTTCTTACACCTCCGATTTCCTTCAGCCCTAAGCGTTTGCCATCTCACATAAGCTTGTCCCACTTTCCTAATTCTCAGCTTGTGTATAATAACTCAAAGCACAGTATTTCTCTCTACCACCCACCCACACTCACCCATAAATCTCTTAAAATCTGGCATCCACCCTCAGCAGTCAACGAAGCCACAAATAGCTTTCTTAAAGATCACTGACCTTTTCTTTACCTTTAGCCTTCTCATCTCTGTAGCATCCTTTGATGCTGGCTACTCAGTCTTTAAGGAACTCTTCTCTTTTGGAGTGCTTGACTCTCTTCTTTCCCAGTTGTGATCTGCTCCCTCCTCTCTGACCACCCACTTCTGTTTCCTTGTCTGGCTCCTCTTTCTCCTGTACATACTTGAACATATATGCTTCTAAGAATAGGGCATCAATCCTCCTTTTTTTTCTTGCTTTACACTATCTCCCTGGACAAACTCATTTGCTTCTATGACTAACAGTTGCCCTGATGATACCTCTCAAATCTTCATCTCATTAATACAACAACTTTGAAAACCGCTTAGGCATTATCTTGAAGAGTTGAACATTTGTATGCTGTATGACCCAGCAATTCTACTCCTAGTTTAGGCCCAAGAGTAACTCTTACATATATGCACCAGGAGACACATGGAAAAGGAAATGTTCATAGTTCACTGTTCAGAAGAGCAAAAACACTGGAAACCACTCATATGCCCAATGACAATAGATACATAAACTGAATTTTCACACAACAGAATGTTATATAGTAATGAAACCCAATGACATTCAGCTATACATATATAAATCTTAGTGACATGAGGTTGAGAGACAAAAGCAAGTTCCAACAGACATTATAGTATTGCCTCTTTATAAAGTACAAAAACAAGCAAAACCAACTTATTTTGTAGACAAGAATGTATGTGTAATAATACAGAAAACAATGCAAGGGAATTATAGACAAGGATTCAGGATCATGGTTTCCTGTGAGATGGAAGAATGGGACGTGGATTCGCGCCTCAGTAGCTGTGGGTTATTGGTGACGGTTAGTTGGGTTAAAGGCCCCTAGTGTTCATCATGTCGTTAAAGGCAAAATATAATAAGGTAGGGTCATGCATGGATCAGTGATGAAAAAATCTAGTTCTAACCTCTCTCCTAAACTCCATTTCATTTTTTCATCCTGCCTACTTGGCATTTTCATTTGATTATTTCATTGGCTCTTGGAACTCAAAATGTGAAAAACTGACTTGATATTCATCTTTAAATTTGCTGCCTCCTTAATCTCAATTTTTTAAAAAAAATTTTAATCTTTATTTTTGAAGAGAGAGAGAGAGAGAGAGCATGAGCAGGGGAGGGGCAGAGAGAGAGGGAGACACAGAATCCAAAGCAGGCTCTGGGCTCTGTGCAGCACAGAGCCCGATGTGGAGCTCAAACCTGCTGACCACGAGATAGTGACCCGAGCCAAAGTCGGACGCTTAACCGACTGAAACACCCAGGTGCCCCAATCTCAAATTTTTATAAACAACCATCACCTCCTCCAAGGCAGTTTGGCCTATGCCTAGACTTCTAAAAGGCTCTTTGTGTCCCCTTATTCAGCTACTTGCCAAGTCTTACTTTAATCCCCAGTAACACGCATCTAAGAAGAGGCAGAGCCAGAATTTTGACCCATATTATCTGTTGTCACAGCCTGCACTTTTAACTACCTCTGTATAGGTGATACTGGATCAAAGTGCCCTGGGGCAATGACCTCTGGCATTGAGGCCTGATGGTTTATGTGCCCTTTCCAGCAAGGAAGCTGAGGCACCAATCTGCTCTTTTCATAGCCGCTACCTTCTGTTGAGCTCTTGCCTCTCCAAATTCAGGCTGCTGAGCACCCAGACCCACCCCCTGAAGTCCTGCCCAGTGTTCTGGCTTTGACAAAATTTGCCAGTCCTGCTGGACAGCTCTTAAGGCCACCCTGTAGGGAGGAGGGCTACACTAGGCTCAGTGTTGGTCGGAATAAACAGCTCTTGTGAGCAGCTGGGATCAAGGTGGACCCAGCCAGATGGAATCTCTGGCTTTTTCTTTTCTCAGGCCCTGCCATGCAGCAATCTCCAAGAGCAACCATAGAGGACAGCCTCAATGGGTTCTTACAGGAGTGATGGCGAGGCTATGCTGGGGCCTGGAGAGAGGAAGGAGGTCACGAGGACAGCGTCAACAGCCACTTCTCTGCCTGGAGAGGTGATTATTCCTAATAAGGACACAGCGGTTCCTGTTTACAGCTGTTCCAAACATCCCTCACACCACAACCCATTGCAAAATACATGCCAAGGCCCAACAACCTTTTCTGTTTAAAGGCTCCTCTGACTTTACAGCTGGTTAGGTCTGTGACATTGCTGGATTCTGGCCTCTGCTCCCTTATAGAATAGAATAGGCACATTTTCTCCATGCCGTGCCTCTTAGCCCAAATTCTCTGCCTTCTATTCCTTCTTTTGTGTCTACCAGCATGACTCCCATTGTGGGCTTAAGCTCATGAGCAATGAACACCTACAGATGTCTGGCGAGATCATTAGCATTTCTTCAGATGTCTGGTCATCAAACACAAGAATTTTTCAAAATGCAAAGTAGACAATTCCTAAGAGATTACCTATAGAGAGAAATTATGTAATTCAAATCCTACAGCTTCATGTTCTGTGAGAGAGGTTTTCTGGCTGCCTCTGCTGTGCATGAGGGAGTAGATTCAGCATAAAAGATGAGGGGTTGCAGGATATAGAAAGAAGAAACCTTCTCTGAGAAAGTTTTCCTTCTATAGGCAGTTTGGAGAAACCCTGTTTCTTAGTGAAACACTCAACACACACTTATTAAGAGTCTACAGTATAAAATAGTGCTGTTTCCAGTACTGTTGTCTTCTTGAGGTTTTTAAAGAACTAGATTCTTGGTTGTTAACTTATTCCCTTCTTCTTATCTCCCCTTTACTTTCTTCATCAAAGGGACCCAGATTACACTCTAAGGACTGGACCATTTAAAAGTACTTTTGATGGCAGGAGTGCCTGGCTTGCTCAGTCGGAAGAGTATGCGACTCGGGGTTATGAGTTTAAGACCCACACTGGGTGTACAGATTGCTTAAAAATAATCTTTTTAAAAAATGTACTTTCAGTGGCAATGAAGGAATAGAAAGCTGCTACAGTATCCTCTGTGATAGGAGCTTGGGCTCTGGAGTCAGCCAGGTCTTGTGACCAGGTCTTGTGTCAGCTCTGCAGATAATTAGTTCTGGCACCTTGGACAAGGGGTGAAATTCTCAATGTCCAGTGTAGTGACCAAAATAGTTACCTCATAGAGTAGTGGTGAGAATTAAACCAGATAATGTATGTAAAATGCTTAGCATAGTTAGCATTCTAATGATTAATAAGTGATGGCTATTATTATTAATATCATGACCTCATTCATCTGGAACTCATCCCCAAACCAGAAAGTCAAAAGAAAAAGGTTTCTGAACAGCTAAAATTAATGTCTTTGGGCTGAAACAAAAATGTGTTATTCACAGATGAGATTCTCATGTTGAGCCTGTTTAATACTGTATATAGAACTATATCAAGGTCACAACATATAAGGAGCATCAAACTAAAGAGGGAAGCATGCGGAGAGCGGTGAAGTGTGAGAGCTGAATTCTGATGATTAGTAACCAGAGCTACAGAAACAAGACAGAAGAATTAGAATCACACATTTTTGTTAATGTCATTTATTTATTTTTGAGAAAGAGTGCAAACACACATACAAGTGGGGGAGAGGCAAAGAGGGTGAGAGAGAATCCCAAGCAGGTTCCACACTGTGCGAGGAGCCCAATGCAGGGCTTGATCTCACAACCATGAGATCATGACCTGAGCCGAAATCAAGTCAGATGCTTAACCGACTGACCCACCCAGGTGCCCCAACCACTCGTTATTAAGGGGTATTTAGAATAGGGTAATTTATTGAGAACCCACTGGGTGATGAATAATCTATTGGGTGTATTGGAAATACTTTGTAATTTAATCCTCACAGCAATCTTCTGCAGCATGTATTTTTATCCCTAATATTACAAAGGTAAACATGGAGGTTCCTAGTTTAAGAAATCTGTCACAAAGTTAGGAAGGAGGTATGACCTCAGAGCCTGCCTGCCTTTAAAGCTTCCACATTTCTGATACTCCCCACTCTCTCCCATACAGCTGTTTAGATCTCTAAAGGTCCTGAATCCCTCTGTCTTTCTTTCCTTCCTTCTTCTTTCCCTTCCCCCTTCCTTTTTTCCTTCTTCTATCCATCCACTTGATAACTGAAACAGAATCCCTCATCTCAGGGTACTTAAAAAAAAACCCAAAAACTTATTTTGAATGATTTTAGACTCACAAAAAGCTGCCAAAATAGTTCCCAGGTATCCTTCTCCAAGCTTCTCCAACAGTATCATCTCACATAAGTAGAGTCCATTATCAAAGTGAGGAAATTAACATCAGTAACAATATCATTAAATAGACTACAGACCTTTGGATGTCACCAGTTTTTGCATGCACTTCTCAAGAAATGTGTAGTCTAGTACATCTCTTATTATAGCCTAGTTTGTGAATGGCCTTCTTTAAGTGAAATTAAGTTCCCATGTAAGAAGAAGTTCCCTATGCCTTAGGGAAAGATTTCACTCAAGATCACTGAAATAAAGTTTCGGCACTTAAAGTTTCGGCACTTTGCTCTCTGGAACATTAAGCTCTTCAAAACGATGAATTTGCCAAAGCATTCTAGGTAGCCAGAGGTGATAGTCCATGATTACTCTTCAGAAAATGATGGAATCGGTCAAGTCCTTAGTGATGTAAAAATCTTGTAAAGAATGTAGTCCTTGTTCAGGGCATCCATATTTAACTGTGAAGAGGTTTTCCCACCATGTCATGTTGCAATTCGGTTTCCAAAATGCATCAGGATGCCATATTGCACAGTGTGGGTGGAATATTTGTGAATTTGGCTATCTCCTCAATTCCTTCCATGTGTGCCATGGAATTTAAGTGCTGGAGTCAGGCATTTCTGAATATAATTTTCCACATGTAGATTCACCACTACCCACTGAAAGCACACACATCTGATCCATTTAATGGGGTGTGAGATTACTCTTCTTTCATCCTGAGAACACTTAGAACACTTTCATCCTGAGACAGACTGGTGTGTTAATTCTGATCTAGGCATGCCACAGCAAGAGAACCAACTGTTTCTACTGGTCTTTAGGTGGTAGAACAGTCAAGAATGGAGTCCCTTCGACAAGGGCTTTCATGTTCATTCTCCTCTCCTTTTTGGTGCTGGTGTATGAACCTTCTAGGCAGCCATTTTTTTTCCTTCCAAAATGAAGAAAGAAAGGCCTCCCTAGTGTCATTTTAGAGAGATGTCTCACTAGACTTAGCCAGTAGGTTTCAAACTGACCCTGGTCTCTTCACTGTCAACTGCTTTTCCCCTCTACAGTCTCCATTTTTGCTAGAATCACCACTACCCTCTGAGGGACTGAGACCTGAAACTCTAGTGATGTCCTTAACGTGGACTTTTCCTTTGCCCCTTACATCTGTTCAGGCTATAGCACTGTCAATTCCATCTCTTGCTCATCTCTCCCTCTGACCTGCTGTTTCCATTCACACTCACTTGAATTTTGGGCAGACAGGAAGAAGCCGGCAGCTCGCCTTTGCTAGACTGTGCACTCTGAGTGGGGGGATTGCATCTTAGCCACCATTGTGGCTCTGAGATGGCTATGCCACGCCTGACAGATGGCAGGCCCTTCCGTGATATCTGCTGAGGGGTTAACTCAGATACTGAGTATCATTCCTGGGAGACTCCATTCTCCAGGCAGGGCTCTGCTTCTTTTAGGCTGAGCTCCAAGGCTTCAGAGGAGGGAGGATAATGAGGAGGTAGGCCACGTGGCCTGGGGAACATGGGCCTCCCTCCGCCTTTGCCACTTGCATAGGCGACTGCTACCTGCCTAGCAGTGGTTTCCTGTTCTCCTGTCACCCCAAACTTCCATGACCCTGCACTGGAACAGATGAGAAGATTATTTGAGTTGGCAGCCGTGAACACAGATTTCCCCTTATGTGTTCTCAGCAATATGCAGTCACTCCGCATTCAGTAACTATTCATTGAGTTTCTTCTTGGTGTTACACACACTGCACTTTTTCTTCCACCAGAATCTCTTCTATTTTCTATTCCTCACTCATTATGTTTCTACATTACATACAAACACTGTGTGTGTGTGTGTGTGTGTGTTTGTACTTCAGCATTGCTGTGAAACTAACCCACCCCATCCATTTCACCTGTAAGCGAACCAGAACTCAGAAACCAAAGTGGTAGCTCTCAGATTTTAGGGCCGATTTTGGACAGGGCCTTAACAGACCACATGGAGCATCCTACATTTCCTGCCTCATGTCCCACCCAGAGATCAGTCAGATCACTGAAAATCCACACCACAGAATCACATCTTTGAGCTGCATTCTGGTGGATTTCCTTGCCAAGTACTTTCAAACTTCAAAAGTTGTCTCTAACACCCTGAGATTTATGCCTTATCTGCTTAAGAAGATAATCAAGCCACAGCCAGGAGTTTTGCAGGAATACACATTGAACATGCATCTAGGGTACTGATTGTAAAAAAATACCTGGAAGTCTCCAGACAGATTAAGCTTTGTCACCGTTGGGTATTGGAAGGGTCACAAACTCCAGTCAAGTGTGGCAGCCTGTCTCTGCCAAGCCTGGGACTTCCAGCTATGCTTTGATTCACTGAAGAGACAGGGATGTGAGCTAGGGCTCTACTGGCTCTAAACCCCTCAAGCCCTGCAAAATTAGGATTCTGGAAAAGCATTCAAGCCTTTTTGTGTTAAAGGCAATGTGTTTTCGGAAAAACACAACTTCCTGTTTTTTACCCTGGAAGCAAGCTTTTTAAACTTCCAAATAATGCTCATAAAGCTTCTTAGACATCAAACAGGTCTTTCATAACAATATTTTGATGATCGGAGTGTAAATAAATAAAAAACACATGCATTAAATGTCCCTTAAAATACACACATTTTAAGATTATGAGGGGAAAGTACTTGACAAAGACATACTGGGTGTCATGAAGCCCTGAATGTTTGAAAAATAGTTAGGACATTCGATGAATTCTGAACAAAATCAGATCTTCCTATCTGTGGCAGAATGCTGTGAGCCAGTTTTCTACATTTCCCGGATAAATGGTCTGCCTAATCCTAGAAAAGAACAGCCCCCACCCCTATAAGTAAAGCCTTGCAATGTGAGCCATCGTTTTCAGTAGAGAAAAGAGGAGTGAGGTAATGGCCACAGCTGTGCAGTCAACCCTCTGGAGTGGCTTGATTTATAACTGCTTTGGGAGCCTTACAATATTACATCTCTTGATTTTGTGTACACATAATGTCTCAGCCTTCCCAGCCCATGAATGTGTTAGGTAGTATTAAAGGTTTTTCCACTGGGGCATGTAAAACCTTGGCATCGGGCCCAGCCAAAATTCAGCCACCCCTTGGGCATTATAATTGAGGTCTAAATAGAATTTGGCATCATCCTAGGGTCTCTCAATCAACTAACATTAAATGCCTACTAGAGAAAGCCAGTACTAAGATGGGGTGGGAGTGGGGGGATGGAGGAGGAAGGGCATTAAAAAAGTTCAGAAACTGAGAAGGCAAAGTTTCAGCTTCAAGCAGCTGAGGGGCTAAAACACATGGGAAATTGCCAAATGCCACTGGGCAGATACAGATAAGGAATGCTGATCTAGGAAGGCCCTTTGAAAGAAGAGAGCCCTTGGTGGACCTTGAGGACTGAGCTGGTTCGTTCACTTGTGAAATGTTTACTGAACACCTACTATATGCAACACACTGAGCTAGTACAGGGGATGCAGAGGTGAGCCAGACAGGCCTGGTCCCTTCCCCTGTGCAGCTAGCATTTGAATTGGGAAGATGGGCATCCAATGGCTAATTACATCACTTATCATTAATTATAATCGTGAGTCCTAAAAGGGAGCAGCACAATACTGGGAGGGGCCTCTAGCAAAGGCTTTTGACCAAAGCTACAAGAGCTGAACTGTCCTAGACCCTTCGTTAAAGTGTGGTTTACCCACCCGTTTGTTGTAAAGGGAGAGTCTCAGGGCCCTCCCCAGCATCAGAATCTGCATTTTTAACTCAATGCCAGGTGATTCTTATAGCACATTAGATCTCCAGCAGGACCAAGATACCAGTGTGAAGATGGTATCTTCAGAAAACTCCTGGTTTAAATGTCTGGATTAAATGGAATAGATACCCCTTTTACCCAGGTGACAGTTGTATACCTGAGTCGAAGGTGGAGCAGTCTGTATCTCTTGCATAGATACTGAAGGATCCCCAAGGTCAGTTAACGGGCCACTCATCTTTGTTTCTCATGAGGGCCTCTTTGTCTCTCTGTAGCTTATTTCCAGTTATACTTCTACTGGGTCAGGATGCTTTCATGCTCCCAAATAGGAGATCTATTCTGTTTGGCATCAATAGTTCCCTCCTTCCACCCTCAGTGCTGGCTAATGCTTTCCAGATGAGGTGTGAGCAGCTGCTAATTGTACCCGGATCAGTCTTGATTTGCGTTTCAGTCAGCAAGGCACCTCACTAATGGGTCTGAAACTTGGCAGTGGGCCTGGGACCAGTGTCAAAGGAAACAGATCCGAAAGACACACGGAGAAAGGCAAAGAGACAGGGAGTGGATAGAAAAAGTTTGGAGGATGAAAGGAGGGGAGGAAATCAAAGGGGCAGGAGAGAACTAGAGAGCCTTTGGGGGAAGTCGGCAGAAAAACAGACCTGGGAAAGCAGGGGAGTGTGGAAGAGGGGAGAGAGGCAACCTCAGGGAAAAAGTGGGGAGGCAGAGGGGAAAGGGACAGTGGCATCTGTATCTCTGAGAGGTGGCAAGATAATCACACTGCTTTTTGTGATGAGATCCCAAACACTGATGCCTGTGGTTGCTCACACTGACACTGTACATGGGGAGTGTCACATGGGGTAGCCCCCGCATTTCTGTAGGCAGTAATTCGATGCCTGGCTCTTCTCTGCAGCCCCCAGCTTTCCGAGGGCTTGGCAGGGAGCACTGAACTCTGACAGCAGCCAGCAAGTGAAGGCTCAAGTTCCAAGTCTGACAGAGTCGAGGGGCCCAGACACACCTTGGCTTTATGAGCTGAGGCCTGAGGAAAGGGCCTCTCCTGGCTTGAGTTCTTGGAGCCTGCTTTCCTGGAATTGAGTTGGAAAGGGGCCTTGTTAGGGGAAGCTGAGAACTGAGGCTGAAGGCCTTTCTGAATTAGACATATTCATTGTACTTATTTAAACAAAAATCGCCTCTGTAAGAGGGAGGGAATCCACTTGCCAATAGGAATGCCAAATTGTTTGAGTGGGGTATCACCCAGATACAAATGTAAATTTGTGCAGGGAAGAGAGAGGATGGGAGACAGGGAAACAGATTATCAAGAGGCACAAGAACAGGGAACAGCCAGTGGATAGGCTGAGCTTTGCTTAGGGCATCAGAAAAAGAGTGGCACACCCATCCCTGCCCACAGCAAGAAACAAATAAACAAGCCAGTGTTTGGAGAAAATAATTAATACTTCAAAAAAAAAAAAAAAAAGAAAGAAAGAAGAAAAGGAACATTTGTATTCAAATGTTCAAGTTCAAAAACCTGTAGTACACAAAGGTTCACAGCAGCACTATTCACAATTGCTAAAAGATGGAAACAACCCAAATATCCATCAACTGATGAATGGATAAACAAAATGTGGTATATTCATATAGCGGGATATTAAACAGTCACGTAAAGAAATGCATGCATGCCGAATGAATGCATCAAAAGTGCTGATGCATGCTACAACTTTAACAAAACGTGCTTGAAAACATGCAGGATTAAAGAAGCTAGACACAAAAGGCCACATATTATACTTTATTTACATGAAATATCCGGAAATGGCAAACCCATAGTGACAGGACGCAATTCAGTTATTGCCAGAGGCTGGGAGAGGGGAGAACTGGTGTGACTTCTTAATGGGCATAGGGTTTCCATCTGGGGTGATGCAAAAGTTCTACTTCTGGAACTAGAGAATGGTGACAATTGCACAATATTGTGAATATACTTAATGTCACGGAATTATGCACTTTAAAATGGTAAATTTAATGTTGTATGTGCTTTACAATAAAAATGCAAAAAAAAAAAGAAGCACTAAAATAATCATCACTGTGAAAATCTGAAACAAAACAAAACAAAACAATTTGTTTTTCCATAAACTTGTTTTATAGTTAGGAACTGCTTTTGAGTCCCATTTGGAAGGGCATTACTATAATGTCTCTTTTACTATGACTATGAAAAGGAAAGAGAATCAGAAGTTGGTTTTAAAAAATGCTTATTTCTTTATTTTGACAGAGACAGAGAGAGAGAGAGCAGGGGAGGGGCAGAGAGAGAGAGAGAGAGAGCAGGAGGGAGGGAGGGAGGGAGGGAGAGAGAGAATCCCAAGTGGGTCTTGATCTCAAGAACTGCGAGATCATGACCTGAGCTGAAATGAAGACTCTGATGCTTAACCAACTGAGCCACTCAGGTAGCCAGAGAGAATAAGAAATTTTAATGAAGAAAGGAAAAAGGGTGATGAAAATAGAATAGGATATGTCAAAGAAAGCCAGTTACATACAGGGTAGGAAATAAAAGCGCAGGGATGGCTGAAGAAAAGTGGCCAGGATGAAGTGAGGAGAAATAGGCTGATGATGTTTCACCTAAGAGAGAAAGAAACCACAGACATGAAAAGGGAGAAACAAAGAAGCAAGCAAATCTTTGAGTGGTGCCAGACAGCATGGAAGAGAAACTAAGATGAACAAAAAGAGATTCTTAAAACAACAGAAAAAGTGACATGAACTTCTATTCTTTATCTCACATCCCCTTTTATTTCCCATGAGCACTTAAAGCTGTGGAGTACCATAGATCTGGGGGCTAGAATCTGAAGGTAGGAGTTTTGGGGGTTAGATCCTTCCTGTCTATAGGGTGGACCTCCTTTAATGAAGGCCATTGTCCACCATTCCTGCCCCGTGGCCCCCATCCCAGACGTGACCAAGCGGAGACTGGATGAATCCCAGTCAGGGACTCAACAGAGAGAGTCATGCACTGAGAGGGCAATCAGGCAAGATCATTTCTAAAATCTTTCCTGGTTCTGTGCTCTTGTGTATGCATGATTCTAAGCCACGTGCAGGTGCCTAACAAAAGGAGGTTGGTCAGTGGGTCAGAGGATCAGTCCATGAATGTTTACTACACACATGTGCCCTATTTAAAAAGGATTTGCTGGCAGGCCTCAGAAGGCCCTGCCTTCTGGAGAGCTGTTAGATGAAAAGAGGTTGAGACTGCGACTTTCTGACATTATTTCCAGGTAGTTGGCACGTACAAATTTTTAAAAAAATATTTATTTTAATTTGAAAATGGACATGAAAAAGATAGAAATAAAAATCAGTCACAATGCCACCAACCACTTTGGTGGAAATATTTATGCATGTTTAGCTCTACTTAGAACACACACACGACTACACTGAACATACTGTTTTGTGTATGTATCTCTCTTAGGTCATTAAATAACCTTTGACAATATTTTAATGACGTGTGTGTGTTCAAGAACTTTCTGATAAAAACAAAACAGGGAGATGGGAGCAAGATGGTGATTTGAGGCAGGCAGTATGGGTTTATTCTGCAAAAGAAAGCACAGGGTTCCATCCTGTTTTGCAAAAACCATCAGTGGGAAGTAATTCTGATGAGGAGGAGAAGTATGTTGCACACAGGGATTATGCCTTCCAGCCTCAGTCCTGGAATGAACACAGCATGGACCTACAACCATCCGCAATGGACATGTAGCATGAGCAAGAAATAAATCTTTATTTTGTAAGACACACACACACACACACACACACACACAAACGTACAAATAGCAAGACTGCCTACATTTCCTAAGGCTACAAGGAAGGGCACCTGTGAAAGAAATCAGCTTCTGGAATCTGGGCTCCTTTGTTGTGTATATCTGCTAATATATTTGAATCATATGTGGGGTGCAGAGTTTTCCCAAATGAGTCTATAAACTCTGCAGACAAAGCTTATTCTTTAAGTGTGTGGGGAATTAAGGGGATGCCTCACTTCCTACGTAAGGAAGAAGCCTGGGAAGGCCTACTGTACCTTGCTTTGGGCAGAAGAAAATGGACATAGCAGGTGTCTTCCAAGGCTGTTAAGCAGAGGGCTGGTCTATGGAGAAGTTAGGAGGAAGAATTCAGGGATGAGGAAGCAGAAACTGTTCTGAACACTGGAGTGCTGGCCACTTCCTTGTGCAAGATGCAACTCAAGTAGGAGGTCAAGGCAACCCCCACCCACAAGGCCGCACCTGCAGCTACCACCATCCAGATAGGAAGGCTTTGCCCAAGCAGCCTGAGATTTGCAGCCTTTATGTCTTTCCCCCTCTTTAGGCCCCACTGAGGCCCAGAAGTACACAATTGGTGGCTAAAGGGCACAACCATTTTCCCCAAAATTGGGGTTTGGGAGACACAATCTTTCACAGGTAAGTACAGCACTGGGCAATCATGATGGCAGAGTGCCATTCAGGCCGTCCGGAACTTGAGGAATATATGCTCTTTCAGTGGCATCTCACTGCACTCAAAATAAATTCCTAAATCTTTATCATGCTCTTCAAGGCCCTATGTAGCCTACACCACGACGCTTCTTCCAGCCTGTGATCTACTCTTTGATGATGCCACACTGACTCCCTTGTTTCCAGCCCCCCCCCCCCCCCCGCATATTCCTGCTTGTCCCTGGGCTCACTATGCCCTTTGCCTTGGACACCTTTCCCTCTGTGTTTACATGGCCCCCTCCTTCACTTCATTCTAGTTCTGCTCAAATGTCACACCAGAACCACTGACGCATTCTGTGGCCACCCTACCCAGAATAGCATCCTCCCTCCGTTACTCATCTATTGGCAGTAGGGGTAAGTACTAATAGAGCCAGCAACAGAGACAGATAGGGATGGAGGGAGGGGACATAGAAATATAGAAATATGTATTTAAAAAATACATATAGATCTTGTTTATCATCTGTCACCATCACTAGAATATGGGACAGGTACCATGAGAGCAGGGACTTTGTTATTTTCACTACTATATATCCCTGTCACCTAAATAGTATCAGGCACCCAGGGTGCAGGGAACAATGGTTGAATGAACGAATGGCCACTCTTTTCCTTTCATATTGATTACCTTTACCCTTGAGTCTACAACTTAGAGCCACTTCTTTTCAGACACTTGATCTCTTCTGCACTTAAGTCTCAAGTCACTGCCATAATTTCAGATAAAAAATATCCTCAAACCACTTAAATCCCAATTCATGGAACAATGGAAGGAACTGTCTTTGGAATTCCTTTGGATATAGCTGCTTGCTTCTCCATTTGAGCTCAGCATTTTCCTCATCAATCCTGAGTCCCTGACTCAAATGAATCCTCTCTTGTCCCTACCCAAATTTAAGAGAGGTGGGACTCTCTTAAAACTAGTAAGGCTAGCCATGTCTCATCTGTGTGGTAACTTATGCCCCAAATGTTTGGGTTTTTTGGGGGGGGGTTACATATTTTACTTTATTTTATTTTTTATTTATTTTGAGAGAGAGACAGAGAGAGAGGGAAGGGGAGGGGCAGAGAGAGGGAGGGAGAGAGAGAATCCCAAGCAGGCTCCGTGCTGTCAGTACTGAGCCCAAAGGTAGGGCTTGGTCTCACAAATTATGAGATTGTGACCTGTGCTGAAACCAAGAGTCGGACGCTTAACTGACTGAGCCACCCAGGTGTCCCTACATATTTTATTTGTAAGTAATTTCTCCATCCAGTGTGGATGTAGAATTCACAACCCAACATCAAGGGTTGCATGCTCCACCAACTGAGCCAGCCAGATGCCCCACCCCAAGTACTAAAGGACTTTATCACATATCCAACTGGTGACAGTTCAGAGCAGCAGATGAGCACCTCTAGGCCTGTACCCATCTTGGCTCTTACACAGAATTGTCACTAAGAGTATAATAAACCTACTCTACCCCTCAGCCCTCACTTCTAACTCTGCCCCAAGATTCTATGTCTATGACACAGATACAGTCTGTGACACTGACTTGAATTGATGTGGCCTCCTGGCACCCAAATCTCCTAGTTCTGATTTCTGTGGCTTCCCATCACTCTGCTCTTTTGGACCCAGGTAGCTCCATCATTCATGTTCCTCCAGCCCAAGTCCCAGGAGCACCTGATGGCTGAGGCTAATATCCTTAGAGTGGCCTACTGTGTATGACCCAATGGCAGCAGAGCTTCTGGCCACTACTCTCAGTTTAGAACCTTGTGCAGCAAGGGAAATGTTTCAGAATGCACTTAAAACAAGATCAAAGATAAATCTTAAAAGCTTGAGTGGTGCTCCCTGCAAGTAAGTCAAGATACTTTGGCTCATATGTGAAGTTTAGGTTCATATGTGGCCAGCCTCTCTGCTCTTCTGGTGCTGTAAAGACACTGAGAAAGGGGCTGTTGCTTCTAAAAATTTGGATGCTGCCATCTAGAGAACTTCCCTGCCTGGCTGGTGGAGGTTTTCCAATCCTGCAGGAGGGTGGCTTTTCCTACTTCAGGTGCCTGTCTGGGACTGTGGCCTCATCTGAAGGAAGGAGCTGGGACCCTTAAGGCTGGGAGGCTGTACCTGGGGAAGATGGGGGATGGAAGAGGCAGGATGGCCCAGCTTGTTAATAGAGGCCTCATTACACACATGTCTGAGTTTGGCTCTCTCTCAAGCGCCGCTCAATCAAGAAGTGCACATACTGACTGACTCTGTTCCTTCTGCACTTTCAAGGATACATTTTCTAAAGCTGTAAGAGGTTTGCTGTACTTCCCATGCCAGAATCTTCTTCTCTGAGGACAAAGAATAACATTAACATATGCAGACACCCAGCATATAGATGTCCAGCAAGATATGACACTGTGATATGCTGAGATGAAGAAATTCACATGTTTATGCACACATGTCACGAAAACATTTTAACACCCTCCTTTCACATACACGTAGCCTGCAGAGCTGTGGGCACGTTCACTCGCCCACAGCAGATTAAGTAGGTGGGGTGGATGTCAGAGTCAGTCCAAGCCCTCATGCCTAGCAATACAACCAGAAGTAGAGAAAATATGAATTCGGGTTCTCACTCACTTCCTCCCACCAATGCTTTGATTCCTGATCACTAACTTGTACCAGTGACATAAGAAACAACTCACTGACATTCAATATAATGTATGATTAAGAAGGTAATAAAAAAAACCCTCCCCTCTTATCAGAAGGCCTTTCTAAATACGAAACAAAACCTAAAACCCAGAAATGAAAAGATTAACATGTTTGACTATATATAAACTAAACAACCTTCCAAGGTAAAAATACTTGATAAGCAGAATCAAAAGACACATGACAATACTGGGGGAAAATGTGCATCTTATATCACAGATGAATGTTTAATTTCTCTAACAAATAAATAACTTGGAAAATATCAATTAAAAAAACTACCAACCTAACAGAAGAAACAATAAAGGACTGGGGCACCTGGGCAGTTCAGTTGGTTAAGCATCTGACTCTTGATCTCAGCTCAGGTCTTGATCTCAGGGTCATGAGTTCAAAGCCCCATATGGGCTCCATGCTGGGTGTGAAGTGTACATAAAAAATAAAAAAAAAAAAGTATATCAATAGATATTTAACAGAAAGGAATCGACAAATAGCTCTGAAATGTGTAAAAGATGAAAAATCTTATTCATAAGAGGAACTAATTAAAAATATACTGACAGGCCATTTTTCACTGATCAAATTGACAAAGTCCACGAAGTTTGATAAACTGAGTTGGTGAGGGTTTAGAGAAATAGGCATGGCCATACACTGTAGGTGGGAGTGGGAAACAGTATCTTTTATGAAGAGGAATTCGGCAATACTCATCATAATCACAAGTGGTTCCACCATTTGGCTCCCTTCTATGAATTTATCTTAAAATACACTCTTCTTCTGTGAATGATTCATATACAATGCTATTTATCACGCCACTATTTAAAATAATAAAGGTCAGACACAAATTTTCCATTAATAGAGGGTTAAATATGATACATTTATGCAAAGGAACATTTTTCAGGTTTAAAAAGAATGAGAATGCTTTTTCATGTGCTGATATGAAAAATTTTTAAGACATATTAAGTGAAAAAAAATAGAGGTACAAAAAAGTATGACCATCATTTTGCAGAGTGAGGTGGGGAAACAGGTGTGGGTATTTACTTGTGTATAAAATAGCTCTGCAAGGATACAGAAAAAGCTGGTAATGTTGGTTGCCCTGAGCAAAGGAGCTAGGTGGCAGATGTGAGGGAGATACTTCATGTATGTTCTTTCAATCCTCCCAATTTTTTTTTTACCGGGTTCATGTATTCTCTCTTCAACAAAAAATTTAAAGCAAGTTATTTTGTTTTTTGTAAGATATCAATTAATTCAATCATCACCTTCAAGAATTAAAATCCTCGATAAAAATCCTCTCGATAATTGCAGCAAATAACCTTTTAAAAATTCATTACTCTTAATGGATGATTGGATAAAGGAGAGAGAGATGGCACGTGAGGCAGTGGGAGAATAGATGCCATCCAGGAGACTCGCGAGGCATGATGGGGAGTAGGGCAGGACGAGTGAACGAGGAGGCTGCAGAGGGAGAGAGAATCACAAAGCAAGGAGACAGAGACAGCATTTGCTGAAGCGGGGGCGGGGGGGGAGTAAAATTGAGCTACTGTACTTTGGCCATTCACCTCGCAATGTGCTTCAGACCAAACTGCTCTTTGAGACGGAGTTTATTTTTCCATGGACTTCTTGGGGTTTCTCCTGTGTATAAGGAATTGACAAAGGTTTGAGAAATTTACTTAGGAAACATGGAGGTCCTCTGACCCCACCAGAGAAAATAAACAAGTGTAAAGTGGTACTTAAGGGAGGGTAAAATAGCTGTGACTTCATGATTTGGCAGATTCTATCAATAATATGAATGGTGGATATTCAGTGGGTATCAGATTTACCTATAACTGCACATGCATATACAGTATGAGAATAATTTAGAATTCCACACAATTTATCCCAGTACATTTTGCTTGTTAGTATCAATGACGTTGTTCCCACAATACTGTAAACAAACCTCCATTTTTGAAAACATTGACTATGCTCTAATGGTTTGCCTATGTATCATCACTCATGCACAAGTTTGTGAACTTTTTGAAGGAAGGGGGTTTCTCATCTTTGTACTCCCACACCTAGCACGTAATAAGTAATCATTGCTGAATTGAACTGAATTCATATTGCCATCAGTTAGGGGTTATGTTTGGCTGCAAGTAACAAAGACCCAACACACAGGAGCTTAAACAAGATATGACTCACATAATACAAAGCACACAGGTAGCAGGCCAGGGTTGCCGCAGTGTTTGCTGGGAATCACCAAGGATCTGGGCAGCTTGGGTACCTCTGCTTGCACGCCTGACGTTCAGTGATGCTTCTCATGGAGAAGGTTGGTGGCCGGACGTGTGCACTAGTGTCTGGAAGGGAAGGGGAAGAGCAAAAGGCAAGAGGCCAGAGCGGTGCATTTGCCCCAAGCCCGACCCAACTGGTTCCTCTCCCATCTCATTGGCCAGAAGTGGATCACCAGGCCCCCCCTAGCTGCAGTGGCATCTGGGAAGCTGAGTGTTTTAACCTGAGAGCACCACTGCATCCCATAATAAAATTAAGGTTCTCTTAGTAAGGAAGCAAGGGAAAGGAGTAGCAGTATCGGTCACAAGTGTGTAAAAGCCAAAGACGCAAACACATTTCCAACTCTGAAACTTCTCTCTCATTCCTGTATTTGTCCTGTCTGTAGAGTGGCCGTGGTGAACGTCCATTCTCTTGCAAATCCCACCTGGTTCAATTAGATGATAGACCACCAGAGACCACGCATTACCTTCCTCCTACCACCCTGCTCCTTCCGGGGTGATGTTCTTGGCATATTCTAAGACTCTAACTAAAATAACATAATTACGTGAGGCGCGGTACAGTCCCTAGATTCCACAGGCAGTCTTCAGGGTTGGGATATTCCCCAGGGGCAGAATTGGATGCAAATTCCTTTTCCCTCTTGTTCTGCTGCATTTCTAGCCTCTCCCTACAACCCAGCAGTCCTCTGTGGATTGTATCATGGGATTGTCTGTATCAGTGGATTTCTTACAAACATCTGGCGGCAGAGCCTCGCCTGTTCCAATCCTCTGAGTCCTCTCAGACCACAGGCGTTCTGCTGGATAGTAAAATGATCTTTCCCCTGAGTCTGAGGAGGAAATTTGTGCTGGTCTCCTGTACTTCTCTCCAAGCAGGGAAAGGTTGTTTGTTCCTCATAATTAATGGACAGAGAAACTGGGCCTAATTTATTTTCCTCATAGGAATGCAAGTGTGTTCTTTCTAGAGAAGAATGTGTGTCTTTGCCTCACCCAATCCGACTCACAATTTCCGGTAAGGAGTAGACACACTTAAGCCAAAGGTGAGGGCAAGGAACAGTTATCAAAAACTCTGAAAGAGAGACTAAACACATTTTTAAAAGAAATCATGTTTCTGCTTTGGTCATATAATCTTAAGTATTTTGTATGATCATGTAAAATTATTATTAAGAGGCATTTAAGAAAGGCATTTAATGGGAGCTATGCATTATTACAGACTGGATTTCTGTGGTATTTAAGAATTTTCTAGCTCTTCAGAGTCATTGGCCTTTAATTTATCTTGAACCAAGATTATTGAATTTTGCTTGCACATCCGAAGCTAAATAGAGAACGGCACATTTCAAATGCCTGCCTGCTGTATACAGCACGCTAGGGACAGCGATAAATTGCAAAGGCTGTGGCTCTGAGACCCCATCAAACTGCATTTGCAAAATTCTTTGCAGATGAGTTTATGAATTCTTTAGAATAGATCCACAGAACTGACATTTTTCTCATTAATTCCCCACCAGTGATAGTCACATGTCTATGTAGAGGTAAAGGGAGAGAATGGAATGAAAAAAGCATGGCTTTCAGATTCGGGCCTGTGTTTGGATTCTGGCTCTGCTGTTCATACTGGGGAAGTGATCCCTAGCAAGTCACATCAGCCCTCTTTGCCCAGTTTCTTCGTCTGTAATCTTGCCTTGCAAGATTGTTGTTACCGAATGCAAAGCTCTTGACTCATGACGGATGGTAGTTATAATCAATATACAAAGCATTTTGCAGTGTTTAACCTCCCTGAAACCAAGGTGGACATTGGCCTTAGCACTATCTCCCATGACATGAATCGTGTTGTCATTGACTTGGTGCGCACCTGACCTACCCCACATCCTCCCATTTACTCTTGTTAGAAAAATTTCTCCCAGCCAGACATCATCTCAGTGCAACTTCCATTGAGTGTCAGGATGGGGTTAGGCACCTGACTGCTCACACAGCCCCCTGGGCTCACCTCTACTGACAGTATTCTCAATGTTTGCCTGTTCCGGGAATTAGGTTTTGCTTTGTTTTGACAGTGCAAGGGTCATGGTAGCCACTCTTTTTTAAAACACTCAATTGAGGTATAATTTAAAAACTGTAAAATCAACTCATAATCAGTATACAATTCAATGGGTTTTCAGTAATTTTACAGAGTTGTGCGATTATCACCACAATCTAGTATTAGAACAATTCCATCACCCCAAAGAGATCCCTTGTGCCCATTTGTAGTCGCCCATTCCCCAACCCCAGGCAACCACTGTCTATGTGGTTAGATTTGTCTTTGCTGGACATTTCATATAAATGGAATCATACAACATGTATTTTTTTGCACCTCCCTTTCACTTAGCATGAAGCCTTTGAGGCATGTATGCATTGCAGTTTGTTCCTTTTTCTTCAGGTATAGTATTCTAACACATAGATACACAGAGATGGTGTTCTGTGCACTAGTTCAGTGCCTGCACATTACAGTGAATGTTGTGAAAATGTTGCTTGAATTAAGTTCACACTGTGATAATATTACAGTCTGACAATATTACTGCACACAGTAACAACAGACAAGAACATGCAAATACCCGTGACGTGTTTTGGCAATGTCAAGTCCTTACCCGAGGAGACTCCTCAGTAGCTTCTTACCTTGCCACTTTATGTGGCTGTTTAAAATTCTGAAGTGAGAAACACCCCTCCCTTCTACCCCCAGCTGTTTTGACCTTACTTTCATCTCCTTCATGTCAAAACTGAATGCTCATATTTGTCCCAACACAAGGAGGCACCTCATACATATTAAGTGATGATTTATTCACTCATTCAGTTCACTCAACAGTATTGAGCACCTACTGTTTGCCTGGCATCATTTTAGGTGCTTAAAATACTTGAGTGAACAAAAAAGACAAAAATCTCCACCTTACTTCCTGATGACGAATGTATTCACATTTGGGGATCCACTATATCAGTAGTGTGTTAAGAATTTGGTCCACAAAAGCCTTAATATGTTTTTCAAAAATCATTAGACTTGAGGTCAAAAGACATGAATAAACTATCCACAAAGGAGGAAATATGGAATACAGAGCACATAAACAGATCAGTCTCAATAAAAAAAATGGAAGAAATGAAAATATAAACAACTTCACTGAAGTTACTAGAAACATTATACAGTTTTTAAGTCATCAAAAAGGAATAAAAATTATTATATGCAAGGTAGATGAGTTAAGGAAAACAGAAATGCCCATCAACTGCTGGTGCCATTATGAACTTATTGGGTCTTTTAGAATCTGATTTAGAATCACTTTCAGAATTACTGATTTAGAGGGGCTCAGTCAGTTAAGCATCCGACTCTTGATTTTCGCTCAGGTCATGATCTCACAGTTCGTCAGCTCAATCCCCTTGTCGGGCTTTGCACTATCAGCATGAAGCCTGCTTGGAATTCTCTCTCTCTCTCTCTCTCTCTCTGCCCCTACCCCATTCATGCTCTCTCTCTCTCTCTCTCTCTCTCTCTCAAAATAAACAAATAAATTTTAAAAAATTATTAAAAAATCACTGATCTAGAAATTACTTATTTTATGAATGTCCAAAGGAATTCATTAGGGAAAATATTATACCAGAGCTATTAATAAAAGGAAAAAGAGTGGACATACTCCAATATTCCACTATTTGAAAGTAAATGAGTAGATAAAAAAATAAATTTAGCATAATAAGATGGAGTGCTCTTACCCACTAAAAGAATTAGAAGACTATACACTTTGTGATATACAGAATGTATGCATCAAACAGCATTAGTTAAAACAAAGAACGAAAAATATTATGGATGAACTGATTATAGCTATGTAAACTATCAGAAAAGAGCATAAAGTGATACATATATTTGTATTTGACCATTTTTTTGTGACATGTATAATGATTCTTTAAAATCAGTAGCCACTCCTCCACCCACACTGCCCATCCACCAAAAAGTCTTGTTTCCTTGCAAAACACAGTCTCCACCCCTGCCTCTGCCTTTTCCAGTTCTTTGCGTCAGTAAAATGAAAGGGATACTATTCTTAGGTGCTGCACCCATGACTAGTCCATCAGTACAGATTCCCATGAGCTGTAGAGCAGCAGGGTTAGAAAGGATCTAGGGGGCACCTGGGTGGCTGTCAGTTAAGCGTCTGACTTCAGCTCAGGTCATGATCTCACAGTTAATGGGTTTGAGCCCTGCTTGGGGCTCTGTGCTGACAGCTCAGAGCCTGGAGCCTGCTTCAAATTCTGTGTGTGTGTCTCTCTCTGCCCCTCCCTGGCTCACACTCTGTGTCTCTTTCTCTCTCAAAAGTAAATAAACATAGAAAGAAAGAAAGAAAGAAAAAAAGAAAGAAAGAAAGAAAGAAGAAAAAGGAAGGAAGGAAGGAAGGAAGGAAGGAAGGAAGGACGGACCTGGAAGTTAATTATCCATCCTCTCACTTTAGAGAGGCAAGAATTGACAGCCATAAAGGGGGAACGTTTTGCTCAAGTTCCCCCAGCTGTTTAGTGCAAGGATGGCATAAAATGTAAGTCTCAATCACTTTCACCAACTGACATAGTCTCCAGTATATAGTAGGAATTCAAGAATATTTGTTGAATGAAATAAGAGTTTCTTCTTCTTCTTCTTCTTCTTCTTCTTCTTCTTCTTCTTCTTCTTCTTC